>NC_073728.1:9832412-10138878 GCF_023634155.1 Falco peregrinus
TTAGTAGCTTATCTGTTGGTAATACTTCACTAGAAGAAGGAGGCTTTACTGCTTTGTTGGAAATCCTTTCCTCTTTCAACACTGCAGTCAGTCAGGCTGTTTACACAGAGTTCAACCAGCTATGTGCGTGCACACCAGTGTCTATAAAAAAAGGCAAAGAAGAAGAAAAAATGAGGCACAAGTACCTCTGTCAAGCTTTTTTTCCCTTGAGAGCTAGTTTGTTATATAGAGTTTTATCTATGGACCCTGTCCACTAAGCTTGCCATAAACTGTTTTTCAAAATGTTTATTCTTAGTAAATGAAGCTGTCAAACAAGTTAGCTGTTTCTTCATGCTTTCTAAGCATTCAGCTTATTGTAGGATTTTCTGTTCATGCAGGCACTGAGCCCCAGCCAGCCAAGGGATGGACCTCTTGGTATATTGGGGAGCAGTCTTAGTTCAGAGCAACAGAAACTGCTGAACAAACTAACAACAGTTCTGAAGGCTCAAAGGTGTAATGAATTTAATAGCAGAGGTATGTAGTCTTGTTGAAATGTCTCTGTCCAAATATAAGTAACTACAGTTCTGCATTTTAAGATACCAGCTGCAACAGGGTTTTTTATCATTGCTAGTAAGTGCAATTTCTGAAATCATTGAATTATAGCTGTAGTAGAATGGTGGTGTGTTCCATGTAAGCACATAAAAAGCCTACCTGGTTACTGAGGCAGGAGACTTCCGGTGGAGCCACAGCTCAACAGTATATTATCTGTTGTTTAAAAATCCCTAAGTTCTCCTCAAAGACCTCTTCTCTCTACACCTTTACTAACTTTAAGGTGTCTGCTCACATGAGACATCCTGTAAGGTTTATATCTTTCAGAAGTGAATCTTAGGCAGAGATGCCTTTAGACAGACCATGTCGTTGACTAAAAGTTGACAAAGTTCTTCTCGCATGTCGTCTTCCTTATTCGTCATTAAGATGATGGAGCCAAATTATGGGGCCAGGGTGGCAGCTGGGAGTTTGTTCTGTTTTGAGGAGGGGAACATTGTCTTAATCCCCTCTCTTAGTTTTTCTTTGGAGTGCTGCTTTTCCTGCTTGTGAAAGAAATGCTAAGGTAATTTTCTTACAATCTTTCACATTCTGATTACTACTCCAGAATAGTGAGTTGAGTTTTGTTAGCTTTGTGTTGAAGCAGTGAGATCCCATAGTAAGATTCCTGTTAGTTATATTTAACTTTAAAAGGATTGGGGAAAAAAAATAGTCCCATAAACCAGAGCCGCCTCTGAAGATTTAAGTGTTAGCTTAGAAACTATAAAAACGTGACTTCCCTTTTTCACAGCTACTGTGTTGAAACCCACCAAATTTCTAATAGTGCTTCTACTTACATCTTAGTCTCAAAAATCACATACTTGTGCTGGCAAGAGTGGTTAATAAATTACTGTAGTCTGTTTATTCTTTAAATGGTGATTGATTGCTTCTTAGCCAGGCATGGTTCTGATTTTATGTGCTTTTAGTTCTACTGATGTAATCTTTTCTCCTAGTAACTCATCTTGTTATCCCTGATGTTCCGATGCCAAGTACTTTCAAGTGTATGATGGCTGTTCTGACTGGATGTTGGGTCCTCAGGTTTGAATGTAAGTATTAAATAGATGGGATTCTTCAGGCTTTTTAACCAGAAATTGTAAATGGGGTACCAGAGGAAAATTTTCTTTTTCAGCAACTGTCCTAATATCAAAACTAGCTTAACATAAAGTGTGAGTGTTTTGTTTTTTAATCTCCTGAGTGACAAGAGATGTAATTAAATACAACTACTCTTTCCTTGGCAAATGTGTGCATTTCATTACTAGATGTATGGCATAGGTCATACCCTAAGTATCAGTGGGGAGTGAATTTGTTCATTGCTACATTAAGAGTGATTTGGAAGATTATGGAAAATACCCTGGGAAGAGGAGGGAGGAATTTATTAAAATCTTGAATTTCATATAAGCAGCTTCCATTGAAATTGACAGGAAGCTTTTGCTTGCTTGATGTACGTGATCAAGGCCTGTAAGAAGGTGAGGTGCTGCCTATTTACATATAGGCTGAGATCTGTTAAAACTTCTAACCACGGTTAGGCTGTCAGCTGATCGTAACCCCTGTTTGTACTTTCCACTGAAGTTCTCTGTTGAGAAAATTGATAGGCTTTATGCAATCACAGGCTCGGGCAGATCAAATGTATATGTAACTTTTGATGCCCATTTATGTACATGCAAGCCCTGCAGACTGGAGTGCTCTTCAACTAGAATAGTAACCTCCAAGAAAAGATGACTTGCATGGTGTCTGCTTAGCATGCAAGTAGTTTTGATGTCAGAGTCACACAGAATGGTCAGGGTTGAAGGGACCTCTGGAGATCGCCCAGTCCAGCCCCCTGCTAAAGCAGGTTCTCCTAGAGCAGGTTGCAGAGTCATGTCAAGGTGGATTTTAAATGTCTCCAGGGAAGGAGACCCCACAACCTCTCTGGGCAGCCTGTCCCAGTGCTCTGTCATCCTCAAGGTAAAGTATTTCTCCCTCATATTCGAAAGGAACTTGTTGTGTTTCAGTGTTTGCCTGTCATTGTTGTGCATGTCATCTGTCATGCAATCTGTAATTAGTTTTTATACAGTGTGTGCTTTTTTTGTACAGCTGTTCTGTGGACTAACACCCCAAACTCTGCTTTTTATTCTTTCCAATACATTTCTTAGTATCTGCTTTCACAGTAGTTGTAAAAGCCATCTTCTTCCCCTTGACCTTTATGACTAAGTCCTATTAGCTAATAAGTACACTACAAATGAGTTAATTGTCCATGGAAAACTCACAGACAAATTTCATTCCAGTTTTCTACTGTGTAACTAAACATCAGAATATAGGATTCTTTAATGGTCTAAATTTTCCAGTCACTAATGTTTATGAAGGCACTGCTTAAAGCTTCAAAAGCTGCATACTAATTTTTCAAATAAAGCATGTCATCAGACTCTTTGAATATGGGACTTTTTTTTTCTGATGCGTTCATTTGCCTTGCAGATAGTCAGTGGATTTGTTCCATGCTTGTTTTTAAAGGGTATGTTGAATTCATGTCCCCTCAGAAATGTTTTCTGCAATGCCTACAGTGGCATCCGATTGTAGACTTTATAAGCATTTGCAAAAGGAAAAGGTTGTGTTGTCTTTGTATGGTGAATCTTACAAATAGGAGTAGCTTCTTGTTGAATACATAACATGGCAAAACACTATTTATGCCTAAGAAGCAGATGGATTTAGTAACCTCCAGACACTTTCCTGACGAAGTAGAAGGGAGACGGTTTCCTGTTTGGAGGTAGGGATGCAGCAAGAAACTCAGAAAGCTTAAAAGCGACGTTTGAGTTGTGTAATTGGAAAGGGTGTGTTCATGTGCTCTGGAACAATACCCTGACTGAATAATCTGTTTCTGTGGTGAATCACTTTGCAGGTTCTTGGCTTCGCTCAGTTCAGGAGGTCTGCATACCTTCTATCGTACATGCTAGGGTGATTTTCCTTTACTTCATTTTATCTTCTTGCTAGTCAGATGCTTAGAAAACTTCAGCTGAGTGGTAGGGAGACTTAATTAGTGAGACCTGAATTTAAGTGTTTGTGGAAGAACTTTTATATTTAGATGTGATTGGGGAAAAAAATAGTGCGGGGGCTATTCAGGGAATATTTACATATTTTTTTATTTGCAGCAGAGTTCTATTTTGTCAGTACTGATTGGTACAATCCTGACTGTTAATGCTCCCAGCTTAGTAAGCAACATACCACTTAAAAGCGAGTGATTCTCCTCCCTAGTGGGAAATGTTAGTAATAACTCATGGGGGTCTGATGCAGCTAAGTGCCTATAATTAACAGCACCACTCCATCTGTTCCTAGCAGTCTGTTATTAGTCTTCTTCAGAGTCATTACAAGTTAAACATTGTTATAACAAATAATGGGACTCCTGCTGATGAAACATTTGTCTAGGAAAAAGAGGTCTTTGCTTTGCTTTTCCATAACTTCTCTTTTTATTTATCATGGCTTTCTGACTTCTATTTGGATATGTTTCCTTAAATGTGATGCAAATAAACTTTCAAAACTATGTGCTCATTCTGGCTCACTTCTGTCAGTGCCAATGCAAATAAATTGGAGTTGCTTATAGTTTGGTGCTCTGAACTGTTCACTTAAAGTAAATTCATGTTCAAAAACTTCCCTGAAATATCTGAAAAAACAAAGCTCAGTGCAGCATTTTAATGAAATGCTGACTATGCATAAGTGATTATTAGAGGGTTTTTTTACTACAAGGTAAGCTGCATTTGACTGTTATTTCTAAACTTATATTTATAGTCTACACAATTACACAACTTTTTAAAAAATTGCATGCTTGCAAAAAACAGTATTTCATTTGAGAGTGGATTTCTGATGTTAACTCTTCTGTTATAGCAGGCTTTCAAGCTGTGTTTCTCTAATAAAAAGCAATTTCCTTCTCTTGTATAATTCTACAGTGCTTCTGTTTACATGTATCTACGCACAGATATAGTATCCATTAGTATCAGCAGAGAGGTAATGTGGAATTTTCCAGCAGAGTTTGATCTAAATGTAAGGCCTCTAGGTATCAGAGAGCCAAGATTTAAATATGTATCTCTAGTTTTGGGGTTCCCTTTTGTCTTCAGGTAGAAGATTAGGATGAAAGGATGTCACTACTGAGCAATATTAGATCTTCACAGAAGAAAAATTTCCAGTTGCAGTTCCATATTTTCCACATATAATACACTGTCAGCAATATATCAGCTTTCAAAGCTGCACAGAATTCAACTGAGACCCTGTTGTCACTGTGCTCCTTGCCCTTGGCCATATCTTTGATTGGTTTCATTATTTTATTGCCTTCATTATTTCTGGGATGGTAATAGGGCACAAAGTAGCATATCATTATCCTTCTGCAAGTAGGCTGAGACAAAGATTCAAGTATCACTGTATTTCCTTTATGCTTTTTGTAGAGCGTAGAATAGAGTAATTAAAACCAGCAGAAGTCTTTAATAGCTTTTCAGCTTGTTTTTTCTTAAACTGATTGTCATCTGTTAAAGCAGGGAATGAAAAATTATCTTGGTAACGATACGCATTGGAACAAAGTCATGTCAGGCTTTGCAGTGAACTGTCTGGCAGAATTGTAAGCATCTCATTGCTTATTCCTTCATCTGTTCCGCTTACCTGGAGCAGTGGCAATGATTCAGCTCTGATCATTTAAAGAATGTGAAACCCCCTGCTTTTCCTTTGAGGACTCAGAACAACTGGGAGTTGACTGGAAGAGCTAGGGGATTGCACAACCAACATTTGAAGGCAAAAATACCTTTCTGAATTTCTTGGAGCAACATGTCTATCCTTGTTTAGGCTATTAAACAAAAGAATTGTAAAGCTGTTTGAGCTGACTGCATTTCAGGCTGGACTGTCTCTTCCAGGCATAAACATCTTTTAGATAACAGGCTGATACTTGGCAGAGCCCTTCCTCCTTAAAACAGCTCAAAACTTTTGATCACTAGTATTTCATGCTTGTTTTGCAGTTGGAGACTTATTTCAACTGCCTCCTATAAAAGGACTCACAGCTCTGTGGGAGGCGGTAGAAATATCTCATGTGCATATGCATAGTCTGATGTATTGGGTATACAGCTGAGGGGAGTGTTTCGCTTCAACAGGGCCTGAACTTGTGCACTCCCACAGTGTCTGCACCTTCTGGAAAGAAGCAGGGAAACAGTTTTACTTCAAGGTTGGCACAGATTAAGACTGTGAGGCTGCTGGGTTTTGTAGAGAAAATGAGGGCGAGAATGTCTTAAATGTGGTGTTTGCAGAGCTAGGAAGTGGGTGGTTTGAAATAAGGACTAGAGGAAAAGGAAATTGTTTCCACTGCTCCCTCTGTTCTGTGTCATCCAGATACTAGATTTTTCATATTTAGAGAGTCCTTTTGCTCTAATTCACTTTTGGTTTGAAGAAAACATTGCCCTAAGGTACCTCATTGTAAGGAAAAGGATGGGAAGTACTATCTCATTCATTTAAAAGCATGTGATGGGATTCAGAGGATGGGCACTCCCAGTGGAATTTAACCTGACCTCTGCACCTTGGGAATGGCTACCTCCAGTCACTTTGATCAGTCTAGAAAGCAGCTGTGGCAAATCCTCCTTTCTTAAAGAAGACAGGACACTTGAGGGTTTAAGTGAAGTAAAGATTTTCATATTAATGCTCCTAGCTTCTGGGAATTGATGTTCAAGGACTTCCGAAGCATCTGTGCCATCATGTTTAATAAATATCACCTGGATTAACTTGTTAACTACCTTTCTTAAGCAGATTAATTTTAGTCTCTGCAGCATCTTGTGTCATTTCGAAGTGTTGGACAAATGGTCTGCTATTGTTTCACCAAATGAGATCTCTACCTCCCTCCATGAAAATCTGTGGTTCTAAAGTTACTTTATAAGCATATAAGAGACTATAAAAATTGTGTGCTGTATCAAAGACCAGTAATGCTGTTGATGAAAGCAAATTCAAGCTAGCCATGCCAAATTCCCCCAAGGTTTTTTCTCAGTCTGGATTTCTTTGTTTTCTGGGAAAGTAATCCCATCAAACTTTGCTCAATGTGCATGTATGTCTTAAAACCTAGTGTAGACTGAACTGAGGAAGTTTCAGTTGCAATCTCTACTAGATATTGGATGTGAAGTACTTTATCATCTTTGTTGCCATTGTGTATTTCTAAATTACTTTTAGCTGTTCTAAGAGATTTTTGGGACTAACCCCTGCTCTTTGCTTTATTAATGCAAATCCAACAAAACTCCATTAAGGCCAATTGAGTTACTGAGAGCTACCCCTGGGTATCTGTGGGTGATTACAACTTGTTCTTGGCAACCAGTTCTTTTTGTACTTCATCCTCTTTAAATTGTTCTTGCTGATGCAGTTTGATTATAAACCAATAAGACTTACATGAATAAGGATTATAGGGCTCTGATCTTAAATTTTGCAAACAATAATCTCTTTATTTCCAGTACTAGTAGCTACAGTTGTATCAAAGGTCAATTAATGACACCATTAGAGCGGGCACCCTTTTAACCTGCTTGCTCCTTATATGCTGGAAGGTGAGAAGGTAGGGGCAGCTATTCAGTGAGGTAATAAGGATCAGTGTAAGTAGTGATGCTTTACTGATCTTGCTAATGAGGAGAAAAAAAAATGAGCAGTATTCTCCCTGCCAAATGTGGTGGCATCAAGCTAAAATGTGGTTGTATTAAGCTGAAACCTTTTTCTGCAATATTTTCTAGGGACTTTAATACAGGCTTGGGTTTTGCTACAATTTGATGCAAATGATCTTGTTTGTATCTACAGGCTGCAAGTGTGAAATCAGCTATTTAAGAGGCCTTTAAATTTCTAATGTTCTGTATTTCTAGGGAAGAACTTTGCGTGACCCCTCTGCACGTGCAGTCTTGTCCCGGTGTGGTTTTCTGTCACGCAAGCTTTATTAATGAGTGCTTTCACACTAGAACTGGGCATTGCAAAACAGCTCTGGTCCCTGTGAAATGGAAAAATGCCATTTGCCTTGGTACAAGTCTTAGCCTTTTGCAGGTAATTGATCCAACTACTGTGATTAAACTAGAGGGCCATTAAAGCGTAGTTGCAATAATCACCCTTTTCTCTTTTGGGAAGAGAACATGTTAAATGAATAAACTTGATCAGCCTCAAACCTAGAAGGTCCACAGCTTTTACTGGCAATAGTATCAATGAATAAATCAAGATTGAATGGTCTTATTTTGTTTTAGAACAGACTAGATTTTTAGTCAAGCTCACCTGTTAAGAATGCACAGACTGCGAATGTGGGAAGAAAACCAGTGTAACCCTGATCTGTACCCTTTCCTAAAACTACAGCTGTCCTTTCAAAAGTATATTTACTTTCCTCTCCACTTTCAGAGAGCTTCTTTAAGAGCTTCTTCTGAGATTCAGTCCTGTTCTCAAATTTTTTTTGCTTAAGTACTGAAGCTGTCCATCTCAATTTCAGAAGGGAGGTGACATAGTATTGATGGTGTCCTAATCACTTTTTAATTAGTATAATAGCTAGTCTTTATTTAGACCATTCATTTGACCAGCATTTTGGCATCAAGTTTTCACCGGCGTTTTTTCAATAGTGTTGAACTGTATCTGTAATCTCTGGAGTTCTAGGAATCAATTTAACATGGCTTCTGTCTTGAAGTCAAAGGGGTGCTATACCTCTGACTTATATAGGAGTGCTATAGGGTCAACAGAGCTTCTGGAAATATCCCTGTAAAAGTAGCGAAATGATACAGCTTTGAGTACAGTATGGAATTTTATTTCCTTTTATATGTTCTCTTAATCAGGGTGACGCTTGGTTGGATGGAGAGACTATTAAAAGGGAACTGTCATTATCCAGCCACTTACATGTTAGCAGCTTTAAAATTAACAATGCCTACTCAAGAAAAAGGCCTAGGATTTACTGAGTGGACTCAGTTTAACACTCAGTTTTCACAGAGAATAAAATCCATAGCTGGGGGGGTAGTAAGGTGGGTGGAGTTAGAAGGGTCTACAGTAGGCTTTAATCTTCTATTTGTATCCCTACTCCTAAGTGTGAAATTAAGTAGTTTTTTTAGCACAAGGGCATATTGTGGTGGCTGTGCCATCTCTTAGAAGAATGATAAAGCTTGTACATACCCAGTGCTTCCAGGTGACACTGTATATGCAACCAAAGCTGATGATGCTGTCTTTGGGAACCTCACTTACGTGCCTCACTGCATCTGAAAATGCTAATGCAAAATTAGTGATCTAGAAACATATGACTTGACATGAAATGTTGTGTGGAGAGGGGGGGGGGAAGAATGGTCAAATAGGAACCCTTTGTTTAGACAAGTGCATAATGAGTTAGGTAGAAAGGCAACTTGAGCCCTCTGTCAATTTATGTCAAATTTGAGAACAGGGTATATTTCGCTATTTTCTTTCTCTCTGATTTTTTATTATAGTATGTGAATACTTTCATTCTCTAATACAAAATCTTTCTAGTATGCAGGAGTCACTGAAGAGGAATGAGCTACTTGGGAAGAAGAAATCAGTCTGAAGTTCCAGTTTGTAGTTAAAGGATATACTGGTGTCTATCACTTAAATTATTTTAGCTTTCTTCTAGTTAAGAAGCCTTCCTTCGTGGATAGATACTCCTTGACTGTTCACCTTAGGGTTGTAAGCACCTTCCTCAAACACTGGTTGCTAACTGTGTCAGTTCTCTGAATATATAGCTAGACCATGTTTCTGATGACCAAAGACATGCTGTTTGCCTCATTTCCTTGTGCCTAAGGCTCTCCCTCCACTGTTACCCTGTCTGTGTTGTCTCTTTCCAAGTGATACTCTGGTTGTGCTGTTGATGGTAAGATTGCCGTGAAGTATGTTGAAGTCTGAAACACCACTTCTGAGCTTGAGGATTCCAGTAACTTACTTTCCTCTCTTGCTACCTGCACATAGACAAAGTGTTAGATCAGACTGCTTGAAATGTCCCTGAGCACAGTGGTTGCAAAAAGCATTAGTTCTTCTCTATCAAATATGACAAGACGCGTGAATCGGAACAAGTTCTGCTTCTACATCTTGCATGAAAATTATGTTCAGAAAATGTACTATTTTTCCATTACCAAAAACCAGTCTGTTGTTCCATGAAGGGCTGTGTGTGTGTGTAAGGCCTAACAGCGTGCCTTTTAACATACTTACATTAAGGAAAACACCTGGGCACCGCAAACTTATGTTCAGTGCTTTTTATGCTATCTGGAATACATAGCTTTTGTGCCACAAATCTGTTAAGATACAGAACTGTTCTGATTCTAGCTGTTTGAGAAAAGTTAAAATTAAGAATACTGATCACACAGGCACTGGCTAGACAAATTGTCTATTTACATATTTCCGGTTTTTCAAGGAAACAAATGTTTATCTTGTGGTTCTTTATATAAGACATGTCTCTTGCCCTCTTGGAGGATTGTCATTATGTGTGACAAGGAACTCTGAGGCACACAGATTCCTTGGAGGACTTGGCTGTGTGAAATGGACAGACAGATGTATGCAAAACAGATGTAACCAATTTTGTGTTTTCTAACAGACAATCCACTAACATTCGTTACTTTCATGACTGACTTGTCGGGGTTTTTTTTCAGGCAAGTAGCAGTACAAAAAGACATTGTAGTCTTTTGTATTCATTCAAGTTTTTATTACTTTCATATCACATTCGCTTCATTTACTGATGCTGGCACTGGATGCTCAGTTTGCGAGTACTTGTATAAAAACCTCAGCTCTGTAGTGAAAGTCCTTGAAATTGAGCTTTTGGTGGCAGGTTGAAATAAAACATGCTCTTAATGGGTGGATAGTTCTGTTCTTAAGACTAGATGAGACTGTTTTTTCATTATTCTAAGTGGCACCTATTAACATCTGTATTTTTGGAAGGAAAGAATAGCCATGTAAGTTGGAGGCAAACTGACACAGGAAGTCTTGTTCAGTTGTGATGATTACAAAAGAAAAAAACCCCACACTTTTAGATTTGAGTTATGAGTACTCTGAAAATAAGTTATCAGTATTCATTGCTGTTATCAATAATGAATATGTAAGTTGCTTTTCCAGAAAATACATGACTAGGTTGCCCTTCTAGTTCATGTTAATTTTCCTTGAAGGAATTGGCAAGCGCAAATAATCAATCTGATATATGCACATGGCAGGAGGTATTTGCCATAGTATTCAGCCAGCTGCGGTTTTCTGTATAGGTTTTTTTTTTTTTTGATGTAAGTACACTAGAGGACTTCTAGTAACTAAAATATGAATTCCCATTGCATTTTGTAAGTTTGTATGGACTGGTAGTAAATTACTAACAGCTGGCTTTCAAGACCCCTCTAGATATTCCTGTCTATGGCTACTTGTTGCTATGGTATCTTCTTCTTCTCTTCATAGTCTTGGACTTTCTTCCTTTTTTAGGATCAACCCATGACATTTTACTTCTGATTTTGTTCGGTTTGCATTTTTTTAGATACAGTGGTTTTCATATTTGTACAGTAGAAATAAGTTGCCTGAATAAGAAGCACTGTGCAAGGAGTGAAGTACTACTTTAGAAGTTACAACCTTGACAACATTTGTAAAACCTCATGGAACGGTTCTCAAAATCAGCTTTGCAAACTTTCTTGGGTAATTTTTATTAATGAGTGCAATGTATGTGCAGGCAAAATGTTCCATCCTTGAATGGATGACCACAGCAATTTCTCTTTCCAAAGTGAGGTCAGGTGGTACATTTAACCGATGTTAGTGATACATTAGCATCAGTGCAGTCTGTATTAGAAAAAATAACTAGCCTTAAAACAAGGTAAAAACATGTTGACTCTGAAAGACAATCTCATTATGCAGCACTGGTAAGAAAAATGCATGCCACTGTTAAGCCCTAGCATAAATCTTCAGTTTGTGCTGATCTTGGAGACCTTGAAATCCCATCTGATTTGTTATTTGAGGCCGTAGCTGTTCAGAAACAGCTTGGTGCTTGCTTTGTAATTGCTCTTTATCAGGCAATTGCTTCCATTTCATAACTGTGGAGCTGGTTCTACATGCTCACTTTAAGCTTCCAAATGATCAGCAATTTGACATTTGACATTAAGTGGTTGACCTTTGGTGGGTAAGAGGGAAAGCTAGTAATTCCTAGTGTTTGCTGCACTGACTTTAGTGTGGTATTACTTCACCTGACTTGCATCTTCAACCACTCTTGTAAATTTTTTCAAGTTTAAAAGCAAATCGCTAAAGCATGCAAGCCTTGACGCCATGTGGATGCGATGTTTTGCATTAAGGGTGATCCTGTAATCTTAGTGCAACTCTTTAATCCCTAAAATGACATGCAAGCCTCTATTACAACATGGGGTCTCTAATTCTTGCCTGCCTTATTGTGTTTTTTGTAGGGGTGCGAGCCTGTCTCCAAACCACAGTTCGAGAACAAGAAGAGAAGTATGAAATCCAAGGTGGCCCACAAAGAGGCCGGCTCAACAGAGAACAGCTGGTGGGTTTTATTGCTTGAGACACATTATCTTAATGACCTTTGGTTCATGCATTTTTGCCCTTTGCCACATGTGCAGGTGCAGTAATGTAAAATTATAATGTGGTCTTGTACAGAAATTTGATTATGTGCAAGGTGATCAAAAGAACTGCGAACACCCATAAAGCTGTCATTTTTCTCTATTAGTGGTTATGTTGCTATAACCTTGTCAAAGGAAACGCTGTATTACATTCATGGAAGAAGCTGTATGGGACAGGAAGTGATGCTGCTTTGGCCTTCCCTGCTCAGCGTTAGAACCTAGTTGAAATTATCTGAAAGTTGAAAGAAAAATGTTTTTATTACTACTTGTTTCTATATAGGGCCACTTTTATATTTAACTGCATTAATTTCTGGTTACTTTCTGGATTACACTGGAGAAGTTCATTAAATGTGTTATAGCAGTAGCTTTAAATATTCCTAGCTCATAGTTCAAACCCTGTTGGCTGGAAAATATTTAAACATAAGCAAGAATTTACTGTGTAAGCAAGCTTTTCCTGATTGTGTGCTTATACTGAGGACCGTAACATGTGAAGTTACTGTTCTAGCTTCTAGTGTGTGTTATTTTAAATTGTATTTCGTAGGCACTGATTGTTCCTGTCCCTTTTTTTTTTTTCCTCTCGTGTACTTAGTTGTGAAGTCCTGTATTTATACATTGTTGTGGTGTTTGTTTTTTCTCCCACTTAGCTGCCTAAGTTGTTTGACGGATGCTACTTCTATTTTATGGGATCTTTCAACAGTCACCAGAAGAGTGATCTTGTGGAACTGGTCAAAGCAGCAGGAGGACAAATTCTGGTTAGGCAGCCAAAACCGGACAGTGATGTGACACAGACAATCAACACGGTGGCATACCATGCAGAATCTACTTCTGACCAGAGATGTTGCACTCAGTATGTGATCTATGATGCGTCTTCTAAATTCAAGCCGGAGAAAATTCGTCTGGGCAAAGTCTGGATGGCCCCCTCCAGCTGGCTTATAGACTGTGTGATGTCATTTCAGCTCCTGCCTGTAAAATGAATATTGATGCCTCATGAGCAAGGCTTTTAAATGTGGTGAATGTTCAGCAGTTGGAACACTCTGGTGAACACTGGTCTGAAGCTATGATTTATATTTTGCACTTAGGAGTACAGGAGAGCTTTGACTATTCAAATTAGTTACTAAGATCACTGATATACTAGAATAAATTAATTTACAATGGAGGAGAGACATAAATATACTGCATTGACAAATGTGCCTTGGGTTATTTAGAATGCTTTATTTCTGCATTTAACTTAACTGTAATAATCACTGACATCTTTTAAGTAAGGTTTTGCAAAATGAAACCTTTTGTATTCTTGACTTAAACCATCCCTTTGTAGGTGATAGAGCATGACCCCATTTATTTTGTGTTTAATATCCATTGACAAGGATCTACTGTATGTGTCAGGATTTCCCAGCCAGGACAGAATTTGTATTTATTTTTAAAGATAAATACAAAAAAACCGTGCATTTCAACATAGTCATTTCCCTGTGTAGACATCTCTTCTGCCAGATGACGTGATATTTCCTATGACTTCTTACAACTGAATTTTGCAGGGAATTCTTGGCGTGGGTTAAACCTTGTAGAAAGTAGAGTTAACTAATGGCCTGAATTCATTTGAAAGTGAATGATTTTGAAAACACCATCTTGAAAAATCTTGGTCTAAAATTCTTGAATTATAGCAAGAGTAATGCTTTATTCACTTCTGTCCTCTTCCACACTTTTAAAGGTGAGACTTAAATTTTATTCTATTTTCTGAAGTTTTTTAAGCGACAGGATCCTTATTAAATTACTACAATCAAAAATACTTCTGTAAGTACGGATAGCTATCATGGTTATGTTAACAGAAAAAGTATAATGATCACAAAAGAATTATGCCTCACTTTGCACAATTATGCTTAAAATCAGCTGGCTACATTGGAGTAATAATTGATTCCTTCACATTTGTTACAGTATTTCTCATAATTCGTCGTAAGATGTTGTCAGAATCTTACTTCCTTAGTCTGTGCTCCTACATGGTATCTTGCATCTTTTCTGTTGCCTTAGTTTGCGATTTCATAATTTAAAAATGGTGTCTTGCAGTAATACATGGTGCAAATGATGGTTGTGGGCTGAAACCAAGTCTCTCGTGTCTGCTTCTGCTTTGTGTTTGCTTGTAATAAAAAAACTTCTAGTGCCAGTAAGTCTGGAGTATCTTATTACATGAGCTTAGCTGCAGAATGAGTGCACAGTCCATATGTATCTTGACAGGTAAATGGAAATGTAAGTACTTTTCTGTGAACTGGACATGGCTGCGAAGATAGCATATCCATCTGCAAGAGCAGCTCTTCTCTTGTAGCTATTGCCATTGGAGATCCTGTGCCAATTTTCAATATGCTCTGTAGAACTCTTCAAAAGATACACTTCAGACGTAACAGCTATAGTTTTCAACAGCATCTACTAGACTTCAGTAGCTGGAGTATCTTGATCTGTCACTTCTACTAGACTGAATCATTGCTTTTTACTAAATGCAGTCCTCAAGTACTTGCATGTCTGTGAGCAAGCAAAAATGCAAGGCTCATTAATAAATGGAACAATCCATGGAACTAATGTGTTCTGGGTTTTTGTGCAGATAAACACTGGCAGCAAATAAGGTACTGAGTCGATACCGCATGGACTTGGTCATTTATTTTAACGATTGTAGCACATTTTAACTTGGCATTTCATAGCACATCAATATACCTAATGTGGTATTCTTTGCAGAAGTAGCAGTGAATCTCTGCAAAATTCTTAAGAATGCAGCTTTTCTGCTGTGTACCAGGAAGAAGTTTGGCCCATCACTAATGCTGTTCTGTGTCCTAAAGCAGAAGCAGCAGGTTTATGGGTTTTAAGAGCCATTTTTCCTTGGCAGCTGAAAAGAAACTCCGGTAGAAAATTGCCATCAGATTTTTTAACTCACACTGAACTCTTCCTAGTTCTTTGGAATAAAGTTGTGTTTTTCAAGCAGGGTTACTATCAAATCACGTTAAGAATCACTCCATGTCATACTGAGGAGTGATCCTTACCCTTCTCATTGTACTCAAGATTAACTCTGGCCTGTCTCCTTCAGGTCTCCTCAGGAATTCAGAGTTTGAGTGTGATCAACTTCTGTAGCCTCATGCACTTAACGAGCCTCACAGAACTGCAGTAAGCAGACTTTGATGCCAGAATTGCAGCAGGTGTCGAACACTACTGAAGCAATAGGGAAGTACACAAAAGCTAGAGGTTGGTGACACAGACCCTGCTTAGTTCACTCTTGCTAATCATTAAAAGCAGAGGGATAGCACTTCTGTCTACAAAGAGTCTTGTAGTAAGGATAAATCTAGTCCCTTAATCTATTGGATTTTGGCTCATGAAAGCAAGGTTATAAAATCATGAGGCACGTGGTAAAAAAGGGGATGTAGGTTGTTTCTCGCTGTCTCTTCTAGTCCAGGCTCAAAATAGAAGAGGTACTTCAAGCAGTGTGAGTAGACTTGTGGTACTGACAGCCGTAGACTGTTCGGGTACTGCATGCTTTGGCATAGCCTGAAGCAGGGAGTGGATGAGTTCATCAAAGAACATCTGTTGAAGGTTAGTAAAGAACCTTAGCTGAACATGAATTTATATTGGAGTTCTGCTAAATTGCGTATACTTAATGTGCATTGACGATGGGCATTTGAAGAGGTAAAAGTCAAGACTTGCATTCTGGATTATAGATGTTTTTATTACCCTTTATACGTCAGAAATGCTGTGAATCTCAGGCTAATGATTTTCAGGCAGCTTCCCTTGAAATGTATCTCACTATGAATTAGTTAATCTGGGACACTTGGTAACGCTTTCAGTGGCAGTGCCTGGGGTTCAGTGACATCAATTTAACATCACTAATAGTTGATAGAAGAAAATATTTTTAATAAATACCGTATCATCTTTTTGAATGGCTGTGGCCTGTGGACTAAGGGAGAATGTATGAAGCCTGGACAGTTTGTTTTCTTTGTTGCTGCTGTTTTGTGTGGGGTTTGTGGTGGGTGTGCATGTGTGTGTATTGAAGTGAAAGATACTTGAGAGTATGGAGATTGCTTCCTTGCATTGGTGTCCTAGGTAGATCCATCCCGGGGAATATAGTCGCAGAATACCTCGTATGTTTGGCTGTTTCTACCTCTATTTGCTTACTCATTTTCAAAGTTCTTATATCCCTAAAATATCAATAGTTCTCTTTAGACTTTGTTCTACCAGCTATAAAATAAAATCTGTTCTCTCTGTTGTTGAACATTGAGGATTCATTTGTTTCTTGAGATACCCAGAAGTGACTTTTCTGAGGTAGAAGTGAATGGCCCATAAAAAGAGCTTATCAGAGCAACGCAGGAGCGCTAGATGTTGCAATATTTCTGCAAGTGTTTCAGGGAAGCAACAGGCAAACAAGTGGTACCACTGGTGGCTGCTTTTGCTCTCAAATTAGGAGGTGCTTATGGATGGTCCATCACCTTGCAGCCCTCTTCCGAATGAATGTGAATAACAAGCATGGGAGGGTCCAAAGGCTCCAGTAACAAAATTGTCAGCAAGTGCTTTACCCAGCTGGCTTCTACACAGCCTTCGTTAGGCTTGAACTAAAGCCCCTCTCCTGCTCTATTCCAAGTGTCTGAGCTGAGGCTGGACACGACCGTCTGTGTGGGACCCAGCACAAAGTCATCCGTGATCACCCTGGGCAAGGCTCCCAGAAGGAGCAAGAGCCATCGAAGAGCAATATTTCAAGGAAAGGAATAGTTCTAGGCAGGGAGTTGAAGTTGGGTTGTATTCCCTGCCTAGGTCTGCTGTTCTGTTTAAGACTGAACTTAATCTGGAGCAGTTATTTTGTGCTGCAGTCTTCCAGCAGATCAGCACTTTGGCTAATGAAACCCTTGCAAATACTCTGTTCAGGACAAAGGTGTCTGTATGGAACCCACAGACTTGTAAAACTACACGTTGGTGGATATTTGGGGCAAATGGGTAAACATAAGGATTGTCTGGTCCTCCGGCCTGCGCTTCCCGTGCTGCTGATTCACACGGGCTAGCTTTGCTGTCAGGGTTGTAGAGGGAAGGGGAAAAATTGGCTTGTAACTGTCAGTGCTGCAGTGCCAACAGAGCTGCTGGGTAGGAGCGGCTGTTCCTGTGGATCGGCTGGACTGCCAGCGATGTCTGGATAGCAGCAGCATCTTGAGATCTTGTTGAGGGCAGGTGTATGAAACATGGTACAGCAAAAGTTCTCTGTTTTTCTTCCTTAAGCTATTTTGTACTTTAGCACTGGAGAATCACCTATTTTTGTCTTGGAAATGGGGTGAATTTAAAGTCAGTTTAATTGGTGTCTGGCCCTGTGTCATTTTTCCGGCTTTCTTCCATAATTTGCAAGAAAAAGCAGTTTGATGGAAAGGTTTCCATCTCTTGGATACTAAAGCAGACCGCACTGCGTTGCAAAAGCCAGCAAAGTAAGCTTAAATATCAGCTTAACAGCTACAGAAAGAGGGCTTTGGACAGCCAGATAGTATTGGCTAGGAAACGGGCAGCACTGTCTCAGATGGAACAAATGAAGATTCAGCTGTTTTTAATAGCAGTGCAGCATGTTCTATCTTTTCAGACTTGTTTGATTTAAATTAACGGTAGTTTAACTAGTGTTAAATTACCCTTAAAGCAGAAGAACATTTTGTATGTAATCAGTTGGGGGAAGGGGAGGAAGGTTCCCACCTTTCTTTTTTTTTTTTTTTTCTTATGGAAAATATGCATCTTCTGTGCTTCAGTTTCATTCCTGGCAGGATGTCTGCTCTGATGAGCTAGCAGAGAACTGTCAGCTCCCCCTGCATGTTTGAGACACTGCTGTCACTTGCAGAGCGCAGATGCTGAGGCAGTGACAGGCGGCGGATGGCTGGTACCAGCACTCCTGTTACGCAGCAGGGGCTGTGATGTCTTGCCTCAGTGGGCGTTGGAAGCGCTGTGCACCACAGCTGGGAGAAATTAACCGTGCAATGCCATGGTTAGCTGCCTTACAGTATCTGTCCTGGGTGTCCAAGTGTATTTAAGCAGCAGAGAGGTTTCTTCCCTGATGGGCACAGCTGTAAACCCCAGCAGCCCTTTCTCAGGCCTGAGTTTACTTTGGGGCGATGCCCGCTGAGTTACAGTGAGAGTGGTGAAGAGCAGCGCTGTGCTGCAAAGAACGAGCAGTGCTTACCTTCACAAGCCCATAAACTAAACAGATACACAGTGAGAACGGGGTTAAAACATGCATTAAAAATGGGACGTAAAGCAACAGCTAAGCTGGCTGTCTTGCTCAGCTTGCTGAACTGATAAAAATTTACTTTTTTCTTCATTTAGTGTGGGGCTGGGTTATCTTCCTGCTGGTTTAGCAAGCTGCTAATTCTCAGAGGAGTCAAAAAAAAGTGGTGGTGGGAGCAGGTGTGAGGCTGCCTCTTTTGGCAGCAATCAGCTGGGGTTCAGTTGTGATATGAAGGCCTCCAAAGCGAGCTTTTCCGATTGCTGTGCACACTGGTGCACCCCACGCTCCCCTGAGGAGGTCCCAGTGTCTCTTGCGGGTTTGCAGTGGGTGCTGGTGGCAGCCTGACCAGGGAAACGGTTCTCTCCTGCTTTGCTGCAAGGGTCAGCTCTGAACAGCTGGTGCCAGGGAAAACCCAGATCAGCTATAGTTCAGGTCCAGCTGGAATTTATGGTTTCTAGCAAAATTTAACTTTTTTCTCCGCGGCATAAAAGATGCGAAGGAACATTTGAAAAAAAATATTTGGGGCCTTTTAACAGAATTAAATATTAATATGGGTAATGCAATCAATGCTGTATTGATTGCGTTAGCCACAATAATGTTTAATTCAATAAGTCTGCAGTGCTGGATCTTTTTCTTCCCCTGTGTTTATTCTACGCTGTGCAGCAATGTAATGCCCGTGTGCCCTGCCCAGCTGCGTCCCCTAGGTTTGTTCGAGGAGAGCAGGAGCTGATAGCGTGGGGAGAAGGAAAAGAAGCCAGGCTGCACTTGGGGTGGAACTCCTTCACGTGCCCTCAGGTTAAAGTCAGTCACCTATGTGGCTGATAAAGTCTGGATTCAAAACAGCTACTCTTAGTGGCATGCATAGTTTTTAAAGGTGTCACACAAACAATATTGCTATTAATGTAAATATTGCTCGTGACTTCCACATGCTTTGCTTCTGGAGCCTGGGTCTGATATGATGCTTCATTCCTGCTCTCAGCAGTCGAGTTCCAGCAGCTGCATGTGTCAAAATGGGAAGAATTTCCACGCCAAGCTCTCTAACGTGCTTCTGAAGAGGTGCCAGGTTCTGGTTTTAAACTCAGCCAAGCTTGAACGATTTTATCTGTGGTTGTAGGCAGAAGGTTTTTATTAAATTAAAAGTCACAGTTTTGTTTAACTGAAAATTTGGAGGCAGATGTTCTCTCCAGCTCAATCCACTCACAATACAAGTTTTCTGATCTCTGCTTCTTTGCCTGCTGTGTGCCTTTTGAACAAGGTTTGGTAAAAACATCTGGGAACAGCCTAGAATAAGTGTTTGGGGGTTTCCAGTGAAAGGTTTTTGATATTTTTTTTTTTTTGTGGACTCTTTCAAGAGTTTCCATGGACTACTGGCTTCTGGTTTTAGAAAAACTGCTTGATGAAATCGACCTCGACTCATTACTGAGAGGTGGAGAAACTGCTCACACTGGATGCGAAGTTCCTGGGGTCTGTGCAGCAGCATATGTTTGTGGCTTGGAAGTGGGGTGTCCCTAGCTAGCTCAGGTCTGCTGAGCTACAGACTTGCTCTCCCACCCATCACAGGACACCAGACTTACCCAAGGAGCTGGGTGGGTGCTTGGGCACGTAGCCTACCCTGCACCCCAGGCTAGCGTAGAACACAACTGGTCCTGCCAGCAAGGTAAGCTTTTACCAGTGCCTGTGGGCCCTGAGGATGCTGTCATCAACGGGCAGGGAAGTAGGGACAGGATTTGATTTGTTCTTGTTGCATTCCACCTACATTTGTCGAACCCAAGAAAAACCCCATAACCTTGCTCTTAATTCGTCTTTACAGGGCACATGCATTTCAGCACAAAGTCTTATTTAGCATGCAGGGATGCAGGTAGGACCTAACAGCATCGGGCTCAAAAGGGACAGGCACAGTGAGCTCAGCTGGTCAGTAGGGACCGGGTTCGGAGACAGCCATACATTTTCACTTGTTCTCGAGCACCTGCGGGTCAGGTACTTTAAACGGGATTTGGACAGCAAAGACAGATTGTGAATGTAAAATGGAGCTCCGGGCTTTGATATTGAAGTCCCCAAATTCACATCTAAAGGAATAAGTGATCAGATGCAGCAGCTCCTGTGTTAAGACGGCATGGTTGTGACACATGCCATTCAAGTGGCAAGTTCTGTAAGATCCATAAGTCAGAAGGAGCCACAGTTCCTACGAGGCCGGGCAAGGCTCTGTTTAAGCAGACAACACTCAAGACTGTTGACAAGGAGAGGGCTGTAGGTGGAAGATAACTCTGCTTAAGCTCATGCTTACCCCGGGTGCTGTGCTGTTTGGCACACTAAAGAAAGCCCCGAGGCCAGGAGGTTGTAACGGTATAAATAATCCCATTCTGATCCCATTCGAGGGGCAAGCTGCCTTCGAGGAGGTGGTGGTGGGTGCTCAGTTGTACCTACACTTAGTCCTTCAAGGACTTCACAGTTGACTGGAGGGGAGGACAGAGATGACAACCAGTGACTTCAAGAGGTTTCATGGGGCGCTGTGAGATGAACAAAAGTACCGAGAGCTCCAGCATCCAGAGAGAGTTTTTGTCCAGGCCCAAGCTCCTGTCCTGGCAGCCATCCCAGATGGGTGCTGACAGCTGCTGGCCGGCTGTAGGTGCTAAATGGAACTGGACTGTGGCATCTCTTCTCTTTTAGGAAGGTGCCTGTTAGCTGTAACTGCCAAGGAGGCTAAATCATAATTTTCTTCTGTGTCTTACAGGTGATTGATCTTTGTACATCTTATAATATTTGATCATGGTAGTGAAACATGCCTGAGTGCAGCAGGCAGAGAGGCTATAACCGGCCCTTTGGGTATGTTGCATATTCCCACAGCTAATTAGCACACATTAAGGTGACTATTGAAACTGTCTTTCTGTATTAAAGGCTAATATAATATTCACTTCTCCTGGTCTCCTTCATTCCCCCTTTCCGTCACATCCCTGAAGGAAAAGCACTTAAATGTCACAATTTCAAAACAGAGCACCCAGCAAGTGAAGAAATCCTCAAATTTGAGGCTGTTTTGTGCCTTCAATGCCATGGTCACCCCCACCTCTTCTGTTCCTGCTTCACACTGTGCTCAGGCTGCTCCTGGTATTTCATTCCTCCTCAAAAAGATGATCTTAAAAAAAAGATCATTTTGTACCTGCGTGGAGGACTGAGCAGTTGATTTCTCTGGGCAGCTATTTCTAGGGTGATGCCCCACAGAAGGATGCCTGTGTTTCACTAGGAAAAACACCTCCTGTGGTGTTTCTGAAAGCAATGAGGAGTTACTTTACCTGTGACAGGCACGACCTCAAGTACCCAGAGGACAGAAATTACTGTTTTCAAGGAGCTCATGTCCATGTGGAGTGGTGTTGCGCTGCCCATCAGCCAGGCACCTGCGGTGAAACACTGTGCTGGAGCAAGCAAAGCTATTTCATCTTCCTTACCACAGCCTCCACCGGCACAGTTCAGGGCAATGCTTGCATAGGCAGGCAAGCAAAGAAAGAGAAAGATGCAAAAAGAAGTGCGTGTGGCAATTGAAAAGGTTTATGCAGGTGCTTCAAAGCTCTGCCCTGGGTGAGCAACAGAATTCTGCAAAAGAGGCAGCTGCAAAGCTCAGTTTCCAAATCTTCACCTCTCCAGACCTTTCTTTGCAGGGTTCATCTGCCCAAAGCAAATCAGAGAGCTCTCTTTAATAATCTTGCACTTCCAACCACCTTTGCATGGGTCTCTGTCCCTGCCATGCCCGCTTCAGATTTTTACAGGCTTATTCACTGCATTATAACATTTACGCACCGTGGTTCCCAGACATTTCCTTCTAATGGATTTTGCATTAGTAGCTAGTATCGAGAAATCTAGTACCAAAAGGTTAATGTGCATCCATTAGTCCTTTTTTTTCCCCCTTTTCTTCTTTATGTGCTAGTAGAAGACAACTGATTTCACTAAATACATTAGGTCTGGAAAGGGTCTGGAAGCACTTGAAATTCTGCACATGCAAAGCTGTAGTGCTATTAATATTGTCCTGTCTAAGCACTGTGGGTAAAGTGGGATTTGCAGATGTTGAATGATACCTTTCAGGTGTTTTCCAGCCTCTGCAACCTTTCTGCTCCTCATAAAAAGAGTTAGGCTTTTTGAGAACTTCTCCTTTTGTCAAGTGGGTTACTTGCTCTGCATCTCCTGCACTGTGAAGGAATCTGTGCTTTCTCCGGTGTGCTCTCTCAGCTGTAGGCAGGCTAAGGAGGAGGCATGCCGGGGTAGTTCAGGCTGTTGTGCGGGCAGCTGAGCTAACCTGAACAGCTAAACTGTTCCTCAACCTGTAGCAAATGGTTTTCTCCTTCCTCCTCCCAAAGCCAGCGTGAAAATTTCTGTCCTGCTAATTGGAGTGAAGCTGAACCCTGGGAGTATCTCAGTGCGTTCTCTGACCTGCACTTTAGACTAGGTCGAGCTTTTTCACTGAAAAAAATCTATTACTCTAACAACCACAAGTGGCAAGCGGGAGGAGTAGGGAGGGCTGGCTGTTTGTTTTGCCTCCTCGCGTACTTAGGATTTGCAGAACTTGCCATGTTCTTTAACTGGAAACTTATGTTTTAGCAACACAAATCTTTGAAAGTTAAGAATTTGGATCATAATACTCTCATGCTGGCTGTCTTTGCGTGTATTGGGTTTGCGTGGCAAGGTTTTGGCAGCAGGGGGCTGCAGGGGTGGCTTCTGTCAGAAGCTTCCCCCACGTCTGATGCAGCCAATGCCACCGGCTCCAAGACAGATCTGCTGCCGGCCAAGGCCGAGCCCATCAGCGGTGGTGGCAGCACCTCTGGGATAATGTATTTAAGGAGGGGGAAAAAACTGTGTAATGGCAAATGCAGCTGGAGAGACTATGAGAGCAATAACTCTGCAGCCCCCAGGTCAGTGCAGAAGGAGGGTCAGGAGGTGCCCCAGGTGCCGGAGCAGAGATTCTCCTGCAGCCCCTGGTGAAGCCCACGGTGAGGCTGGCTGTGCCCCTGCAGCCCAGGGAGGTCCGCGGTGGAGCAGATCCCCACCTGCAGCCTGGGGAGGAGCCCACACAGGAGCAGGGGGATGCCTGAAGGAGGCTGTGACCCAAGGGAGGCCCAGGCTGGAGCAGGTTTGCTGGCAGGACCTGTGGACCCATGGAGAGAAGAGCCCATGCTGAAACAAGCTTGCTGGCAGGACTTGTGACCCCGTGTGGGACCCAGGCTGGAGCAGGCTGTTCCTGAGGGACTGCGCCCCGCGGAAGGGACCCACGCTGGAGCAGTTAATGAAGAACTGCAGCCCGTGGGAAGGACTCACGCTAGAGAAGTTCACAGAGAACTGTCTCCCATGGGAGGGATCCCTCCACGCCTCCAGCTGGGATCAACCCACCACACTGTGCTTAGCACACAGTCTGCACGGGTGGAACTTCCTCGCCCTTGGAGCTGCCTGCCAAGACCCTAATGGAGAGCCACACCGTCGCTCTCAGTCTTCCCCCACTCTCTTGCCCACCCCAAATCAGGACTCAGCCCTCAGATCCTTCCATAAGTCCAGCCTGGCTCTCCATGCCCCATGGTGTCCCCCCTTCCACCCCTGGCAGAGCTGAAGGGCTGGGCGGCAGCGCAGATGTGGTACGTACCAGCTGAGGCACGGCTAGCTCACTGCTCTGTGAGCCAGCAGCTCCTGACTTCCGAATCTCGTCACTGGTATTTCCCAGGACCACGTTGTTGTTCGGAGCGAAGATTCGTCTCTGGCACTAAAATCCGTGGCTCATGGAGGGCTGGTCTTATTTGAGCCCCAGAGCAGACACCTCCGTGACGCCCGTTGCAGGCTGAACTGCTGCAGGATGGTCTGCCATGTGTACGGGGCTCAGCTCTGCGGGGTGCAACATCCCCGTGCCCATGGCTCGACTGACTGTTCTCCAGGTAAGCTCTGCTCTACCCGGCACTCACTGACTTGGAGATATTTAGGTGCAATGGGGTTACACAAAGCTGGGTACGCGAGCAACTCCAGGTGTGCGAGTTCAAAACATTGCAGAATCGAGGCCAAAAGAAAAGTAAAAAATCCCATGTGCTTTAATTTCACTTAATGAGAAACCATTCGCAGCTTTCCGTTTCTGATCTGTATCTTTCCATTTCTATTCTAATGGTAATTACTGTAGCAGTTTATTAACAAAGAAATCATTTGATAGCCTTCACATATTCCCATACTTCAAGTATCTAACAACGTATTGATTCGATAGCTTGGCACTGTTCCTGATTGAGGAGCTGGAGTTTAATTTTTTTTTAAGCACTTTGATCATTTCACATGCAAAGGATAATTATTGTTCTAGTTGAAACAAGGGATGGATTGCAGAGTGATGGAGTTTACAGTATGTTCTTGTGTGTGATCCCTGCCGTACCCACAGACGGAGCAAGTGGTGCCTGTGTTTTCTTGGAAGAAGTACCTTGAAAAATTGTCACCGGGTTGGATTTCTGATCCCTGAGTTACTACAGTCAGCAATGAAAAGGCACACAACACATATGCAGAGAGGTAATTGATTTTTGATGCTGCCGAGCATATCTTTATGAAAGGTTTTTGTGTTGACAGCTGTATGCCCAGCTTTCTGTTGGGTGCCAGCAAGGTGCTGTGTGGAGCAGGTTTTGCAACGGCAATGCATCTTCCTAGCCCTCACTCGTGCTGCAGACTCATGACACTGCTGGTTGCTTCATCACCTCTGCTCTCACTTTCTGGATGGCTCCTCACTTTTTCAAGGTGGCTGGGGAAATTTTCCGTGATGCCAGTTCGCAGTGGTACAGAAGACGAGGGCACTGCCATGGCTCCCGGAGGGCTATGCAGCGTGTGGTGGGTGAGTCTGCACCATCACAGAAGCCCAGCCGTGGTCCAGCCCACCAGAGACAACCAGCGGCCGGTCTGCCACTGCACTGGGGTGGCTGGTGTGCGCGATATGTGGCAGGGGCTCACAGGAGGGAGAAACAAGGTGGTAGTGCTGGGAGCAGTGCGTGGCATAGACTGTTTGTGCACGTTGCCATCATGCTTTTTGCAGATTTTTAGCAAGTTGTTCCCAATCATGCTGGAGGCCTATGTGGGAGCTCTATTTCTGCTATGGGAAACTTGCCCAGAAAGATGCGCCAGCTACTTCAGTAAGTAGACCTGGACCCAGCGCCTTTGGTGGCATCATGAACCCTTCTAGAAGGAGTAAGGGGAGCACAATGGATGGAAGTGATTTGCTGTAAGATTTCTCATGTAGGTTTAGAAAGAGCAGAAGCATTTGACCTCTACGAGAGGAAGATGCTACTTGTGTCCTCGCAGGGCTTTTTATTCACATGACCCTAATGGGCTTCCTAACTGGTTGGTTAATAATTCATATGCTTGTGAAATGGCCCTGCTTGATCGTGCAATGCCTAGGTGACCCTACAACCTGTCGGGAATAAGGCACCGAAAGAACTTGAATTACAGGTTAGTCATTTTCCCATCTAATATATCACAGACTGAAAGCTTTATGACTTCAGAGCTTACTGTATTAATTTTATGCATGAGTGCTTTATTTTTGCCATATGAGATATATCACTGGCTTACTAGAGCAAAATATCATTAGACCTGGAAAGGGATTTGGTCACTTACACTTTGTCACCAAGGATCATTGCACATAGATTATGTAGGGCTGTACTGTGCCATTTCTCATGTGTTTATTAAGTGATTATAAGTATCGAACAGCATGCCTTCAGGGGACACTTGAGATCTGTTATTGTAGCAACATTTCATTTAGAAAGATGGCACACACAGAGTGATTTGTGCCTTGGGAGGGTCTGTCAAAGGGTTTATCTGATGAGAAGACAGAGGTAGCCTGTTCTGCCTTGAAGCAGCTCTGCGTTGGTTTTACTCTTAGCACTTATTGTTGTACATCTTCTCTCACCCTGCCAGCTGGTATTGAGGACAGGGTCCTGAGACACCCAGAGTCCAGCCCTGCCTGTGCCAGTCCTTGACTAAATCACATCAAACTACTTTGGGTCCTTTGGTTGTCTCTATCTCAGTTCAGGATGTCAGTCTTGAAAACTCCACAAACTTGGCTTTTCAGAAGTGCTAAGCCCCCACTCTTTATTGTTTCAATGGTAATGAATTGAGTTTTGTATATGAACCCAATAAAATACAGCTGTTTACCCTGAACGTTCAACCTACTTCCACACAAGCCAGGCGAAAGGAGCCTGTGGATGTACCAATGGCTGAGGGACACCTGTGTCCCACCTTCTTGAGACCCTGGTGCCATTTCCCACAGCTGGAAGCTGTGCAGGAGTCCACCTCAGAGCTCTTCTACCCCTTGATCACTGAGACCAAAGAGCAGGCCCCACCTCCAAACTTTGCGTCCCATTTGCTGTCAAGACAGCCAGTGAGCTGATGCTCAAGCCAAGTTTTCAGAAGAGCTCTGTTCCAATTCGGTCGCTGCAGTAAGTTTGATTTTTCCACAAAAAAAATTAACTTATAAAGCATCTGCAGGGCAGTTGGTGAAGGCTGGGCTTGTTCTGGCAACTGGTGCTTCTTTAGGTCCCTTCTTTTCATTTAAAATTTTATATTAAAATGGTTCCCGCTGGGTATGTAAAGCACAACCTGAAAATGTAGCTGGTCTCCATTTCTGGAGTTCCGCTTACAACCAAACAGCACAGGCCCACCTTTGACTGAGTGATCCGCAGAAGAAAAAAAAAATTAAACCGCTATCCACCTCTTAAACATTAATTAATGCTTCTGCGATTCATTAAGAAAAAGGACTGAGATGAGAAGAAGTAGGTGAGTCAAGAGCCGCATAAATTCACCAACAAAACGGATAGATCTGCGATTGTGTTCTGAGACTGAGAACACAGGGAAACGGGGTAAAAATGATTTGTGATCAGAAGGAGGAGGAATTTCCTTGTGTTACATGACTGCATGCTTTTGTTAGTTTGATGGTGTACAGTGAGACTATTTCTCTTGGAAATGGCTTTTTGGTTAACATTTCATTTTCCTTCCCAAAGTTAGCTCTCGCTCACAGTGATATGAAGCACAGCTCCCTGCAATTGGCTATCCGTGAACTTTATTAATACTGCTTGTAGTTGTAAATGATCTATTTCAGAGCACGTAACAAAGCTCTTATTTTGCAGGTAAGCAAGCCCTCAGCCTTTATTGCATGGCGTTTCCACAGCAGGGGAAGAATGAAACATTTGTTAATAAAAAATAGTAAGAATAAAGCTCATAATACGTTGCATTGCTAGTTATATCCTAGCCGCTCCTCTTTGGGGGTTTGAGGCTGTGCCCTAATTTAATATAACTAAATTGGCCCAGTTTTTGATGTGATCTATCCTACTGATATTGCATTTCCAGGTGTTGTCACTTCAATATTACACTGTGACTCCGAATAACTGCATCTGGAAGAGCACCAAGTTCACTTTTACCTGCAAAAGCCGCAAGTTTCCAGGGTCAGAGAAGTGGCGCAGATTAACCAGCACTAAATTGTTAATCCAGGTACATTTATCACAGAATAGATATGAGAAAATTTGATTGAGGGGCCTGTTGCTCGTACCCATGGGAATAATTTCCCCTGGTGAACGGAGCTATTAGTATTGGGGCTGGGAAACGGCCAGAGACTTCTGGTGTCACTGGTGCTAGATGTAGCATCTTTGCATGATGCCAGGTTTTTCCCCTACACCATCTCCAAGATCAGGTTCTAGTCCAAATCTGTGCTTGTTTGAAGGGAATGTGGCTCAGCAGTTTTCATGTTTCTTCCTTTTCATGTTTTCTAACCTGCTCATTTTCTCTTTTCTCTTTATTGGTAACAAAGGCTGTGACACCCCAAGGTTTCCCTAGGACAAGGCTCCAGCACTGTTGCCCCTGCACATGGACATAAAAATCTTTGCTATGTGTTATGTTCTTACAAGTGTTTTCATTCTGTCTCAAAAACTAAGCCCAAATGCCATTTGTTTGGGTAATGCTATTTGAAAAGTGTGTCTGACAAAACGATGAAACAAGCCTGTGGCGCATGCGAATTTCTCTGAGTCCCCTCTCTGCCCTGCTCAAGGTTGGAGGCATGACGGGCCAGGCCTGGCCAGCAAGACCTTCCTTGCTAGGATAACTCTTGGGAAGGATGTGTGTCTGCTTCACCGGTCAGAGATTCAGACATGCATCCACCTAAATTTCTATTTCTACACTGCCCTACTCCTCAGGATCTTGTCTCCCATTCAGCAACTTCTTATTTCTGCTCTGAACATTCTGCTCTGCTCAGAATAAATTTCCCGTGTTTCTGCTCCAGGGCATCACAGTCGCTGGTAGCATGCAAACACTGGGTGAGTTTGTGATCCACTTTCTCGGAGCTAGAAGGGTGGAGCCCAGGTTGCTGCTAACAATTTTGGTGAGAGGTGGGACTAACTGCAAATGACGCCTCGGTCCCCAGGCTCCAGCCAGATGGAGACCAGCCTTGTATCTTCTCAAGCACCCAAGTGAGCAGGCAGGGAAACCTCATTGCTTCATGGCATTTCTGGTATCTCCACCTCATGGCATTGCTGATAGCTCCGCTTTTCCCGTGCTGTCCACCACCCCAGGGAGACTCTTTCACTATCAGGGAAATTTTAAGGTTTGTCCTTTCCTATGTGCCTCCTGCTCCCTTGCCAGAGGCACCTGCACCTCCTTCCATTTGTTGTTTTTCATGCTGTGACAAAACCAGTGGGATTTAGGATGTTTTAAGCAAAAACAGAAGGGCTAAAATATCCCGTGGACCTTCACAGCATGATAACAAACACACTTTATTTTCTAGGCACGTCTCCATTTGCTTTCTTTTCACGCTGGCGGGGTGAGGAGGGGCAGTGCTACTATTTGTTTAGAAATGCAATTAGCCCAAGTGCACAGGCCTGCAGCAAGCCAGGAGGATAACCTTGAATCCAGAGAAAGTTAGGGGAAATGTAAAGCCATCTGCAGCTCCAATGGGTCCCCACGCACCCCTTTCGTTTGCAGTTTCTATTCATGCCGATAAAGTGCCAGAAGATATGCAATACAATGGGAAATCGCTTCTTTGGGTATCGTAGCATCTTGACTTAGAAGTGCTTTAACCTTGGCCTCATGCTTCCTGCGGGGCCTGTTGTCTTTGCTGCAGAAGTACCGACACCAGCCAGGAACGTGTAGGATTTTTCAACAGAGTAAAATTAAATCCCGAAACCTTTACCATCCTCTCGATGCCAGACATACTCTACCTGCATTAACTTGAGCTTAATGGACTGCAAAATGAGTGTTTCAGCACGTATGGGAGTGGATTATTTGTGGGAGAGCAAGTTCCTCACATTTTTATCTCTTCCCTTTCCCAAAGCTTTTGTCCTTTAAAAAAACCCGAGAGAAACGGCAAATACAGCTAAATTATAGGGGCCCAGCTGGGCCCTAGGAAATCCAGAAAACTGTCCGTGCAAGGCAGAGGTTGCATCCATCAAGCCAGCTAACTAATGAAAAGAGCAAAGGTCACCGGTCCCTATCTATTAAACCGAAATTATTTACGAAGTACTTGATGGCAGTGTTGAGAATGGTGTAAACACTTAAGGCAACGCTTTTCAACAAGCAAGCTGAACGCCTCACCCTGGCTTTATTGCAGCCTCTTCTGAAGTCCTTCAAGGTAGGACCCAAAGCTCTGGAAGCTGGATCCCACCTGCCCCAGCCACGCCAGCACCTGGCACACTGCCTGCAGCGCCTGCGACGGGATGCTCTGTCTTTGCAGCCCACCCCAAGGCACGGCCTGCAGTCGCCACTCCAATCATCAGGCACCATTTAGAGGGACGATGTAAAGCCTGGCGAGCCCCATTTATTCACCTGCTTCCTTGGAGTTTTGCCTCCAGATTCACATGATTTTTCCAAAGCTCCCCAGGCTGGGATTTGGCTGTTTCTCCAAACACAGAGCCAAGCCACCAGTGAAGTACCTGAAGGGATAATCTATGTGAGTAACAGGATAATCCCTATGGATAACCAGGTGGGAGGGTGGCCTGGTGGTTATTCTTCAAGCTTTTATGGGTTATCACTACAAAGAGAACAGCAGCACGAAACTTTGTGTGTGTTGTAATGACCAAAAATACCTTGACTGTGTCCTTTCTAGCACCAGATGCCTTATAATCTAAACGAGCATCTTTAATAGTGGCATTAATTATTATTGAAATCCTGCTCTGTCCCACTGAAACAAGCCTAATAGCTCAGGCTCACACCTTCTCGTTCTCCGTTCTTTCCCCAGATCACCATCTCCTGTATCCTGAGTGAACATGAGAAAATCACACAGCAAAGGGTCCTTTCACCTGGCTGGTTGGGCCAGAGAGAGAGTGGAGAGACCATGGGACTCTGCTGAGCCCCATGCCGGCCAGGTGAGCAGAAAGCACTCTGCATGGCATGGAGGACACAGCTCTGGGATTCCGATGGGGTCAGGCATGGGTGCCGGCACCAGGGATGCTGCATGAGCCAAGGATCAGAAAGGTTGTGTTGGGCAGGATGCCCTGAAACTGTCAGATAACGTCTCTTGGTGCTACTCTAACCACCCTCTTGGTGCCTTCTGTGGAAAGCCCAGTGCCAAGAAAATATTGACTGGTGGCTCCCAGGGACACAACTAATTAGTGACACCAGGGGGACCAGCGTGGTCCGAGGACATTTCATCCTTTCTCCCTGGGAAAAGAGAGGCTTAGCCTGCCTCTTGCTGAGCAGCCATTGATAACACCCAGCTGGCTGCCTGCCCAAGAGACGAGGCTGTCTGCGCGCATGGATGCCACCATCACCCATCCCCTGGCCTCGGCAGGGAGGGCACTGTATAGTTCTGTGCCACCCCAAAGGAGCCCGTCCCAGCTTTCTTGTTGGGTTCTGTCTTTCCTTCCAGTTTTCTGGCACGTAATTACCCCTTTGCCTGGGCTTGCACATCCTGTGTCCAGAAGTATGCCACATCTTGGCGATGGCTTATTCCTCCCTGCCTTGGGCTGGTTATGCACATAAAGCACAGAAAGCCCCCAGATAGTATTTTACATGGCTTAATATGGATCCCTTGGCTACACCAGGGCCTCTGATTGCTGTTGACTTATGTGATATTGGTGCTGACCTGCCTTCTCCCCATTCACGGACTGTCGGCACGCATGTCCGTGGGTACAGGGAAGGGAATTGCCAAAAGAGGGGCTATTCAGTGACCAAGGGTCACAAGATGATACATTGTAGGGATTTTTGTGCATCTCAGGTGCTTTTTTTTCCTCTGTGGGTCTGCTGGAAAAAACCACCAACCATCTACTCTGTGCTCCTCTGCTGTTTATTCCGATGCCAATCTGCGGCCCTGGTGGCTAACAGGTTTTCAGAGTCATCTTCTGTCTACGTGGATTGGAGGGTGGACCAAGTTAATGGTCATCCTACAAAGTCCTGTGCATTGAGGAGCCTCTTAAGGAGAACTTGGAGGATCTCTGTCACCTTACTGTGTGAACTGGAATAGTCATGTTCCCAGAGCTCCTATGTTGACAGGGAAGTAGGTGTCACTGGGTCATGTTGGACATCATCCAACGTTGGGTATATCTGGATGCAAAACTCTCGCTGCAGCCTGTGGCACTGGGGTGTTGCTGGCTCTCCTGGGAGCATGTGGGAAGAGTTCACCTGAGTGGGGGAATGAACTGGCATCTTCTGAGAGAAGAGTTCTTTTAGATACTGAAGTTAATCGTGGTAAAAAGATATTTTCCCTTAAAAAATCACTCTGAAAGTGTAGGAAATATATATGCAAATATAAATAAATACATAGGGTATATTAAATATATAAATACAGACACTTACTTCCTTTCCATGTGCTCTGTTACCTGTGTTCTAAAAGCTAAGCTTCCATGCTACAAAGGACAGTGAATTTTTGATAAATTTTTCATTTTCTATATTGACTTGCTGTTGCAAACCCATGTAATTTTGCTATATAAAAGGCATTCATTTGCTATACATTCACATGGGCCCTCTTTTCTCTTTAACAGCCACTGAAGAGAAACGCATTATTGCTCACGCTGTGCTGGAAGCTGAAGATTTGCTCTTTGCCTTTACATTTGCAGAGCGGTGGCTGAATAGGGGCTGCTGCCACGGATCTGGCATCCCTGCTGGCTGGGACAGCTGAGCCAGCGGACACTCCTGTCAGGTGCGACTTCACTCATTATGTGCCACTGAAGCTGTTACATGCTGCTGACTCAGGAGCCCTGGTGCTCAGCATCCCGGTACTGCATGGAGTTGTCTGTTGGGAAGGTAGGATGGAGAGTACCCAAAGTCCAGGTTTTTCCCTCCTTGATCTGGTTTTGAGTGTGCCTTGCAGGCTCCTGGGGGAGAGTAACATCACCCTGCTGATGCTTTGCAGGTGATCCAGAGCTGAGACAGCTTCCCCCTGGGTTTTGCAGGAAATAATCCTGTAATTATAAAATAATCTTGTGTAATGGCATATTAATGAGGATGGGGAAAAGGCAATGCTCTCGGTGTGGGCTTTCCCACTGCTGGGAGGAGGAGGGAGGCTGTGCAGAGCTGCTGCACTTGGGGGGGGGGGGGGCGGCGGAGCGGGCAAAAAGTGGCATCCCATCAAAGTGAGACTTGGATGTAAAGCACGTCAGCAGGAAGGATTGGTTTTCTGGCTCTGGGTGTGTTTCTTCTGCAAAATTTGCTGTTATTCATGTTGAAGTTGCTGCCTCTAAGCAATCCACCCTCTGACCTGCTCTTTTGCTGCAATTTGAGACCTTCTGGCTCCCTTTTCTAGCCACGTCTCCTCAGCTGTATCATTTCTATCTTGCCTCATGCTGTCCTCATTATCTTTCTAACCCATCTTTCTAACCTCATCTTTCTAACCCATCAACCCCACCTTCCCCTACTTTCTGCCCTACCAAGCCCCCTGCTGTCTCTCTACCCCTCAGCATCTTCCCTCACCTTTGTCCACCTTCTCCTTTTCTCCATCTCCCACAAAACCTCTTGTATATTCAAGAGTGTCAGCCCAGGGGGGGACAGGAGGGACGCACCCGCAGCGCAGGTTGTGCTCCCCCATCTAATAACATATGTATCAGACACCTTTCCCTTGAGATGGCAGCCTCTGGAAGCCCAAGACGAGCCTCTCAACAAGATTAAAGAGATGGTATTAATTGCTATCGATCATGGGTCAACAAATTAAATTGCATCTGCAACTGCATCTCTGAAAGGTCTAAATGAGAAGAGTAGTTAATGGGTCTGGCTGGCCCAGAGCTGTGATTAATTAAAAGGGAGAAATGAACTAAAACATTAAATAAAAAAAAAAAAGGCAGAAAGGAAGGAGATGGAGATGAGGCTGAAACACTTTGTCGTATCTGGAGAGTGCTCAATGGGATTTCAATTTTGGACCATCCTGTCTGGCCTGGGATGGGCTGCTATGAAGCTGAGCCGGTGGCAATGATTTTCAGGATTCTTGCTCCGAGCGCCCCAGGTGCTTCCACATAAATCCTCTGAAAAGCCGATCTGTGCCCATCACTCCCCCTTGTGACCCCAGACCTCGCCCTGCCCAAGAGCCACAGGATCCCTCTGCAGGACCATGCGCCTAATGCCACTGGGTCTGGGGGAATCAAATCCCTTCTACAGCTTGAGCCAGCATCTCACGGAGACCTTACAGACACTTCTGTGATAGGATCTGCAGGGCTTCCCCCTCACTTCACCCAAACCATGCTCCAGCTCAGCCTGCGTGGTCCTCTGGGCATCCCCCTGCCATGAGCTTTTTTTTTTTTTTTTTTTTTCCTGTTTGTTTTTTTAGATTCAATGCCCTGAAAGGGTAAAGGGAAAAAAAATCCCTGAGTATTCCTATGTTGCTTAGCAATACCACTCACTGTAGATACTGCTCTTTGCACTCTCACCGGCACCGCAGCATCCTGGTGGGAGCCCAGAGTAAAGTGCTTCTGGGTGGGAATAAGGGTGCTACTGTGACTCCCTGGGAAGTAATGAAGTAGCGCAGCATGGAATGGAGATGGTGCTTAATTAATAATGAAGAAAATAATAATATGTGGCACGTATAGTGCTGTACTTGTTCCAAGCACTGTACAAACATTAACTACAGTAATTAAGCTGTAATTAATTAGAGTAACTACTTACCAGTGTAAATAATGATGCATCTGGAGGTACCAAATGGAGTTTGTGAACTGAAAGCAAATTTCCATGTTCAGGAAACGGCATCGAATATCAAATGGCACCAGCAAAGGGCAAAAACAGATGGAAGCCGAAGTGAGAGCACAGGAGCTGTACTGGTGCACGACAGCTCCCCAGAACGGAATCCTGGTTGGACAGGTACCTTCTGACAAAGTAAAGCTGAGTTACTGATTTACTGCTGAGGAGCTCTGTGGGCAACTCATCCCATCCGTAGGACTTCCACGGCTATTTCCAGGCTCCACCCGCGCCTCCCACCCTGGCTGCAGTGCTGCACTCGCCATTGCTGCAGCAAGTCAGGGGCTGGAGGAAGGGACAGGTTCGGGAATTGGGAGCTGGAGGAGATGGTGATCAGCAGAGTAAAGTACACCACAAATATGTAATTTTGGGATTTTTTTTGCTGGTTCACACACTTTATATTTAACAAAATAATTTTTTAATAATATAGTCTTTTACACATCAAATATTGTTTCGAGACAGCCCCCCATTTTTTACAGAATTTTTTTTTCTCACTAGTTTCAGGCACACTATTGTTTGAAGATTTTGAAACCAGATAGTCATTGACAGGCAACAGCTTACAAAGAAATGTGGTGATGACTTCTTTAATGGTACCAGTTCAACTCGCAGGAAGCCAATGCTCAGCCAAAGTATGGCAATCACTGTGCTAGCGCTTGTCCTACCCCTTGCCCTCCAGTAAAATGCAAAAATGGGGAAGAAATAAAAATATAAAGGCAACAGTGTGCATAAACCGAGACCAACCAGGCTGATCAACTTCGGTGGAGGATGCTGTAAGGAGGATTTGCTGCCATCGCTGTTAAGAGCAGCTGGGCTGAAGTCTGAACAAGTAAGCACTATCACCCCAATGGCCGTGACCAAAAAGCAGCAAATCAAGCATGGACAGTGATGGGAAAGGCTCCTGTGCTCACCTGGGCAGGGCAGCGCAGGGAAATGACACTGGTGGCTTTTCTCTCACAGTATCGCTTGGAAGCCGCAGCCTGAGAAAACACGAGGTGCCGGTGCTGAAAAAGCCAAAGGGACCAGCAGGACCTCCCCGCTTGGCAGGCAGGCACATAGCTGCTTTCTAGAGAGACCCTTTACACCAGGAGCCCATTCCCGTAGACTCAGCCATCCTGTCCCCAGCCGCCCATGCACCCTGGCTTGCGTTATCCCCAGCAGTACGGATGCTCCCAGGACTGGGGGAGAGCCAGGGAAGCTCCTTCGCGCTGCAGCAAAAGTTCTTACCCACCAGCTGAGCTGGTTCAGTGCTGGCACAATGATGGGGTGTTTCTGGAAACCTCCCTAAGGGTGATGGGTGGATCAGATATTTTAATTTTGACTCATGGCGGCTGAGTCCCACTGTTGCTGAAGTCAATGAAATGATGCCCTTGGCTCCAGCAAGAGCAGCGGTGCTGCCAGCAAAGCAGGGACCCTCCTCCCTCTGCTCCACCGCAGCTGCCCCAGCCAGGCATCGCACAGAGACAACCCAGGTAAGACACTGCTCTCTCGGTGCCGTGCCAAGCCTTGCTGGCTTGCCAGCCCTGCCTGCCCGTGCAGCCGGTGTGGGCTTGTGCTCCGATCAAGGTCACGGTGACTGTGTAGGTGTCTTCGACTTTATTGTCCCCACTCAGTGGAGAAAGTGTAACACAGATACAGCTTGTGTCTCGGGTGTCCGGCCGTGTACCTGTGCATCTACCTTGGTCCTTCTGCAAGTTACATTCCAGCTGGGCTTTTATTTAACCCCTTCCTCCCCTTTTAATATCTACCTCCCTCCTGTCCTTAGTGGGCCCCCTCCCCTTATAGACACGATAAAAATGATTCATCGCTTCACTCATAGCTGTATTGCCCCGACGATCCTAGCTTAGGAAGAGGCTTAAAAAAAAAATATTTCACAATAGCAAAAAAAAACTTTAAATAAATAAACGTGAAAAACCCGCGATCCACATTGTAGAAAGTGAGAGCGGTGAATTGGCTGGCATCTCAGAGGCATCACCAGTCCAACAGCTTGTGTGGGCAGTTTTTCTTGTTTCCTCCCCAAATCTGACCACTGCATCCCTATCAAGCACTGGTAATTACAAAAGCAGAGTAGATACTGGATACATAGTGTGTAAAGCGAGAGAAAAGCAGGAGGGGGTGGGGGGAGAGGGAGACCCTTCCCCGCAAGTAAAAATCTCTGCTTGTGTGAAACCCTCGCAAGGTTTTGCTGGTGACCCTGTTGCAGCTGGCAGGAGGTTGGACGCGTGGGCAGCGTCAAAGCCATTCCTTCGTCATCTTCATAGTCATCATCATCAGCGGGTTGTTTGGCCGGCGGTGCTGCTGGCAGGGGGGTTTGCCGCTACAGAGCCTGCTTGCCCTGGCACTCGCGCTTGGAGCACTGCGCCGGCTTCCACCAGTCCCCGTTGTGGCAGTGGCAGATGTTGCAGTCGTCCACCTTCACTTCGATGCCGGCGGGAATTATCGTGGTTCCTGCAAAGCAGTTCGGACCTGCAAAAACACACGGGAGTAATAGCCATAAATACTTTTTTTGATTTTAAATTGAGTGTAGCAGCTCTGCTAGAAGCACTTGGGAGCAGGCAGGTGCCCCTTACTGGTCTCCGGCCACAACGCAGCTGCTGCCAAATCAGCAGCAACACTCCCGGCCTGATCAGTGCCAAGCCTTTGCCCCATGCTGTTCACTTGTCTCATTGTTTTGGCTGCCCTCAAGCAATAAGGGGAAAAAAAAAAAAAAAAAGGCCTTGAAACTTTCCTTCTGTTTCTGTACCCAACCAACCTCTAGTACAAATGGCATCAGATGCCCCATCGGTGCCCCCAGATTTTCTGCTCAGTTGCCCACTAATTTTCATAAAATTTGGCTGTGAGATGGACAAGACCATGAGGAGAAGCGTCAGGACACAGGCCAGCCTTCGCTGCTCTAGCCTGGTGAGCTTGTGTTGAGCTGCAAGGACCAGAGCCCATCCATCCCCCACGACCACAGCAGCTGCACCTGAACACCCAGTAACCCCAGGGACCCACACCAGCTCCAGGCTATTAACCCAAAATTATTTATAGCATCAAACTAACAAAAATAATTCACCTCCCCAACAACCTTTCTGATAAAATATGTTTTTTCCTCAAGGGCAAGTTCCTTTAATCTGCTCATTATTGATAATTTTGTTGGCTTCTTTATTACACAAAATCAAAGCTGAGCAGCAAGGGTCTTGTTTTCCTCCTTGTCAAAGCCCCACAAATACCCATTGCCCAGCGGTCCTTCTGCAAACCCTTTTCTCCTCCCCTCTCACTCCTGCATCAGTTAGTGCCAGGAATTAATGTCAGATCCAGCAGCACATGGAAAAAAAAAAAAAAAAAAAAATCGAGGCAGTCGCACTCATGGCATCAGGGAAGCGTGAAGGCATTTGAAAAGTGTCTCATGGCTCGAGTGCTGCTCCAAAATGTCACCCCTCGGCTGGCCACCAGTTTTAATCTATGCCTCTGGTGCACGAAGTGCATTCAAAAGATGAGTGTGTACAGACATGAAATTACAGGCAAGTTGTTAGTGTTTAAAATAAAGCTCAAGTCTGTTTGGAAGGGAAAATGGGATCCTTATGCAGCTGGAAATAGGCTGAGCTGTGTCACAGCGCTATCAAAAATAGCCATCTGCAACGAGGCTTTTACCATCCCATACCAGGTTAACGCGAAAGTTTATCTACTGTCCCTGCTGTTTCTCTATCCTCTTCAGGCCAGTCCACCTACATCCAGGATGGATGGATGCATGCGTGCCTGTGTGCGCACACACATGCATGCATGCATGCATACATGCACACACACGCTCGCGCTCTCTCTCTCCATCCGCTTCTTCCAGGTCTCTCTTCATCCAGGGCTCCTCTTTCATACCCCTTAGAGCTATTTAACCACTTAGCAGGAACCAGCCACAGCTGCACATTATCCACATCAGCCAGCCCACCGCCCCTGAAGCCAGCCCACAGCTGTATATTATCAATGCTAATTAACTCAGCTTCATTCCTCTATAATTCCTCTACAGAGCCATAGCCAATCCCGTGCTGGGGTCTCAGGTTTTGAAGTCTCAGAGAACTGTTCATTTCATTGTGCTGATTTATTACTGCCCTGCCTTTATTAAGATGCTCCTCAGGACCCTATGTTTAAGCTCTCCAGGCCATGAGTTTGACAGGGCTGGATGTAACCAGATGTAGAAAATTCAGGGTGCTGCCGAGCCAAACTGTGCCTGAAAGTCGTTTGTCTTTAGAAGTGACCTCCTGCCTTTTAATAAAGGCCTCTTCAAATGTAGATCAGCTCTACCACAACGTTTCACATCCATCTTAATGAAACCACAACAGAAGGGCCTGAGAAAGATGCCTCTGGTGGCTCCTGTACCAGAATGTGGGGTGACTGGGTGTACTCCAGGGCTGCTGATCCCTGTGGTGCTGGGAAGGTCTGTGTCTCTCCATGAAAGGAGGAGGATGCCTCCTCCTTTGCCTGGCCAGCACGTGAATCTGTCAGGATGCCAGGACGAAGCAGGCTTTTGCTCCAGACAAGGAAATTCAGCACCAGTTGATGAGCTAGAGTTCAGGCTACACCGGTCTGCTGGCAGTTGAGGAGCAATGCACTGGGCATGGGGTGGATTTAAGCCTTCTTTGAGCTGGGCTTTGGGCTGGACAGCCTCCAAGGGTCCCCTCCAACCTCAGTCATTCCACAGTGCAAAGAGATTCAAAGCCAGGAGTTAACAGCCAAGGACACACAGTGATAAGAAAAGCCAAACTCTGCACATATATATATATGTGTTTTTCTTTACATGCATCTGATTGAAAAAGTTGTGACCTGTTTTGGTCAGGAGCTGAAGATTTCTGAAGTTAGTGTCTCTCTGGAAGACGCAATCCTGGCTGGAAAGGCTGTGATCCCAGCTGCAGTATTTCTCTGGCAACCCACTGAAGTTGTCACTTCTTCCCATGGCTTTCGGGTCCCTGCACTGGTTGCACCACAGCCTGTGCTCTTCATCACATATTTTAATTCTCTGCTTCACCAAGGCTGGTGGGTCGTGGTGTGTTATGATGCCCAGTGTGGACTTTGCCATCAGGTCAGCTCATTTGCTCACATCAAATGTCCAGGGTTCAAACACAATGAAAATGCCAATAATTGCAGCTAGCTGTATTTAAAGTTGAAGTAAGGGCCTGTCCCTCTTTAATAGGATGCTCTGATTGCTTGCCGATGTCAGGGATGCCCAGGATGGACAGCCTCCACACAACAGCCTGCTCTGTGCTCCCAGAGCCAAAAAACCCTTTTCATTAAAATTTAAACAAAAAGCTCCCTCTGGAGATTCGGATGGCAAGGAAAGGGGAAGATTGTTTTCTCTCTAGCTGCCCTGTAGCTGCCTGTTAATCATCTAATTTGAGAAGCCAATGCTGCCTTGACACCCACACAGGTCTCCAGACACAGCCTTCTCCGGGTGCTGAACGTTGGTGGATTTATAGCACTGCAGGCCTGTTCAACGTGGCTGTGGCGACCAGAGTTGGTGTGTCTTCTCACTTGCAGATGAGCCCCCCTTCACCTGCCAGCTGGGGTTTGGGGACCCTGCGCCCCCCTTGCAGGGTTTTGGGTGCATTCCTGCACTGAAACGCCGCAGGGTCAAAGCACAGCACAGGGTCACGATCAGCTGAGGGTGAGCAAGGTGGGACTGGCTGATGGGGTACTGCAAACTGGGGAAAAGCTTGGTTTTCCTTGTGTACTCCTTATCTGTCCATCCCATGGCAGCTCCATCATTGCCACAGCTGCCCTTCCTCTTCCTCCCAGTGACCCAGATCCCTTCTCTCTCTTCAGCTTCCCCAGGGGGGATCATTTGGGAAAAAAGTAAAACGCTAAATGCCCCTCATTAATGTCCCCACCCCAGAGCTGAGAAGCAGAAAGCAGGCACCACGGTGAAAAGAGGTGATGGATGAGGGGCATGCACTAAAAGCATCACCCATGCCTTTGAGGTCCCCGGCAGAGAGGGAATCACTCATTTTGGGGACAGCACCACAGCAGCAATGTCCCTGCCCCGGCCAAGGACATAGGGCAGCTCTGCAAAATAGTAATTAAACACTGATAATCTGCCCCTCTGATCTCTGGCATCTATTGAGCCAGGAAGGACCTGGCAAGCACTTCTGTGTCTAACGGAAAGTCCTTGGGATGCTGCCACCTCCCCGAAAAGGGCTGGGTGAGGGGAAGAGGAAAAATGACAGCTATTTTGGGTAAATCATAAGGACAGAAGGCTGAGAGGAGCATCAGGGGGGCGGCCAAATCAGCCCTTGCTGAAGCAGCATCAAGCATCCCTGGGCTGGCCGGCTAAACATCACCTGAGCACCCCTAAGGAAGGAGCTGTATTCAGAGGCTGAACCAAGGGAAAAATTACAGGAAATGGGTTTATTTTCCTTTTCCCCTGCTTTTAGCAAACTGGAGAAAACCTGGCTTTGGTCTCTGCACTGCTATGTGATGTTTTGCTGCCATTTCAGGACATCCATCTCTTCTGTCAGACCTTGGTACTTTTAATTTAGGGCAACACTACCACTGCTCTGGACCTTGTTTTCCCCCAGCATTCTCTCAAAATAGCCACCTCTGAATTACTAGAGTGAAATGCTTTCTTTTGCACACCACAGCAAGCCAGATGGAACATTTTTGCATCCTCTCTCCTGCCTCTGCTATTCCCATCCCTATAGAAATGTGGATTTCTAATAGAAGGCAAAATTTCCACACTCCATTTGTGATAAGTCAACTTGAATTCCCACTGCCTGAAATCAAATTTTCCAGCACAATCGCTATCAAGCCAGCACCTTTTTTTCCCCATCTAAACTTCTCCCACCTTCATATTGGAAAAGTGGATCCCGTTCATCCAAAATGGGATGCTGTGAGCATTGCACCCGCAGCTAAGGCACAGGAAAGATGTCCTCAGAGAGGGACACTGTACTTCTGAAATTTAGTTGAAAATACGCCCCAGACAAGTAGCATTCTCTATGCAACGGCACAAGTCACCAGGGAGTCTTCCAGCAGCCTCAGGCTTTATAGAGCCAACAGCTGATGCATTGCTGGAGATAACATCCGGCACCTGGGGATGATGCTATGTGGCTTTGTGATGTGCCTTAGAGGAGCTGCAGCCCGTAAAGCCACGACTAGGTCCCACAACAAGAAACCAAGTCATTTCTTTGCTCTACAGCAGAGCTAAGCAGACTCCCTTAAGTTCTCTAATATATTTTTTTTCCATCTCATAGATCAGCTTCCCAACATTTCAAAAGCTCAGTGCCCCAACCCCATGCTGCTGGGGACTGTCCTGAGCTTTTCCCACTGTGGCTTTGTGCTGCTTGGATGCAGCTGAGACTGGGATCTACCAAATTGATGTGAAAAATCACAAATAATGAGACAGAACAGCACAGCAACGTGAGGTTTTTTATTATTCAAAGAAAGATGGTGCTCAGAAACATTTGATGACATGTCAAGCACATCAGGAAAGTTAATTATCACAAAAGCAGTAGGAACAGGAAGCTGCTTTGGGCAAGGGCTGTCATCCTGGTCTTTGTAAAAGCATCTTAAACCACAGCTGTGATGAAAACAGAACAGTAATCACCCTCTTCTTCTCGCTCAGGGAGACCGATGGGAGAAGATTCCTGCTCCCATAGACAATGTAATTGTAAGATTTGCTTTGCTTAATATAGTTAATTATGTAATAAATATATATAAATATATAATAAAAGACCACAGCACTCCAGGCTGTTTGCTAGAACAACTGTGAAGATTTTTATGGAGATATATTAAGGACATTCAGATGCTGTTTTGGTGGGAGAAGGGTAGAAAAATCATATCCGGTTTCTTGTTTGGGAAGAGTGACAGTGAATTTTCCAACTGCATGTGTAAGACCAGATACCTTGGTGATGACCCATGTTGTGCTGCTGAACTGCTCCCCTGGTACGGAGGGAACATCTAACCCCATGCACACCTGCTACATCATGCAACACTACCCATGGGTGCAAGACTAAGTCCTCTTAGGACTCAGTGGCACAGTTGTGCTTTAAAGAAACTCAAAAGACCCCCGACCTGATGCTCCCTATCATGCTGGAAAAAGCTCACTGCCCAGACGCAAGAGGAGCAGCCATCCTAGACCATGGAACAAACTGCATCTTCTGCACGGTCCCCACCACAGAACTCTGGGGATGCAGAGGAAACTGTGGATTCAAGAGCACACTTCACAGAGGCTGAGTTAAAGCTGCAGTCAGCAGGAGCCTAGGGTTTGATGCTCTCCAACACCGTGCAGTGTCACGCTGATGCTTTGGAGTCGCTCGGTGCCGAACGCCAGCCCAGCTCCTGGGGGCTATGGGCTGCAGGCTGCCGGCTGCTCCCAGCTGCTTCTCGGGTGGGTTTTAGTGAACTCACCAGCTTTGCCTGTGGCTTGCAGCAGCTCTGAATTCAGCTTTGTGTGTGCAAAGAAGCAATAAAAGGAAATCAAATGTTAAGCACCGCAGAAAGCACAAATCACTTCAGGCCAACGATGATATTCAGATTTGCCCTGAATAGCATCTTGCACCAGACAAAGCTCATCGCCCTCGCTGGAACTTCTCATGGTACAACATCTGATTTCAGCGAAGAGCAGTATTTTCCTCTCAGTTAAGTATTTCCAGTGATAATGCTATGTCTCCTGCCACTCCTTTAATAGCCTCCCCATCCCTTTAGGAAATATTAAGGCTGACACCAAGAGAATTTAGCTTATTCAGTCAATGGATAACATCAAGGAGTGAGGTGCTGATGGCTACGCTTATCTACCTTGCACCGGTAGTTTAGACAGTTGCTAAACAGCAACTCAATTTAGCCAGCTAACCCTCAGGTTCCCGTGTGATGTGCCCCACAATTAAAGTTGCAAGGTATAAGCAGAAAACCGTGGTGTTTCCCGACAGTATTTAGGAATGGATACTGCCTGAAACATCCCCATGGATGCTCATTCAGCTGAATGAGACTTGATGACTTTGCTTTTGGAGCTCGACCATGAATGCAACAGGGTGTGAGAATTTACTACTGGCAATCTGTGTTGAACTGGGCCATTTCTAGTGAACGTGGCCAAGTGTCTTCTCAGTAGGAAGGCAGATTTTTCTGCACGTCTCCACAGAACAGGCATCTCACAGTCTTCACCGTGACCATCCCAAGCCATAAGCTGGTCTCCAGTGCCACTGTCTGGCACTCCCAGCATCAGAAACAACCACTCACAGAGCAATGACCGCAGAGGATTACACCCCAAAACCCACACAAGGATGCTCGTGGACAGCTCTCCAAACTCCCAAGTGATGCCCGAGGTCTGGCACAGAGGGCAGAATTGCCTGCACCTTGGGACCTTCTCCATATCCAGGCTGAACTCTGTGCTCAGCGGGGAAGAAAACACAGCATCTTGTTTTTAATGATGGCCCCCATCCCTGGAGGTTAACACAGCTCCTCTCTGCTGATCCTGCAGGATATTTTCCGATGTTCATTTAGGTCTGTCAATGCTATTTATGTGATTGCTTCAGATAGCAAGAAAAGAGCTCAATTTGTGGCTTTAATTAATGAGTCAAGGAGGGAAGAAGTCTTGTTTTCGCTGCCTGGTATCGAGAGTGGCTGCCCTCCTCTCCCCAGGGGGAGGAGAAAGCAGCGGGTGAAGCTGGAGGTGAGACATAAAGAAGTCAGTTGCCAATGCTGGGATTTCCCTTACCGAAAATTAATTTTGGTGATGCTCTGCAGGGGCGAATGGAAAGCCCACCGAAACATAACAGCCCTGGAATCCTTTTCTGTTAGAAAGAGGCCAAAGCCAAAGACCCTGGCTCAAAGCATGGCTGAAGCCTGAGGGTTCATCAGGAACAGGGCTGCCACAACCATGGCATGTCAGGGGGAGGTAAATTCACACCCTGGTAATGCCCTGGTCTGGTGCCTGGTCTGTGGCTAATCACTTTTGGTGGTGGCAGGAGGGAAGGGAGTATGCCACAGCTCTGCCTCCTCCCTGCTCCTGGAGGTGGTGTCTTTGCCCTCCAGGCTATGCAGTTGAAGGACATCTATCCGTCCTGCACATCCCAATACATACACTACGCGATTCCTCAGTCCATCGCCACCCAACCTGCACATGGGGTCCTGCAGGGCTGGAAACGGGACCGTACAGGTCAGTGTCCCCCTCTAGCAGCAAGGCTTCGAAAGCCTTTCTCCAGCCCACTCACTGTCTCCAGCAGCAGACACACTCTCCTTAGCTGCCTGCACCCAAACGTGGAGGCTGCAGCAATGCCTGTCAGCCCCCCCCAGTAAAATCTGGTTGTTGCTCTGTCTTCGGGAGGGACTAGGAGTCGAGTCTACCAACACGTGCCAGTCTCAGCGCTGCAAATTACAAATCCCTACAGCAGGCAGGCAGGGGATGCTGGAGGTGTCAGTCCTCGCCACCGTAAGCAAAACACTTTGCAGAGCCATCTGCCACCCCAAATGCTAATCGGCTGCACATCTCAGCTTGGAAGTGCTGTGTGCTGGAGCACATCGATGTTTTCAGTGTGGGTAGGTGCAAGTTGGTCACCAGCACAAACAAGCCATCGTCTGCTAATCCCGCCCCATGCCACAACAGACCTGTTGGATGGCAATCGCATCCTGCGGGTATGAGGAAGACCTACCCAGCACAGCAGCTGCCAGAAATGTGGCATCTCCATCTGGCAGGCGAGGGGGCTCTGTCTGGCAGTGGGGGAGGCTGCGAACAGGGTGGGGGGAAGGCAAAAGCAGCACTGGTTTCTTTGGCAACAGGCCCACGAACGAGAGGATGCCAGGATGAAATTGGTGTGGGCTTTATCCTATCCTCCCCTATGAGCTGAGGGATGAAAACCAAGGCAGGCACGGGAAGCTTTGGGGAGAAGGTGTGAGCGAGCACAGGGCCAGCAGTGGCCACAGCAGTCCTCCGGCCTCTCTGCCATTCAAAAGCTCAGGAATTGCTCTGTGCCCCTTCTTTTTTGGTTGCTGTTGATATTTTAAAATCCCGAAAGAAAGCCTTGCATAGACCTGAAGTATGTAGGGATGTGTGTGTGTATATATATAAACATAAGCAAAGCCAAGGAAGTTTGAAAGATACATTTCCCACAGCCTTTTTTTGTTGCTGATTTGCTTTCAGCCAGTGTTTTCCTGGAAGAACAGGAGGTTTGTGAAGCTATCCCACTGAAGCTCAGCCTGCTCCAGTCTTCATTCAACAGCACAGAAAGTGCAAATAGCTCCCAGCGAGACGGTTATGCCCCTCCTGCCCTCTCTGCTGAAAGGAACCAAAATACGGATACGTGCAGTGATAGACCGAGTGATGTTTCTGTAAGGCCGCCATCTGCTTGGGGTGGTTCCATTTTTAGAAAGAGTACTGCATGTTGATGGCTCTTAGCTGTGGTAACAGGTATCACCTCTTTGAGGTGACCACAAGGTGGAAGGTTCACTCTTGCTGCCTTGTCCAGCCACCTGGACATAGTGAGAGATGGCACCTCCAATAAATGCCCCCAGATTTGCTCTGTTGTCTAAGATGTTGCAAAATGAGTCCCTTTTATTTTTGTATTTGTGGACAAACCCCACTGGCTCTGGCTAAAAGCGCCCTGCAGTCAACTGGTGGTATCTCCTGGCACCCACCAGCTTTCAATCTTGCGTACTGTTACCCCAGAGAATTAACCTCCTCCGAAGCTGATCTGCAGCTCTTCTCCATCACTCCTGCATATTTCACTCCTCACAAGACGATGCTAACAGCCCTTCTCAAGCACTCCCTATTTACGTGAGAGATTTTTCCAGCCATAATTCACATTGCTGGGTGCCTGAGGATGTCTAAAAGTTATTTAATCTGAGCATTAAAATATACATGTATGTATCTATATATATCTGCAGTACCCTTCTCCAACCTAAATCCAAGTTGCTCACTCTAAGCAAGCCCTAGATCATTAAAAGGAACACATTAAAAAGGCAAGACTGAGCTGAAAGGCTAAATTCAGGGCAACAAGAACCTTTTCACTGAATTTTGCCAGCAATGAAGCCAGCACAATAAATAAGATAAAACACACCTGCAGCTCTCAGCCAGCCCAGTGAGACACGGATCTCCTGGTGGCCCCACATCACCTCCTGGCTCTCCCCATGCAGAGATGCTCACATCATCTAGGCTGTGCTCAGACATCCCCAAGCATCCGCTGCCTTGGAGTCTAATGAATGCAGGGGACCCGCTCAGGTTCCCTAAATTATGACCTGGCTCCCAGTGACACAGACTGATTTAATCCTCACTGCTTTGCACCGCAGTCAGAAAATTACTGATAGCTCGTTATCCATCTTAATCAGGAGCAGCAAACAAATGAGGGACAGGGAGACATCCAGAAGGGAATACACCGCATTACTCCTTCTTATTGATAGCACAGTTACTTAATTTGATGTGGAGACATAACTTCAGGCATCACTAAATACTGGAGTAGGAATGTTTTCGTGCAAGGAAGATCTATGGGTGCAATTTAAAAGCAGTCTGTTTAGGAGTGGTGACGTCTATCAGCGCTGATACAGATTTGAGCTGTGCGGACAGACTTGAGATTATCACTCAGCAAGTTAAATAAAGACAGCAGCTCTTCGACAGTTAAAAAGCACCCGCCGAAAATTGCAGCCTCACTCCTCTCTTCATCTGCTGTGCTTGTGGGATAAGCGTGACAATGGGAGACCAAGCCCAAGGTCGATGGTCACCTCCAACCTGCCCATTGCCAGGCAGTGCTGTCCGCTTTCCGACACAGCCCTGCCCATTCCAGGGCAGCAGCAAAGCTCTAGATTAGACATTTGGCACAGCTCGCTGCGGGGAAGGCAGCACGGAGATATGGAGAAAACCACACGTTCAGTACAGGCACCTGCAGAAGAGAGATGAGCCACAAGCGGTGCCAATGACTGACAGCCGCCACCGCTGCCAGCCAGTACCAGGGGATGCCAAACTGGGCACTTCCCAGGGTTAAAGCCCAGAAAGAGTGGAACTTTTCCTCCAGCAGGAATATTGTGGATTGAGATATGATAATAAACTGCTGGCAGTCCCAACCGTGAGAATGAATCTTTTTAATCAGTTTTTAAAAATCCAAGACTGGTGCAGCTAATCTAATAAAGCCAATCTGGGCACGCTAAAGAAAATAGGGCAAGCGGTACATTACCCGCTGCTTTAGGTTAATGGTATTTGCCTCATTGTATGGACATTTCGCCAAAGCCTGTGCATCCAGGCTCTCTCTTTCTGATCGCAAGGGCACTGAAGTCAAAGCTGGGAGCACATCTGAGTGCACTTTGAAACCTCTGCAAAACCTCCGCCCCCAGTTTCCCCATTTTACTGGGTTTCTCACCCAGTGGTGGGTTATGGACTGTTGACCAGAAGCATTAGACATTACTACAGTGAAAATTAATAGCTAATATCAGGTTCACAATTTTTTACCCACTCTGTTGATTGAATAATACACCTGCATTGAGGGCAGCAGTGAAGCTGAACCACTGCCACCAAAGCCACGGAGGAGCCAACGCACGGCGTGCCTCCGGATCAACTCTCAGACAGAAGAGCAAATTGCAGGGCTACAGACCTAGCCTCAAATATAGGGTTTCCCCCCTGACACGTCTAATATAAAATGTAGGTTGGCATTTTAAAAAGTCACCTATGGGATCTGCACACCAAATTCCTCTTCATTTTAAAAGCATCTACGTGTGCAAATACCTTAATCAGCACTGAAAAGTTTAGCTTATGGTAAAAAAAAAAACACACAAGGAAGTTGCTCAGCATTGCCCAGGCAGATACTGTGCATACTAACCAGCTCTTCTGAACCAGATTTTTACTGTGCACATTCAAGGTTGAGGAAGGAAAACAGTAACACCTCGAAGTCAGCAATAACCATCTATTAAGTGAGAAATGCATGTTTCAACATTTACCTGACCAAATGAAAAGGATTAGCTCTTAAAAATCTCTTTGCAGACAGCATAAAGCTTTGGAAGAATACCATAGATTTCTTTTAAAAATATAGGTAGATTTTAATTGCGGGCAATGAAAGCTACTCCTAGGTCATTATAGCCTTTCAGGTAAGTAATAGGCTTTTAAAAAGTTGTCTAAATAAGATATTTGCCAAAATGAACTCCAACAGTGCTAAACGTACATTAATTCTTTTAATGGTTTAGACATGGCAAATAAGGTGAGGTAAGGGTTTTTTGGAGTTGGTATCAAACAGGTTAATTTAAAAGAAATCAATTAATAAAACTACCATTAAAGTACCACATCAACTAACAATGTTACTGGTAAAATCAATGGCCAAAGGCAGGAAAAGTTGGACCTTCCAGAGATTAAGCCTTTAAGCAAAGAAATATGTATCCAGAGGGTATATTTATCTCTCCATACATAATGTGCCATTGTGCTCCTGCTGCCTTCACCTCACCAGCTTGTGTCCCCAGAGCAACCATGGGACAACGTGTGCCATGGGACAGCCTTGGTCTAGGTGATCAAGCCCTCACAGCCGGTATTTCCCAGGTCGTCCAAAAAAGGGATTGGGATGCAGAGTGGCTAACTCAGCCACAGGGACTTGGCTGGATGTTCCTCCTGCCCACTGCAATGGTGTTGGGGCACCTCCCAAGGCACCGTCCTCAGACACAGGCAGGGAGAAGCAGATCCTGCAGGCAGCAGCAGCTCTTATCCATGCAGACGTGAGAGTAAACCCTTATCTAGGGAATCAAGTGGCAATATAGCCAGCCCTTGACTGCCAAAGTACTACGTCTTTGCTCTCTGCCTGGGTATCTCCATTCAAAGCCGAAGGTTAACAACAAAAGAATAACAACTGGGACTTTTTCTCTGGGTCTTCTGAGCTTTTAGCCAACTTATTCACCTCTTGGTTGTGCTCGGTGTGAAAATTTAATGATTTTTATGGCCCATTTTAACATTTTTATGTCTTTTTTCTTCAGAAAAAAAACCCCACATTTGGTGTAAGAATTAAAACAGTATTTCATCCCTAACTGCAATCACAGATGATGTATGGGAGAGAGCTGGCTGCACGTCAACTCAATATAAAGCCAGAATTGAATCTAACTTGGTCACTACAGCTGTGCATGAAGTTTTATAGGGTGGCTTTTTTCAGATCAGTCATAAATGAAGTGGAACCTGTGGCCGTGCTAATTTTGTATAAAACAGAAGGAAAAAAATGCAAAATGGGAGGGCTTGGGGAGAAAGAACCAGAATTACTATACATTTATATGAGCTGTGCATTTAGATGTGCAGTCTACTGAAAACACAACCCACCGCTGGATAATGAAACTACAGCGGTTAATGCATGATGACAGTCACACCACCGTGCACATTAGTCGTGGCAGTGGTTACCTGTTGGTGTGAGTAAACCTCTGCACAAACGCCTTGCCAAGAGGAAGAAGGGTTTCTTTAGCTGCAGGAGACCATGCGCTCAGGACAAACATTCAGCTCTTCTCTGAGGAACAGAGCTTCATCGCAATCCAGATGACTGGGAATGTGTCAGTTGGTAAAAAAAAATGCCTTTATGCCTTTCCACCATCGTGAGATGAAATGTGACACTTCGAGAGCATCAGCATGCTCCCTTTTTTTCTTTTTCCACCTGGCGACAGATTTGTCTGAGGAAGGTTTTGAATGTGGGATTGTGTTAGAAATGGAACTTCAAAGCAAAGCAAAAACTTTTCATGTAAGAAGAGAGCTGCCGCTGAAACCATTTCTTTCTAATCTCAGCTTGTGTTTGAGTTGTTGGGTTTTCTGTTGCTGATTTTGAGCAGAGCCCAATTTTCACACTTTGTGTGACACAGCAAGCCCATCTCCCGCTGCCTTCGGCACCATTCCCATCCTCCTGGCCTCCAGTGCTCCCCACCACTCCGCAGACTCCCAGTCTCCACAACAATGGACACAAAACCAGTTGGCCACAGGTGGGCAAGACCCAAGTGATAGGCGAATTTAATGAACATGTCTCAGCCAGTCACTAAAGTTCCGCTTGCAGTAGAAAGGGTGGACTCCTCTGAAAAGCCTTTAACCGAGCTAAGTGGCATTGGCCTTTGGATTTGCCTTTTCTTCACCCCTATAAATTCAGGTCAGGCTGCAGCGGCAGAGCTCCCACTTCTATGCAAATCCATACAAATGATTGATTACCCAGAGAAAGGGTATAACCACAATGGCAGAAAGAGGATTTCTTAATTTGTTTGGGGAATTTAATTACCTGCCTGGGACACTGAAAAGGAAACTTGAGAAAACATCTCCCCTCCAACTCCACCCCAAGCAACCGATAAGCTTGGTGTTAGACAAGACATGGTGCTACTGTGCCAGAATCCGTGGCTCCTGAGGAAATAAGAGGAGGAAGGAACAGGGCAGGATGGATGGATCTCGAGGGCAAACCACTGCAAGGATGGGCATACCTTGGTCTGATGGACAGATGAGACACACAGAGGTTGGTGCTTCTGGAATAAACAGACTCCTAAACTCTTCTGCTGGGACCTGCCCTGATTTCTCCAACAGCTGCAGAAGCAGCTTTAATCCATGTTTTGTCCCCAGATTTTGCTCTTCCGAGGGCCCATTATGCTACTTGAATTTGATGGTATCCATGGCATTTCCACAGTGCTTTCTGATAGTGTCATGCAAACAGTCAGGTTGCTAATAAAAATAAAATGAGCGGTGCTGGTTTTGCATGTGAATGGTTGCATTTAACAAAATCATCAAATGGAAAAGAATTGTCCTTTTCTTTGCTAATAATTCTGGGTGCCACTTCGAAATGCATTACCACAATCTATGTGGGCTTTTATACTGTGGCAGATGCCATATGATATTATGCTGATGTGCCAGGCCAGGATAGTTACTTTGCACTGTAAGGTAGCACCTAGGAATGAAGAAAAGCTGGGGAAAGTTTATGGTGGATGTATGTGGCTCTGCATCCCTCCCCCCCCAGATTTTCAGAATGCTTCGTCAGCCCTCATTCTGCCAGTCTTTGTTACTTAATTACTGGATAAAACTATTGCTCACTCTCTGGTTTCAGTGGCATCACAGTATCCAAATGGCTCGCAACCAAGAGCCTGTTGTCATTACAGCATCCCTGTGGGGCAGGGAAGAGCACAGGGGAAACTGAGGCACAGAGGCAGTGCCCTGCTTGAGGGGATGTGGGCTGTTGAAACTAAATCCAGCAGACAACTATTTTTAACAAAGCTTGTAGGAACACGACAGGCTTGAGGCTGCAGACTGTGTTCTTGAATGTGATGGAAACCGGTTCAGACCTTATTGGCAGAGGGGAGGAACTGCAGGACAGAGCAGCAAAGTGATGGACAATGACTCCCAAATGAAATTCCCCATTTCTGAGTGCTTCCACATTCTTTAGCTAGTATTCCCTGCCTTGATTTTCTCGTGTTCATTTTGTCCTTCAGGAATTTTTTTAAAGCCAGAAAGAGGATTTAGACATTAGAACAGCTACTGACCTGATACAAGTTAACGATTTTATAAAACGCCTAAAAAATGCTTTACTTTAAAAGATAGATGTTTCCTATTGTATTTTTTCAATGTCAATTAATTACTTAATTCATTAGCAATGTAACACAAGAACAGTCTTTGAAAATCTGGTGCTTTGTGTAGATGCCTTTAATTATGGATAATTAAATACTGTGGAAGGACCTGATTATACCTCTGAGCATTTTCTAATCTGGAAAATGAAACATGCTCTTGTACTCTTGAATGCATATAACAAAAGCTGAACTCAACAACTACAAGCAGTAAAAGAAAGGTGGAAAAAAAAGCACCCCAAAGCCCAGCCCAGCCCCAAACCCCACAGCTGAAGGAGGGTACAATTCCTGGGGAAGTTGAAGGGCTTCACGCACACCCTGCCTGGTTGATTTCTCCGCCCAGGGTTGCACCCGGTCCCTGCCGCGCTGGGATAGGAGCAGAAGGCCAAGCAAGCTCCACACAGAGCCTCTGCAGCCAGAGAGCAAACAGGGGCTCAGGGCAACTCCACGTTGCTAAAGTTGGGAACAGATTTCCAGATGGCCCTTTGTACGTATGGCTGCAATAGCCAAAACTGCTAGAAAGAGCAAAGCACTCTCCAAATGAAATCAGGGCTGACCTTGGAAGATGAAAACTTGCCAGCGCCAGAAGTTACTCTATTAGCTTGGCTTTGCATTCCTTCCCCTCGCTTTTTTTTTCTTTTTTTCTTTTTCTCCTCTTTATTCCTCCGCAGCAATCACAGTGAGAAAGCCAGCACCCAGAGGGCTGTAATAACCAGTGTCACTGCCACAGAAAGGGTTGTAATTTCAGAAGCCAGTGAAATGTTTATTTTGAAGACAGCATCGCCCCAGCGCTTTCAAGACAGGTCCCCTCCCTACCACAGCTGAGATCCTGCAGTAGGGCCCAAGGAGGTTTATTTTTGGCTCTTTTTACACTCACTGGAAAAAAAGCAGGGGGAAAGGAGGGCCACCGATGTCTAAATAAAGCCAATTTGTGCTGTCAGGCCAGGCACCCTCGCTGCGTACGCCTTCCCTTCCTCCTCCCTCCGTATCTTATTTATACTGCTGCCAATTCCTCCCAGCATCCTCACTCCTCCTGCGCCTTCCACAACCGATTGCTTTCTGCCACCAATTACGGTGCCGAGTGATAAAATGAGGCTGGGGGCTTTCCGTTGCCAGCGGCCAGTCCTGCTTGGCTGCCTGGGAGCTGACTTTTGCCGCTGGGCAGCCCAGCCCAAGTCCCTAATGAACCACAGGTTATCAACGTGCCAAGCACACATGCTGCAGATCGGGGCCGTTGAGCATCGTATCACAAGTGAGCCATTAGCCAGCGAGACTAAATACTTATAGAGTGCACAGGCCAGGGCTGGGTAAACGTCCAGTGGATACTTTCGAGAGCAAACAGCATCTATTCCCCGCCTCCTCCCGACTCTTATTTTGCATCCTTCTTCCCTGGGCCATGAAGCGATTGCCAAACTCAGCGAATAAACTCTGTTGTCTTATTGAAGATATTTCTCAGGTGGAAAATTCTGGGAGGAAACTCAGGGTGGGTCCTGTGAAACCTCAGGGGCAGGATGACATGAGGAGGGCAAACAAATGGGCTTCATACTGACACTGATTGCTCTGGAGACACAAAAAAGAAGGAAACTGTCATCCCTAACATGGGCTGCCTGTCTGCGTTACAAAGTCAAAGTAGCAACCGAGACTTTGGGGCTGCCGATGTCCAAGTGTGGGGTGTTTCTCTGCCCCACAGATCCCCTCCTGGGGTGCACAGCCAAAATCCTCACTGTGGCAGCTGACTGCAGCTGAATAAAGTAGAAACTCAGTGACTGTGGAGTGAAATGCACAACTAGACACTACAGCATATCGGACGTGTTATCGATGCCACCCAGGGACGTGCTGCCTACATAATTTGCCAGGATTACCTGACCAGTGGTGCCAGAAAGGCTCCCTCTTGTAGGCAAGAGGTCAGAGACTCACTGCTAGCACCTCGCCAAGAAGTTAGCTCCTCCCAACATGACCGCAGTGGGGGTAATTCTGAAAGACAGACGTGTAGCTGACCCCACGAAGACAGCAATAACGCCTCACTAAAAGGTGCTGTTACTAAAAGGACATTAAAAGGTGCCACGCCTGTAAGCACTGCCAGACTCATTGCTGCTTCGACCTTACCAGCTGAGAAAGTTTTGGACATAATGAGCTTATATGGGGGATTTCATTTATTTATTTTTTTTCCCTCAGCAGATTAGTGGAAAACAGAAAGCCAATGATATATAGCCCCTTTGCTGACCCCCACGGCAGTGACCTGCTTATTAATGCATGCAGCAATGGAGAACCACTGGGCTGGCCCCACCTAGGAGTCTATATTTCACCAGCACATGCAATACCTGGTTGACTGCAGACTTCCCTGTGCTAACGTTTATGTACTAGAGCAGGTCATGCCTAGAAAACCCGACCCTCAGTTGGGAGGACAAATGCACCGATTTCCTTGATGCACATTGAGCATCCCATTCAAATCTGGCAAATCCTATTCCAACAAGGAAAATCTTTCACACACTGCTTTGACATTCCGGTGCATCCACAGGGCTGGGGGAGCCAGCCTGTTTGCTGGGTGCAGGCTCCCCCAGCCAGTCTGACAGTGCCTATCAGCATCCCACGTGAACCTGCCAAGTGCCATCCACTGCCACTGCTCCTAATTAGCTAGCAGTCTCCTCTAATCTTGTCTCTGGCTACAGGTTAGCCGTGGCACTTTGTTTAACCCATAGTTAGGAGAGGAGCTTCTTGCTTGATCACATGTGAACCCAAGGAGGGAGAGCACAGGCAGCACTTCCCTGAGACGGAGAAAACAAGCAGGGGAGAAGGGGCAATGCAAACAGCAAAAAACACTACTGCATGCAACAGAGGAGCAAGGAAAGTCCTGGGTGTATAATCCTTTCCTTTGAGGTTGTTCCCCTTCCATCACCACTCCTTCAGCATTTAGATCCATAGACATGTTAGGCTAGATCTGCAAAGAAAAGTAATCACCTTCATTTCATGGGTTGGCTGACTTGGGAAACCCAAGCTACCATTTTGGCAGGGAAGTCCCTCCAGTACAGGTGAAACTGTTCAAGAAGTGGCTCTGGGAGAGGAGCACCAAGCACCGGGAGACCTGAACCAAGCACAGTCCCTCACTCAGATTCTGGCAAGATTTTTCTGGCAAAGTATGGCAGCAAACCAAAGGAGGCAGAGCAGCAGCATAGCAGGGGGGTGCAGACCCTCAGACAAGCAAACTCCCTTCACAGACAAATGCACCCTGGCAGGATTTCTGGCTGTAACTTCACTTTCGGACTTGCCATCCACCCCATGGGGCAGCGCTGCCTCTGCAGGGTGACAGCAGCAGTATCCCCCAGTTTGGAAGGTGCAAGGCTGGCTTATACAGGCACTAGAAGGGGCTCTGGCTATTTTTGTGCTTGTAACAATTTTATTGTCAAGCTGTTAGGATAAAAGAGAGGTGGGGGGAAACCTTCAGCTGCTGAAAAAGCATGGGTGTTCCCCTTGGAGCAAGGTAGCTAGGCCAATTTACATCAGTCTCAGAAACTGGATCAGTGTATTTGCTCTCTAGGAGGGCACAAATGTAGCCAAGAAAAATTGTGGTTTCTATGCAAAATATAGCAACTATATCTGACTGCTACTATTGTGGACAGGTTTTCATTTTTAATCACAGTTTTCTAACTCCTTAACAATTACCATTTGACGTTTCCTGTAATACTCTTCTTTTCGTTTGACACAGCTTGAAAAGTAACCATGAATTCTCTCTTGACCCTTTCCTTGTAGCACAGCGAGGGCACCAGAGCCTCATGTGCATCAACCACAGCACGTCAAACAAAAGCAAGCTAACTCCTCAACAGCTGGCAGCCACTGCCCTGATCCAGAACCCAGTGGGCAGGTCTGCGACTGTTGTGCCATCGGGAAGGGGCTGGTGCCCACGCTACCCATGCAGTTGCCAGCCTCTGCTTGCTGGGAGATAAGAGAAGATGCATTGGATGCTGCTGCAGACCCAGGTCAGATGAATAATCCTCATGCAGAAGGAGTCCCTTGGACGTCACCGGTGGCTGCGATGAGTCAGAGATCAGAGAAGGAGGCTTTTCTGGAAGGAATGCCCAGTGGTGGCTTGGCCCTCATGAAATCAGAGCCTTTGACTTGCAAACTGAGCTGGCTCGGCACTGGCACACTGCGCGTCAGCTGCAGCGTGTTCCCCAGCCGCTGCTCAGACACAGCCTGAGGAGCTGATGGGGGGCATTATTTACTCCCTGGGATTTGCAGTCTTTTCTGTATGCGGTAAGAGCTAGGCGGGGATGGCATGGAAAGCACGCTGGTAATTTTTGTTCAGAAGCCAGAAACAGGGCAAGTGCACTGACATGAGCTAATGAGACTCAGTAATAGTGAAGCAATATTGAACCAGGGCTCTTCCACCCGTGTCTCCTGACATTTCCCACGTATGGCAATCAGACAAGAAAGTGCAATTCAAAGTGCTATTTTGCAAATAGCAAAGCCTGCAGGCCTGATCCTGCAAAGTGCAGATGGTTTCCCAAGAAGTGCTGGGTGCCGACAGTGCTCGGCGTGGGAAGTGGTGGCCCCAAAAGCATCTAACCCCAGAGTAGCATTTGAATCCCATCCTGGACCTGACAACCTACCCAGGCTAGGGTGAGAGCTGAGTGGGAAGGATGTTTCCCATTTCTGCTATTCCTTTCCCACTCAAATGGGGAGGAAAAGTTAAAGTTGCAAACGCTTTTTAGTTTGAATAAAAATCAGAGCAGGTTGTCTGAAATAATTAATTGAACAAAATTCATTTCTGTCTTCCCGGTTTGAAAAGTTCCGAATTATAAAATAAAGATCTATATCCAAAACCATGTCACCCCTGCCACCCTCCCAGATTTGCACCAGTTTGTTTTGAAAGCATTAAAATGGGGCACCTGATCATTTCAAGGTTTTTTCCTGACCTTTTTAAACGTACAAACAGCGAGTTTGCTATAATTGGCCTTTTTCCCAGGGATGTTTCAGTGAGTCAGCGTTTTCTGACCAACATACTCCCATCTTCTTCAAAGAGTCTCAACTGGCTGCAGTGAAAAAAGCCTGAGCTTTGAAAGGTCAGGGAGAACTTTGTGTGCTCATCTTCACACAGACCCATTTCTCTCAACAGATCCTGCACAGGACATCAGTCCTTTTCTCTTTGCTACACCAGGTCCTGCTGCACTTAATTCTAACGAATGCGAGCTTCCCTACCAGCACTACCTGGCACAAAACATTTTTAACTGGGACAAAAATGTGACTTAGTTGATGATAGATAGTGACTTAGATTAGCTATTAGGAAGGAATTCTTTGCTGTGGGGGTGGTGAGACACTGGCCCAGGCTGCCCCGAGCAGCTGTGGCTGCCCCATCCCTGGCAGTGTTCAAGGCCAGGTTGGACGGGGCTTGGAGCAACCTGGGCTGGTGGAAGGTGGCCCTGCCCGTGGCAGCGTAATAGGAACTTGGTCATCTTTAAGGTCTCTTCCAACCCAAACCGTTCTGTGATTCTATGATCTTTTGTGCAAGAATAAGGTTAAATCATACATACCATTAGATCCCATACACCCTGAGTTCATTGCAGACAGGGAAGATATCAAACTCTGTTTGTTAGGTAGGACTGCCACTCTGTGGTGTTTTCCATACTGTTTTGAAGGGTTTATAGTCTGATTTTTTTAGTTTCTACCATGAGCACATTCTGATTTCTATGGTTTTGAGTTTCAAGAACTTGTGTACAAAAATAAATGATAAGGAATACAGACATGCCTACACAGGGTTGCTAAGAGTGACCATGCTTTGCAACGAGACCCACGTAGTGCATACCTACCCCCCAAAGGATGGGTTCCTTCAGCCCAGCAGAGAAGCAGTATTTCCTCAGGACACAGAAGTTAGGAGGACCACGGGGCCATCGCTGCCTTTGCTAACGACCTACTGTATCACCTGGGGTGCATCACTGCCCTCCTCCCTGCCTCCTCTCCTGCCCAGTCCTTATTTCAGGTGTGAACTCTGCATCTCAAAGCTCTACACATGAAGGCTCCCTGGTGGCTTAGTGCTTCTGGAGACGAAAATTGTAAGAGGTAAGAATGCAGTGACAGCTTTTCCTGTGGAGGGAGAGAACACATACATACTGCTAAAGAAAACAGGACATGAGATTCTCCTCTGGCTCTGATGCCACATGGCAAAGACTGGCCACATCCACACCACCCAGCACTTCTCCCTGGACCTCCTCCAGACCCCAGGAGGTTCCCCTCTTCACCCTAAGGCGTAATTATTTTGTGCGCCTTTCTTTGGACTGCTTGAGCTAACAAGACAGCAGCCCTACGGTCCAGTGGGGTGATGATTCCTTAGCATCAAGGGTGCCGTACGTGCCTCAGGGTTGGGGTGAAGACACAGCTAGGCTGTGGAGCACACCAAGCCTACTACAACGGCACTGGCTGACTGCTGTGACTTAGGTGTGCCACCCATTACAAAGTGCTGACAATCAGGGTCCCAAGGATGAGTTCTCTGCCCAGCCCTCTTTTATTTAGCTGTACCAATATGGCCAGAGGTGCAAGGAACTGAACCACACCAACCCAACAAGACAAAGCAAAGAAATCAAGATCCTCCCCTCTTTTCCACTGGGCTTTTATTTGCTGATGACCAAGCCTAAGCTCTTCAGTCTTAGGTATTAATTCAGATAAACATTGCAGAAGAGTTTTCTAAACACAGAAAGCAAGAAATTAACCCCCCAGCCAGCCAAGCTCTTTGCAGCCTGTGCAGCAGGAACTGAGGCAAGAGAAGCCTCATGCTGCAGGAGCCATGCCTTGGTGCTGAGCTTGTAGACCTGCACTCAGAGCTGAAAGCACCCATGAAAAGCCAGAGCAGGAAGACAGCTAACTGAGAGAGAGAGGCGTGGGCCAAGGGAGGGGAAGGAAATGGATGCTGATGCTTATGGGCCGAAGAGCATCCCTGGAGAACGGGGACCAGCAATATCTGATGGCAGTCTTGGCGCTGTACCAGCCTCAAAGCTGTCCTACAGGAACTTTCTGCAGGCAACACAGCTCCACCACTGTCACACAGCAGTATTGCCACCACATAAAAATTTTTTTCACCCTCACCCAACACCCACAAAAAATTGTGGGTCCCTCTGGACAAACAGTTCCACCAAACCTGCACTTATTTTCATTCTGCCCATCAGATTCACTCCATCAGAAAATCAGGGACAGAGAAGAAGAAAAACGCACCTTAAAAATTCTTTCTAGCCCCTCCAGCCAAACTGATTGGTGAGCTTGCAAGTGTACCAGGCTAGGATGATGCAATACCCAGAATGAGATTACTGCCCTCATTTCCTTTGCAGAGGTGTGTAGGTGTAGCAAAGACAGAAGGCTGCGGCTGAAATTGAGGACCCTATCAAAGAAGCAGAGAGGACGGAGATGTAGAAAAGGTGGAGGGAAGGAAAGGAAGCAGGAGGAGAAAACTTCTAAGTGCCTTTTTAAATTCTGTTTTCTCAGACTTGCTTAGCTCTAATCTTTAATTCATATTTTCATTAGTCTCTTTGCTCTGTAAAGTCTGCATTTCGTGTAAAAGGACCAGCTCAAACATCAATTATTTGACATAAGTCAACCCCTTGTTAAAGTCCTCTACTCTACATATATGTAGGCTCCAATAAAAGAAGCATTAAACATTCATTAAATTAGAAATACATGAAGACAGTGTCTGCCACTCTTCTCATACAGATATGCTTAATAATCCCAACCTTCTAGAGCAGCAAAAGCAAACCCATCTCTAATCCTTTTAGAAAGCCTGACCATGCAAAACACCCCAGCCTCCTGCAGTTTGCCTGTGAGTCACCCAGAGATATGAGCTCTTGCAGGTCAGATCCTCAGCTGGAGTAAATCAGAGTGAAACACCACTGCCAGCATTACACCAAGTGACACAGACTCAGGATTTGGCTTAGGCTTCTCTTGCAGCAAAAAGGTTTACAGCAATGCAACTGAATAATCATGTCACTTTTGGTCTTTTAAGTTACACCAAGAATCTGATCAGTGGGGGATAGCAAGACCACTTCTGCTTTAATTTCAGTGCTGCCTGGGCTGCTGGTGTACTGCAAAAGGAACTTGTTTTCCCAACCTGAACCTAGGAACTTTTTCCCCCAAAAAAACCCAAACCCATCCCCCTCCTCTACAATATACTATCATGATGGTAGTGGATCTTGAGCTACCACTGTCATAGGCTTGTGCACACAAATTTCAGCAACATTTTCCCAAGGGGAAACAATCACTGATGAGAAGATGCTTCTTCAAAACTATTTTTGAGTTTAAAGAGCAATGCAGACCATGTAATGTGTTTCCCACATCTCTGTGAGCTGTGTCCACTTAATGATTTGGAACAAGTCGCATCCAACAAACGGCTCCTCATAATCCTTCCTGACCCTTCTCTTTAGGGAGCCCATAGACATTCATTTTGAACTACACTGGGGGGTGGGGGGGGGGGTGGGGGGGGTGGTGTATGTGAAGCATGGAAACATGGTTAGGACCTGGGGTAAAAATTCAGGACAGCGGCTTTCAGCTCCTGCCTGGCCTTTGGCTGTCTGGCAGTCTTCTCCTGCCTTGTTTAATAAACTACCATTTTCTTGCTTCCTGGGCAGAGGAAGGGACCACGAATGCTCGGGAAGCTGACCTGTGAGTGCGCAGACGAACACATCGGGTCAAATGGGGCTGCTGTCCTGCTGGCTCCCTACCACAGCACTCTTTGAATTGAGCTTTTCCCAGCAGCATCCCTGTCACTCTGATGCTACACAGTCCAGCAGCTACCGCTTTGTGTGAGCACCGAGCTGTGTGACAGAGTTAATCACATTAAGTGCTGTTCAGTTCATGTCTTTTTTTGTTCTCTAAAGACTTTTCCTCTCTCTTGCCTCTTTTAGTCTATCCTTCTTCTAAACACCAGGCGGTGGCAGATTCAACTCGGCCATCCTTGATGCTATCCACCACCACCACCTCCTGATTTTGGAAGATTTAATGTCTATATACCTTTCCAAAGCTTTTCACTGTTATTAGATGACTCTTTCAACAGCTGTGTCCACAGGGAGCAGGTCACAGTCTTGAGTCAGGGGGGCATTTAAGCACCTGGATAATCCAGCTGCCTGAGATTTCCAAAGGCAATGGAGGGGCTAGCTCTTGACAGATGCTTATGTACCTAACTCTCATCAGCAAGCTCAGCATCTACATGCCTTCAACCATTTGGCCCAAAGTAATGGAGGTGAACGAGCTCCACTGAAAATCAATTTCAGTGAAATGACTCTTTTTTCAAAGAACAGTAAAGCAAGTTCTGAAGTACTTTGTCAGGATGGTGACCGCCTGGCCCAAATATACCGCCTTGTTTTCAATCTTGATCTTCTACCGGATTTTAAATCAATCATTTTTTTCCTCTGTTGGTAGTCAAATCACTCCTTTAATTGAGCTAATAGGGCATCACAGTTTACACTCCTTCTGGTAAACACAAAGAACATTAGCCGACAATCAAAAACGCATCCTTTGCAGTCTCACAAATTTTCTTCTGTGTTCAGCCTTCCAAACCCGTTGATTTACACAGCTGGCCACAAAGCCTTGGTGCGTTGAGTTCTGTCATCGCAATGTTAAGTTGGCTTCTGCAGGTTCTGCAAAAATGGAAGACGGCTCCTGATTTGGGGTGGCATCTCTGCATCAGCACAGCAGTGCTAAGGAGGCAGCTGCGAAACACCCACCAGCCCCCACATTGCCTGAAGACGAGCAGGTCCTTCTCGTGACCCCTCAGCCTGACATCTGAATGGGGGGAGAGTGGTGGAGTCAAAACTTGGCTGGTTGCCATGAATACTTCATCCACCAAGAACGAAGGGTGATGCGGCTACGCTATGCTACCGGCTTCGGTCTCCGGGGCCTATGGAGAGGATAGTGGAGTCCAGCAAAGTCCAGCATGGGGGATACATCATCTTCTTGGCTGGTCACATTCAGCTTGCATCTGCACAATCAATCAGCATATTGCATAGACTTTGACTGAAGGGGTTTTAACTGCAATCTTAAAATCTGGCCATTTCAGGAATTCCTGAAATAAATTAGAAGAGGAATTTTATTTAGTTGTTTTTTCCTAAAGGAATTTCCCCATGGCTTCAAACCACTGTTTTCCATAAAGTAAATGAATATGAAGTCTTCTCTCATCCTCTTGCCACATTTTCTGTGTCACCTTTATCCTGCAACAGCTGTATATAATCGAATGGCAGACAAAACATCCTCTCCCCAAAACCTTCCTTTTTTTTCTCAAACTTTTAGTAATTTTTATCCACAATTCATTGATTTTTTTGTACTGATCATGGTAGGAGCAGATGCTTTCCAAAACAATGACCTGGAGATTCAATGATCCATATCTTGCAGATAAATAACAAGCTATATTTATGCAGTAAAGCACAGGTAACTTAATATCCAGGCACTGGATTATTCAATATTAAAATCTTGGCACATTTCAAGATAGCCGATAATTTGGAACAACAGAGACCATGTGGCAAAGTTCTTTTTGTCACTATTGGTTAACAACATGCACTGTTAATCTATTACCTTTGCCGAAAATACAATAAATAATTTACATTTATATGGAGCCTTTTGTTCTCCAAAATCCCAAAAGGTTTTCCAAAATAAACACATCACATTGCCTCTCTGAGACAACACTTGGGCATTGATTTGGTTGTCTCTCTGATTCAGAAGAAAGAGCCCAGTTCATTGACTGCATCACCAATACCTCATTCTGTGGCATCCAGATTTTCCTGATAAGTCTACCTACACAAACGGTAATCAGTATTAACCCTGCTTAATGTATAAATGTAATTGAAGTTCCTGAACCAACTTCCACCCAGCACCTGGCTGGGCAGGATGGGAACAGCCTGGCCTGGGGGCTGCCTGCCCATGTGGCAGCACCAATTCTTCCTGTTGTCCACAGCAGAGCTTTTCCAAAGGGACACCCCTTCGGCCCTTGGAGACTTCCAAAAATCATCTGCTTAGAAAAAAGGCATTTCTACCGAGCCCTTGCTAGGAAAAGGCAGCCTCGAAGGTCAGCCCCTGGGTGTTTACTCTACACAGTGGCGTGCGGAATTCACTCAGGGACACATGTAATGAATATTTGTTTGCTAAAGGAAAGGCTGCTCTCAGCTTTGACAGGCTGGGAGAATCCTCAGGGGTTTTCTGGGCAAAACATGCGGCGTTACAGAAGGAACAGGCTGGGGTGCAGAATGCTTATTTCAAATTAACTCAAACAGAGAAATAATGAACAGCAAGTTTATATTCTCAGTAAATTAAGAGAGAAGCTTAGGTAAAATGTGGCTTTATATGCATGGAAATAAATTATTATTTACTCACTTTCGTGCTCATGCCCTCAAAGATGAAGATATTTGTATAGAATTATTAATATTTATAGCATATTACAATGAATACCCATATGAGCTTTCCCTGAATACATGCTATTTTACTGAAGCAAAATCTGTTGAAGGTCAAAGGCATCTTTTACTTGTGCGTAGAGGCCGGGATCAGACTCTGTACTTTGAAATCTGTATCAACTGTGATAATTTAAAACTTTAATTAAAGACTCACTGAAAGATTATCTACAAACATGTCTTCCTGCTGCCCAGTATTTCATCACGAACGTCTCCAGAAGCCCACGCTAACGTGAGTAAGCACGCTTGCCAGGAAGTATTTCATTGTGGACATGTTAGCTTTTATCTGTCTTGTTGGGTAACAAATTCTTTTGTTGAGGATTGGTGGCAACAAAAATTAAATTAAAAGCAAAACCAGTCCCCAAAACAGAAATTTATAATGCTTATTCTGTTCATCCCTCAAGAAAATGGAAGTGCCACAGCAAAGTCTATTTTAGGAATTGCGTTAATGTATGTGTAAATGGGTGAAGGCGCCTTTGAAATGCTCTGAAAAGAATTTCACACTTTGGAGAGGAGAAGAAGTTAACAATTCTATTGTGGCATTTATTAGAATTTTTAAATTAATTTCCCCAACACAGCTGCGCCATAAAATTCCCCATGATGATGGATTTTTGCTAATGTCGAGATTATTTTTGGATAGAATTCTGAAGGAGCACTTTGTGAAATCAGGAGAACACGGGTTGCTGGGAGCCCTGTGCTGCCCTTTTCTTGCCTCCACTCACCTCCAGCCTTTCCCCAAGCAGCTGCGAGGCTGCTAATTTGAAATTGCATCTGTTTTTCCTTCCACGGAGCATCAAATGGGGGACAGATGCACAAGTGTGTAAAGCTGAGCCCCCTCAGAGCAGTGAGCAAAGATCAGCGTGCCACTACCTCAGCACGGCACGGGAGGAAGGACCTCCAAGGCCACCTGGGGACACCCTGCTGGAGCACATCCACTCACCCCCCCAGGAAGGGCATGTTGGGAGCACGTGGTTTCAGCTCTGAACAAACAGCACTGGCGAAGGTGAAACACAATTAATTTATCCCTTTGTGCACAGCAGCAGGTGAGAGTTGTTTGGAGCTGGCAAAGAGGAACCCATTTAATCTGGATCACAGATTAAACCAGGTGAAGAGATGAGAGTGATGATACACCAGGGATCCTCGCATCCTTGCGAGACCACATCCAAAGGGTTGAAGGAAATGCAAAGAGCAATCTCACAGAGATACATAAGGAAGGGCTTTAAAAAAACATCCCACCAATAGTGAGGTTCAGCCCCCAGCAATGGATGGACCTACGGGGAGGGACAAACGGAGATTTGGAAATGAAGAGTTCAGAGTCAGGTGAGAAGACCCAGGGAAGTCTGAACACCACCACACAGGCATGTCTACAGCCCTGGACACAGGAGGATGGGACCTGTGGGGGATTTTTGCTTGGAAAGGCTTTGGCGTAAGCAGAGTGGATAGATGTTCTTCCTGAACTGCAGGAGAACTTGGGGGCAGGAGGGATAGCACAGATGGTGGCAGCCACAATTGATTTTAACAGTGCTAGGCAAGTTTTAGATCCCGCAGAGGAGAGAGTTAACAATAGCTGACACACTTTTGTCTGGAGAAGTCACAATGACTAGAAATAACAACTCGGGGCCATAATTCTGTGGTCTGTCAGACTACCAGGGATGTGAAATCCAGTGACCTTTCATCTCCACGACAGAAATACTGTGCAGCACCTGGAGCCATTGTCCTTAAAACACACTCTGACAAGCTGGGTGATGGGACACAAAGGAGGAAATGTCCTCTCCTTCCCTCACCTCCAAATTTTAACCTCCCAGTGAACTCCACCTGCTCTGTGTGTAGTGCGGTATCCTTTGCTGAGCACAGCCGGCTTTGCACGAGCTACAGCATCTAGTGAAGCACAAGATAACAATTCTATTTCTTTTGACAATAAGGAATAAATCTCCAAAGCCACTTGTTCAGACTGCTCTTAAATGATGGTAGAGGGAGAGAAATTGATATTGGCTTTTTATGAATCTTCAGGTCAGGTATGTTAGAATCAACAGATTTTTGCATTAACCTCACTGCTTCACAGCACTTTTGCCCTTGGCATGATATAATTAAGAAAGGCATGAAAATCTATCTGAATGTATCGAGAGGAAATTATTCTCCCATTAGTGGCAGCAACAGCTAAACAAGCAGGCAAGCCACGCTGCTAGCAAAGTGTAGCAAATGATGCAGGGCTGTGTTTTAACCTAAACCAAGGATTTTCCTTACCAAAATTTTAAGGAGTAGCTTTTAAAATGAAGATTTGCACTATGTGTTGTTCTGGGGATTCTGTTGTTCCCCCTGCCCCCCCACCCCCAACAGCTGTATCCTTGAGCTTTTCTGTTTGCCAGTCTAAAATGTTGACCACAGGGACTGAGACTAAGCTAAAATCCTTTCACCACACTGAAACATGGCACGGTAACTGCCTTCACCATTTTGGTAGAAAGCAAAAGCTACTGGTTGGAAAGAAAACCCCCAAATAAATAAATAAATAAATAAACAAAAAAAGGTGGGTAGGGGGGTGGGTTCAGTCATTTAAGTGGTTCTGTCAGTTTGTGCTATCTTCATGCATTTGTGGAACTGAGCTTTAATTGACTGGCTGTGCCGGAGAGCTGAAAGATAAATTCTTTGTCTCAGGATGAACAGACAGCGTAAAGCATTGCAATTCTCATTCATTAGGATGTGTCAGAGGGATTCAGAAGGGGAGGAGACACAACAATGTCTGTTACTCTTGCACATGAAGTTCCCAAAAATGTAAGAGGGAGACAAAGGGTGTGAACCACACCAGGCGCCACATCCAAGAGCAGTAACAAAATTTGCTCATCAGATTCCCTGTGAGAACAGAGACTACCTTGACACCTACTTATTTCCACCACTGTGTGAATTATTTGATTTCATTTGTAGGATAAAGCCTTGGCCAGTCAGCTCCAGCTGCAGCAGGCGGAGCAGAAAGCCCTGCCAGCCAAGGGGTCTCACATCTCATCCCTACAGTCAGGCTGGGATGCAAGAAGGGGTTCAGCTCCCCTCCACAGCACCGACCATGTAGGTATGCTCCTTGACCCCAAGGAACAGCTATGCCACCGCACCGCCTCTCCCCTTCACCCACCAGTGGCTCAGAGCTGTGCTGCAAGCCCCGGTCTCCCCGGCCCCATAGACCAGGATCCCCAAGGCATGTAGGATGGTGAAAAATACTTCCCTGCCTAGAACGGGTTTCAGAGAACTTTATATCTGTATCCCCTACAGATGAGTGAAGAAAGAAGTGGAGAAATTTGGCAAAACCATGGAGAAAGCTTCCTGGCTTCTAGCTGAGGGTTGCAATCACTACACCGTGCCTTGAAGCCCCTTCAGCAGGTGGCTCATTTTCCTTCTGTCCCCCTGTCCTCCTACCCATCAGTAGCAGCTGCTTCCTTCCCCTTCCTCCTGGTTATCTGAGCACTCTGTTTCTGAAAGACACTCCTGGTCACCAGGGATGTTGCGGACTGCAACACAGAAAATCACTGACATCCAGAGTCAGGGAGCCTGGTTACAGGGGGAAATGGTCATGGTGGTAAAGGGCTGGTAGGGAAACCCAGCAGCTCCTGGACCTATGTGAAGTCACCTTTGAGTCTGCACTGCTGGGAAGCCAGAGGGATGCTCACAGTTTGGATTCATGTGACGCGAACCAGATGGGAAGGAATTGGTGAGTGCTGCCACCGTAAATGAGGTGGATTCAGCATGGTACCCTATACGTGATGGGAACACAGAGGCCAAACACACACGAGCGGCGTTTGCTCAGGTGTAAATGACTGAGCTATGGTAACAGACACGGCGATGGCCAGTGTTACCCCTCTGAGTCATTAACCCAAGACATCAATCTTCTTGAGTGCGACGGGAAACCTCACACCCAAGCACGGTGGGCCATGTGCAAAGGTGGCGGATAGAGCTGGTTAACATACCTTTTCTCTGAAGTTCATCAACAACAATAACAAAACAATGAAATTTCCTATAAACATTTTCTGCTTTTCAACAGAAACACAAAACTCTAAATGAAAATCTTTCAAAATATTTTAAAGTAAAAATCATGGTTTAATACAAACCTCAGAATTCTAAGTAGTATTTTTTCCTTTTTTCCAGACTTCCAAGTCTTAATTTTGCCAATTCCTTTAATAAGAATATTTTGCATTTCCAATTCTTTGCCTTTTTTCTGTCTTAAAGAGCAGAAAATGTGTTGAAAATGTTATTTCTTTGTAAACATTTTCATTTAGATCCAAAAGCAACCATTAAACTTATCCAGCAGCAGTGATGTATGTAAGAGGAAATATATATATGGATAGTGAATTCTAAACACGAGAAGATGAGTCTAAGTAGCCATTTCTTACATGTTAAGAAAGCCATGAAGAGGTTTATGTGAAGCTGGCTCACCTCTTAACCTGTCTTCATATTTATGTCAGGAGAAAGGTGCTTTTCCAGAGACATATGTGTGTACAGGCTGCAGCACAAGACCAGGGAGACCGTCTCTGGAAACAGATTTATTTTCCAAAGAGGTACTTTCGGTCATCCCAAAACCTGTCTTGAAAGTGTTGCTGAATCAGACTCCAATTCATGAAATCGCTTCAGCAGGACGATGAGGGCCAACACTCCACACACAGACTCCAGCACACAAACTAACGGTGTTACAGGCTTGGTGGGTGTCTTACTGGCCCCAGTGGAAGTTTTGCCATTAATTTCGGTGAGTCTTCCCCTGGTTTTAGCTAATAACCACTGTTTCCTTAATTTAGGGACAAAGACTCTCTCTTTTCTTCTATACTTGATTTCATGTTAGACTAATTATGAGAAAAAAAGCAAAGACATGAAACTACTATCACTGATATTGGGACTCGGTCCTGTAAAGCCTTACTGAAGTCAGCAATCCCACCAACTTCTATGAGAAGACACAGGCCAGGAAGGGCGGCCTTAATTTTCATAGTTGCCACCTCGTAACTGAAGCCCAGGCACAAGGAGAAGCAACATCCCCAGTGCCAGCCTGTGCGAGGGAAGCAAATCGCCTGGCAATGTATCAGCAACAACATTTTAACGAAATGTTTCCTTTATATCTCTTAAAGCCAACACAGTACTTTCTTACCATTTTTGCAGACAGGACAACACTGTTCTGGTTCATAGACTGGGTTGACACACTCGGGAACTGCGCAGTCTGCTACAACACAGTGAACTTCATTGCTGGGCTCGCAGCGACACCATTCGCATGGCGAGGGCTAGGAACAAATCTAAAATTAGCCCATTTCCTCCTGTAGCTCAGAAGTTTGCAACATTTCTATCTTGCCATAAGATAAACACATCAGCGTTCAATACCTCTTGACTGCATTCATTCATCATGGGTAATATAAATTAACCTACAGAACAAAATAGCAACATCTGCAATAGGCAACCAGAACATCAGAAAAACCAGCGAGCATGATACTTGTTTTCCCAGAGAGAGTGTGGGGTTTCTGAGCTTTCATGAGACTTTAGGTCCCTTCATCAAAGAAATTCAGCTGAAGCCACTAGGTCGTACCTCTGCTCTACCCATCTGTTGTTATCTTACAAATCTGGCTGGAAGCAGAGCAGGATTTTGGAAGATCCCGAGTGGTGGTTCATCCCAGGAAGGGAGGACAGGGTGATTTTCCAGGTCATACTCATAGCTCATGTAGACCACCACTGCCAGCAAACCCCAAGCTGTCAGAAAGGTGCTGCTGGGGTGGCCTGCCCATCTGCCAGCCTCTCAAAAGGCTTTCATCCCCACTTTTCAGAGCAGAGGAGCAAAGTGTTGTTCTTGGAGGGGCAAAAACATTTTACTCTGAGTTTATGCACCACCTGCATAAGGGGTCTGTAAGCACTCCCAATAACATAACCCATTAGATCTGGTCCTGGTCCCACTCCTGCTTGTTGCAAAAACTGCCTCACACAAAATATGTAAATAATTAAAAGCCTGAATAATTCTGCTGAAGTCAGGGAGTTCTGGATTAAAGCACCCAGCTAAATAGTTTCGTTTCAGCTCCATCAATTCAGTCTCTATCCACTGCCAAACAGTAGAGAGCTGTCACTGTCTCACCCTTTGAAAAGCTGTGGAAATCTGTTGAAAAATAGAAAGGTCAGTGTTTTAAGGTTCCCAGTGTCCTTATGTGTGCGTAAGTGTGATGAAAGAAAGGATGACAACAGAGCTAAGAAAAGAGAGTAAGAGAAGAATCTGCAAGGAAAATATCTTCCTTTCAGTATCTGTAGGTTCAACATGTAACTCCTAATTCCTCAGGAACAGTAAGTCCAGCACTAACAATTGAATGAGTAAATGTGGGAAAAAAATCTGCTTTCTGTTGCATTGATGGGAACCTGCAGCAATGGGATTTCCTCCTTAATTAAAAAAAACAAACACCACAAAACAAAAACAAAAAAAAAAGTGAGATGCAAAGCAGAGGAGGATTCATCCCCATATGTTTCAGACCCCAGTGATAGGTCACTCATTTCTACAAGACAGATACAACTAGTGAGCCCTGGTCCTGGTTCTGGCAGGTAAAAAGCTTTTCAGTTCACCTCTAAGAAGCTCTATATGTCTTGAGTCAAATAATTTATCCCCAGAAAATTCATTTCTACCTTAAAATGCACTAATTAAAACTTCCCTTGCTTTGTCTCAGCATCTGCAGTCTTAATTCCCATCACCTCTCATTTGCTCACGGCTTTGGCAATTTAGATAAAATCAGCACTCCTTGAGCAAGGGAAGAAGTCTGTGGAGGTGGAATTCCTGTCTCTAATTATCTTTCCTCATTCAATCCTGCCTTGATTTCTGTCTGAAGCACCAGGAATCTAAATTATTTTGACTGACATTTCTTATTCAAGGCTATTTAATAAGAGGAAACAATACAGAAGAAAATAGACAGAACTATTTGCTGAGGGATCAATAAGAAAATTGCTGCTTTGTTTTTACTCATTTTAATCGCTAATTATATGGAGCACTAGAACCAGATCTTGTGATTTGTGGCAGCTTTCACTGACGTATCCTTCAGGACCTGTCCCCATCTTCACTACTACAGTGGTTGCAAAGCTAAGAAATATGTGATGCATTTTCAGGACTGCAGCCCAACCTATGGCTTAAAAGATGATCATCACAAGTAGAAGATGCCCCTGAACAACTCTGCAACTGAATAAATGAGACATGACATACACAGGTTTTGCTTGTGCATTGTTGGTGTAACCTGAAAATAACACTGTAATAAACCATGATGTTGCTTGACACTGAAAGCAGCTTTTCAAGAGGGGAGAACTGCACAAAATTAAAGCACACCTTGGCAGTACAAGGAAGGAGTAGCCAGCAAAGGAAAAGGCTGCTTTGGCATGAACAAGACTCTTCTCAGCCACCTCCTCTTCCCCATCTTACCAAGGTCAAGCTACTTGGTCTTGCTTCCATGATCTTCCTCTATCTGACCATTTTTTCCCTTGCCAGTGCCCCTCACCATGGCTCTCACCCAGCCCCTCACCTCCACGGGTGACTCCAGCCTTCCTGTCCACTTAGCTGACGGATGTCTCGGCACTTTCTCTCGTGGGATGTGCTTTGGGATCCGATTTGCAAACCCCTGGTCTTTCAGAAAGGACTTTACACCAAGCACACTGATTAGGCGTATTTTACTGTTGTTGGCGGGCTCTGCATCCCAGCTAGTAATTTCCCTGGAGCTACCCTTTTTGTGGAACCACTATGGGACACTGGACAAAAAAGTCCTCTATTTATTTACATAGGCAATAGGCAGACCAAGCAGCAAAATGACAAACGGGATCAGTGAATAACAGGGAACCAGTGAAAGATGCCCCAAAGTTTTGTTTCCTGACTCCTGATTTAAAGGTTTGTCACTCATGGAAGAGGGGTGGTTTACACTTTTGTAGCCACTGAAGTTCAAACACCAGCTAACACCAGTTCCTGAAAAGAAACTTTCATACCTACTGAAAAACAAGGTTGAAAAAATAGAGAGAGTTTCTGAAGCATGAAGGAGAGAGGACACAAATCAGAGGCTATGCCATTCCCACATGGACAGTGGAAACTCTTTATTGGTGTCCCTTAAGCTGATATCCTGGAAAAAGTGTTAAGATTAAAGGACCATAAAAGGCTTGGCCTAGAAGATGATTTATTCACTCCACCTGTCCAAAGCAGAATAATCTCTTAGAAGACTCTCCAGGGAAGGATTTGTTAGGAAGGATTTCAAGAGGTGTTGGTGCAGAAACATTCTTCTCACCATTATCCAAAAGGAAAGGATGTTCACAGTGCCCTGCCAGAACACATCCACAAAATTGCACGGTCAAGGGACACGTTTTAATAAATGGACCCATCATTAAAACAACCGGAGTAAACTGGGTCCTTTTGTAGAAGGTGGTGCGAAGCATCTGAAACTCCTTTTACCCAGTTTTCACTTACAACAGGCATGAGAGCACTAACCCTCAGAACTAGTGAGGAAATACATTCCTTGATGTTGTCAATATAGGAAACAAGTCAAGCCAAGTTGATGGGAAGCAGACGTGGCCAACTTCTAACCAACCATTCAAGGGCTTTTGAGAGCAGGTGAAGTGGGACATAGAGCATAAGGGACCTTCTCAGTCTTAGCGTTGACCCTGATTCACCTCTCCTTTGGCCAGTCACTTCAAAGAGACCACAGAAGCACAAGGATGTGGACCCTGAACACTCCTGTTTATAACCACATCTAAGATCACAACCTGACTTCTATTTCTCTTCTGTTCTGTTGATCTCAAAGAGGAATGCGACCCCAGGTTTGGCTGGAAGGGCAGGTTCCTTCCCTGCTTCTGCCAGGGGATGGCCCCATCCTGCACAGCTGGGCAGCCAGAGGAAGGAGCCAGCACTCATTCGGTTGTGTGGATGGAAAACCTTAGTCTCAGGTGCTGTCAAATGGGAAACATCTGCAATCAGCACAGTTTGTTAACAAAGAAAGAAGGAAGGAAAATTAAAACCACGAACAGAGAATACGCATGGCTAATAAAGATTTTATGTGCATGAGCACATAATGATAAACTTGATGGATGATATAAACAAACAAACAAAAAAGGCAGCAAAGGAAACAGAATGAAAAACAAGATACACCCTGAGCAGGGGAGATCAGGAAGCCAAACGAGACGTGGATACCGTATCTCCTAATCTTCATTCTCATACACACCAGCTCCCCACCAATTTCACTCTCTTTTTGGAAGCAAATGTCAGCACATGTTGATTGATAACATCATCCAACTACTCCTCACAGCGATAAGGGGCTCCCCCACTCTGACGGCACTGGGCACCACGTGGTCCTTCTTTAGTCAGCTAGTAGGTTTCATAAAACCACAGAAATTTCATGCCTCTGAGAGGTCTACACTTGAGGGCTCCAGCAGGCCTTCAAGTCACCCAGAAGGACTGGTGATCAGGAGACTGCATGCTCAAACAGTTATTCAGGAAAAGAATCTAAAATAATAATTCTTCCCAAACTTAAGGGAGAGCTGGAGAAAAGAAAATGAATTCAAAACTCTGTGTCTAAATCTACTCTTTTATGCTTTTCTGTAGCTGAAGAGGTCTGAATCAACAACTTCCTTAGACCATGGCAGCTAATACAATCACACAAATAACCAATACACAAAACTTCAAGCTTTTAGGCAAGATATTGCAAGAAGCTTCTGCAAGACCTGAGCTTTACTGTATCTATTTCTTTTAGTCATAGAAATTCTCTCGTCCCAACTACTTACCAAACCTCAGCCGTATTTCACCCTTAGCTCGTGCCTTGTCCACAACTGCAGCACCCTAAGCCACCTCTCTGCTGCCCCAAACACGTGAAAGACACTTCTACAACATGCAGATTGCCCTGCAAAAGCTTGTTACTGAGTAATAAGTATTCTCCTTGAGTGAATGGAGGGAGCATGTGTATATGAAACATTATACTGCAGCCCTCCTCTTTCTGCCTCCAATAAAGATTTCTCTGCCTACACGCCTGCTTGTCAATCACTCTCAGCTGCTTCCACATAAACTCTCTAGAGAGGTGGAAAGGGAGTGATTTACCTAAGACAAATGAAAAACTCTTGAGGATGACATCTGATTGATACTTTTTCTTTACCTGTTTGTTCTGTCAATCAGAAGCAATTTTTCTCGGGTTTTGGTCTGCTGTCACATTCACCAGGCTAACTGTGGTTTCCAAGTGCACTCATTTCAGTCCTACATGTGGGCTGTCACCCAGCTCATAAGAGGTATCTCAGACCAAGTTTTAAAGCTGCAGTCTCCTGTGATCAGCTGTGATTAATCAATCCAGCTGGTTTCACCCAGACTTGAGGTTTGAGGCTTATACTCCTCCAGGAGCTGGGAAAATGGTGCTCATTTTCCAAGCAGCCTTCTGAGAAAGAGCAGCGTTATCTAGCACCTATGTATTTCCAGCGCCAGAGGACCTTACGTCATTAAAACACTACACACAGACCTGTTACTCCTTGAGACTTCCCTCTTTATGAGTTTAGTTGCCAGCTCCTGATCTCCTCTAGGCATGTTTAGCCCAGCCATTTCCTGAGACTTTGAACATCTCCTCACTTTTTCAAGAAAAGACTTTGAACCATGCAGTACTTTCTTCGTACCCGAGTTTTCAGCCTCGTAAAAGGTTTGCATCTTTGCTGGAGCTAGCATACAGGCTGCTCAAAGCTACTGCAAATTCTTGCAGCTGCCCTCTAGTCGTACTCTCCGAGATGCAGTTACCAGGATTTATTGGGCTGCTCTCTTCCCCCTCCTTCCTATATTCTCCAGCAAAGTTTGATGAGGGTACTTGTATAAGAATCCCATACTTGAAGATCAAAGACTTAATCTCATTTTCCTATACTTGGCACTGGTGAGGCTGCACCTTGAATGCTGTGTTCAGTTGTGGGCCCCTTGCTTCAAGAGGGACACTGAGATGCCGGAGCGTGTCCAGAGACGGGCAATGGAGCTGGGGAAGGGTCTGGAGCACAAGTCTGATGAGCAGCCGCTGAGGGAACTGCGGGTGTTTAGCCTGGAGTAAAGGAGGCTCAGGGGGGACCTTACTGCTCTCTACAACGACCTGCAAGGAGGTTGTAGGCAGGTGGGGGTTGGTCTCTTCTCCCAGGTAACAAGTGACAGAACAAGAGAAAACAGCCTCAAGTTGTGCCAGGGGAGGTTTAGATTGGGTATTAGGAAACATTTCTTCACAGAAAGGGTGTCAAGCACTGGACCAGGCTGCCCAGGGAGGTGGTAGAATCACCATCCCCGGAGGTGCTTAAAAAACATGTAGCTGTGGTGCTTAGAGACATGGTTTAGTGATGGACTTGGCAGTGCTGGGTTAACAGTTGGACTTGATGATCTCAAAGGTTTTTTCCAACCTAAATGATTCTATGATTCTATAACTCTATGATTCTATGAAGTGGTCACATAAGGACCATGTCCTCATGTTGTTTGACTATTGCACAATGGCCCTTCATCAATTATATACAGCTACTAGCAAACAACCACAGAGCAATACAAACGTTACAACTATTATATCATAAATACTTGACATTTCTTTTGAGGAGGGAAATAGAAAAGCTTCATGTAAGTGTTTACAACCACCTAATGTTACAGTAGACACGTACTGATCATCATGCAGAGGCTGTTCATGTTAGTAGAAGACAATGTAAGTATTACCACTGAATTGAACAGACCTGCTCTTGAGGCTTGTGATGCTTTTCACTGTCAAACAGGTGTATTTACAAAATTGGCAGAATGACTGGAGAAATGAACGTGGTTGACTGGAATTTGAAGTGGTGTATCAACAGGAAATGAAGCCAGCGGGCTCGCTTTCTGAGCCCCATGGAAACCCAAGGATCCATCATACCAGAGCAAATGCTGAGCAGATGCCAGGACTTTTGATATCACTGCAAACTTTCATCAGGCATGTTAGCTTCCACCTCCTTCAAACACCAAAAAGGAAATGGTGCATAAATATATACCTTTTCCAGGTTGTATTGCGAAGGGGGAAAATGCTTTTCATGGTAGTTCTACTGAATACGGAGTTGCAATGCTTTCTCCCCCTTTGAGAACATGTTAGAAAGAGAAGTACAAAGCCCTTAAAAAGAAGAAGATGCCGTCATCTCCATTTCTACTGTTGTCAAGGTGGTTTTGAAAGCAATGGATCTAAGTTGGTACTTCCACACACATCTGTCAGCACCCTGCCTTAGACTGGGATCCACTAGCTGTATCCACATGCACCTCCTGCCTACATGTCCCCAGGAAGGACTGGATGTGTCACATCCCCCGCGAGTGCTGGACTGTAAGGGAAAGGAAGCTGAAAACCATCACTGCTGCCAATCTCTCCTTCTCTTAGTTTTCAAGAGACTGTGTGCCAGCGCTCATACAGATAATCACATTCAGCCTCCCCCCTCAGACGGGCTCGACTGATAGCATCCTGCTCTATGCAGATAAAACAGCAGGCAAAACAGAGCGATGTAAAGTGAAGTCTGTCAAATTGGGCACTTACATCTTAAGAGTAGCTGTAACTTTTAATGACACTAAGGACAATGGCAATTCTGATGGAAATGATTTTTGTAGCTACAGTTTCAGGTGGTGAATTTATTGGCAGGAAGCAAGAAAGGGAAGAAAGTTAAAAAGGACCTGATGAATAAAATCGGAGGCAAAAACAGTTTCCGCATTACGGCTGAGGTGGGAAGTCATAAACCAAGGGAGATGAATAAAAAAGAAACTGGGATAGCATTCATCAAAGATACTCCCAGAGTCGAAATTAGAATCATTTTCATTGTTATTGAAATTGCCTGTGATCTCAGGCAGATTAGCAGGAGATTGCAGGATAGTTCAAGAAAGCTTTCAACTGAGAAATTTTGCAGGTGCCAAACTGCAGAGAACAGGTAGCTAGCGAGTCCCACCTGAAGGCGAGACTGAAATCAGCCCATTTCTCTTCTGGGCTGCTCACTTTGCCTTAACTATTAGCAGCACATAAACAACCATCTAAATTGTTAAAAGTTTGGAAAATGGCTCTTTTTTGTGTGTGCGTGCATGTGAGCCAATACAGGAACTTGCATGGGGCAAAAATTTCACTCATTTTTGTCACTTATTTAAAAAAAAAACAAAACACCTCCATCCAGCTGGTTGAGACACAATACCAATTATACTACAGAAACCATAACGACTTGGATTTTCCATAGGTGGAAAGTTGCTCAAATAAACAATCTGGTGAGTGATTATAGATGAGTACAATCACTGAAAACACCATCAGGTTGCAAATGATTTTGCAACAGGAAAAAACAGTACTAAGTCATTAGATAATTTATTTGCAGTGAAAAACTGGAGCCGTATCGCACTTATATGGAGCACCAGCAATACAAATGAACTGCGCCATCCAAAAATTGAAAAATGTTTGCACCATACTGCAGGTTGGCTAAAACAAGGAGCTGGCTTCCAAGAAGCAGCAGAAGCGGATGCTGAGATCCTGTACTTCTAAGGGAGCCCCCAACACGGATGCAAACGTTACTAATGTAAGACTGAAATGAAATGACAGATTTCTCACTCAATGGAAAAGACAGGAGAGACACAAATACATTGCTGAAAACATTTTCTGTAAACAGTGACTCCATTCTATATCCAAAGCAACTCCATCACAAGGAGGCTGAAGATGACTTGCCTATTTTCTTAGCCTACCGATGCTGCAGTTCTCCAACCAAAGCTTGATTTCAGTTACCCCTAACTGCTGCTTGTCTATTCACAGCTACAAGAGTCTTTCCAGCAGGCTGGTGACCAGGCTTGAATTCTGGAGATGGAAAGGCATAAAGGTGCTGTAATCCCCCCAGGTCATGCATACTTCTCCCCTCTGCCCTAGATCATGCCTGTCCATACCTGGAAACATTATCCTTGCCATCCTTCTGTAAAAATTCCTGGGGAGCTACTACAGATCAGTAAAGCCAGATGAGGGAGAAAAGCACAGAAGATGTGCCTCACCTGGACACACATCTCATGATTCAGCATTGTGACGGCATTAGGAGCTTTGTACTCATATATTTGCTATGTGCCACACAACCTGATGGGTTTAAATGGCTCCTGGAACCACTTCTGGATCTGGAGAGTGACTCCTCCATTAGCTGATGAGAGAGAGACAACCTTGAGCTGAGCCCTGGCCCTTTTTCCACAGGAGCTGTGTATCTGCAGTCTCGTGGTTGCTTTTCTCTCCCGAGAGCAGCAGTGGAGCTTTCCATAACAACATGACTTTGCACTTCTTTCATAAGAACATTCTCTGTTTTGATATATGTCTCATTTTATTCCTTACAATAGTTGCACCTCACCTACCCTGGGGCTGAGGGGACCAGAGTTCTCCATTACTTTGGTGATAATTTTTATGACTCTATTACAATAGTTTTTCAGTTCAGACATGCCCAGGACACAGGGAACAGGACTCCTTTTAAAGGTTACAGATAAGACAGATGGGACTGTGACTCCACTGTGCGATGCACAGCCCCGTTCAGGCACAGACAAAATGTTTGTGTGCGCTTCACATTTGTTAAGCTCCTTTTAATATCAATAGGGAAAGCGAGCCCAGCTGGCACTTCCCTGCTCTCCATTCCCTCGCTGCCTGCTCTTGCAGTGAAGGAGCCTCATCTAGGAGAAAGCCGTCTGGGCAGGGAGAAAGGAACCAAGGACCTGGTCAGAAAGGTGATCCCTTTCATATGTGTTTTCTCTGTACCTGAATCTGCTGTTTTCTTCTTCATGCTGCAAGGTGGTAGAGGGTGGTGAGATCAGCTCTGCGTACCGTATACTTAAAATACTTAATCTGCATTAAGGAGGTAGGTAAAGCATAACCAGCCATCACTGGGAGGCAGATTTGGATCTCGGTCCTATTCCTTCTCCTTCAGTTTTCGGTCTGGGTCATGAGCTGCACTTTCCACAGCCACGGTACAGGCCAGGTAGATTTACACCCGTGATGGATTTGGCCCTGTGACACTTTTACGCACAAGATGCCCAGATGACGGCTGTTTAGCTGACCTGAATGCAATCTCTGGCATCACTCTGCTTTGTCTGAAGACAAGCTGTGTCCCCACGCAGCTCAGGCAGCTGGAAATAACCACCCTGGCAGGTGACTCGGACTGGGTTGCAGCAGTTAAGGGCAGGTGTGAACTCCTCTTGCTGTAGGCCCCACACTGCAGGTTTCAGTGCTGTACCACCCTCAGCCTTCAGCGTTTCACACAGTTTTGAACCTCCTGTACCTTAAGGGAAACTGCTCCCATCCTCCCCTGTACTGCAGCGGGAGCTCCTGTGTCCCAAAGGCACACCAATATCCTCCCTCCCTCCCCCTGAAGGAGCAGCTCCTTCCTGAATGCTTTGCTCTTGCTCACCTCTGATGAGCTCAGGATTCCCTCTGGCATCGGAGCTGGAGACAAAAGCTCGTTACTGATCCCCACGAACACGCTCTGTTGCTATACTGCCTTTTCCGCCCCCCAAGGAAAGACATGTTGGCTGAACCCAAGCCTATGTCCAAGGAGCGGTTAGGAACTGACATGCTTCTTTCCTTTACATTGCTAAGGGTACAGGAGCTGAAGGGTGCTGAGCACCCAAAACTACATCTACACGTACATCCCCTTCTCCTTTGCTGTCTCCAGGCCCTGCTTTAAAGCCCGGTCCTGCCAAGCGGCCAGCTGTGGTTGTACCAGTGGGTTACCATCACGTGTCTGCCTGGGTTTGCTGCAGTTTTAGCTTCCTTTGCTCCTGCGCTTTGACACCCATCCTGTTCTTATTGCACGCTGAGAGGTGGGAGAGGGGCTGCCACATCATAGCAAATACCAACTTGTTCCTGGTTGCTTTTTCTCTCTCATTCTTCACTATATGCACATATTTGATAGCCTAGCCTAACTTTTTACTTCCTTGCAGCTGGCAAGGTGGATTAGGCTTCATGGGAGCTCCTTTGGGCAACCTTATCTCAGGTCAGCATCATGCAAACTCCACAGAGGAGTAGCTAATTGGTATCGAACTTTACACCAGTGTAACATGTCAATGGGCCACCTGTGAACCATGGGGCTGCAGCAGTTCACAGCAGTGGAGAAACTGTCCCACCTGCCCCACAGAGTAAAGCAGCTCTTTACTAGCTGGCACTATGGAGAAGGCATTTTCCACATTCTCCTGTCCTGTCTGCCCCTTGTATCCAGTTGCCACTTCTTAAACCCTCAGGAGAGAAGCCAGCAAGGTCTGGGAGGTTTCTGTCCCTTGGGGTGTTACACATTTGGTTCTGAGCACAACTGGGAAGGATGTGAAATGAAAACATGTTTGATGAGGTTATCTTGATGAGAGAATACACTGGGGTCTGCTAACACAGGGAGCACATTGGGTTAACCCCCAGTCAGAAAGCCTAGGGTGACCGCAGTTAACAGACTGAGAGATTCCCTGCTTTGAGAAGCTGCTTCAACCCCTAATGCTCCTCCAAGCATACTGATTTCATTATAATTCCCAAAGAATTACCTCTGAACTGTGCCACAGAGTAAAGAGTAAGGAAGCCTAATGCTACATGTATTTTTATTTTGCAGCTAGACCGAGTGTTGTCACTACATGACTTATCCAATTATAGTCCTTAAAACAATAACTAGGATAATTAGCTAATTGAACATTATTTTTAATGAATGCAATTCTCCACAAAGCACATTCCAGTAGCAACAAACACACACCTGCAGTTCTTCTCACTCTGGTGGGAAACAGTTTTCTAAAAAACTTCTCGCCAATGATCTGTCAGCATTTCTATGGATGCCACCCTTCTTCACAAGCCGATGACCTAAGGATCTCATGCTCACCAGCCCTACAGAAAACTCTTGGGTGACAGAGATGGATACAGCTTGGGAGACCCAAGGGATGAGCACTTTCTCCTTGGCCCCACTGAGCATTGTCTGGCACGGTAATAAAGCCTCAGACTTGATTTTACCACTCCAGGAAGGAGCTGGTTACATTTGCAGGTACTACACATCCCGTTTTCTTAACAGCATGGCTCCAGTGGCAATGGAGGGGGGAGGAAGTACCAGGGCCTCCTCCCCGGCTGCGCAGAGGTATCTCCTCTCTTTCAGTAGCTCTCTGGACAGCAAGGGACAGGTCTGGAAGCAAGTAGAGCCGATGGGCTATTTCCTAGAAAGAATAACTGAAAGCCCAGCAGCAGCTTTGGTGGTACAAATGTTGGGCACATGTTAATTCCTGTGTCATCTTTACTGGAAAAATACCAACCCCTTGGGCTTGCACGTACAGGCCAAATTCTGCACTGTGCTACTGCACCGCTGCACTGTGAATAAAACATGGGGGCTTGTGCTTAATTCCTGGTGATTTTGAATCATGCTGATGCTCAAGTTTTGGGTCTCAGCTATTGCAATGGGGAGCTTTGAGAGAATACGTGTGCAGTGCAGGCGGCACCACTGAGCTCTGAGCTTTTGGGGCCTCCGTGTATTACTGTGATCTGGGGAAAACAATAGCATGGGGTTTTGTAGCCAAATTTTAATACAGCCCATCTTCTTTCACCTACTGTAATAATATACTTGTGCATAATGTAATCTATATGCTATAGAATTGGTAGCTAAGTACATAATACAACTTTAAAAACAGGTATCACTATAGATCAGTATGTGACATGCCTATCTATTTTAGTGTGTTTTCTTGATACAAATTATGACAGAAATACAGTAAGTTAGTAATTTCAGATTCCTTTGCATAGACATTGTCACTGTAATTTTGCCAGGAGGGAGATAATAAATCATACTTTTCCATCTGACTGATGTTCTGTTTCCCCTGTCTGATTTCATTGGCGGTATGCTATCTTCAGAGCTGGCATTGTTCATGGCTCCTTTTATTAAAGCACAGGCATGTTATTGAAATTTCTTTTGTATTATGATTTTCTAGCCGTACGTGAAATTGCAGAACACACAAGAAGATAAAAAAAAAAAAAAGTCCCATTTGTTTGACTCATAGTAGAAAAAAACCCTGCTGTACACATCTTGGAGAGAAAAATGCCAATATTAAAATCAGGGCCCCATGCTGGCTTGGGTTAGTGATCAGTTTCTTGGAATTCATGAGCAAAGATCCAAAAACTGCTAGTGATTTGGATCACTGGTTTTGTATAATACCAAAAAAAGATGTTAATAATGTTAGTTTTTGCAATGATTAGCTTGCCACAATTTAAGTACTTTTCGAGGTTCACCAGGAAACTGAACGCTCACACAGTAGTGGAGAAAATTCAGTGAAGAACCTTCCTTTCCTCCTCGCTTGTTTTTCCAGTGGCCTAACAAAGCTCCACAGATTTAAGGTGTAGTATCTCCCACACTGATACAGACCACAGCATCCACATCCAAACCTGCAGCCGGACAGTCCAACACACGTTGGCAGGGCTGAGGGACTCTCAAAGCAGCCCACTGCACCACCCCAGGCACCGGACAGTTGCACACCCCTCCCCCTCCCCTTCCCTTTCAGCCCAGGGCTACAACAAACTCCTGTTTTCCACCTAAAACAGCATCACCCCATCAGTAATGCTCTGGGAACATCCCAAGTGTTTCATTCATATTTGATAAGGTTGCACTCCCAGGCTGGGTAACCAGTGGTCAGAGCAAGGCTGTCTGTAGTTTGCACCATTTAATTTCTATTTCTGGCATGGTTCTGGGGGTGGGGAATCACTTTTTTGGTTTCATTGCCTGCTTTCCTCCAGTGGCAGAATGGACACACTGCATTTCAGGGACTGAGCGATGCTGTGATAGCAGCAGAATACACTCTTGCATGTGCTAACGTCTTTTGATGAGAGGCCTTATTTTGTTAAGTTATATTGAGATAATTGCATTAATAAAACATTTTTAAAGAGCATTAACAAAGGAGAAGGAGATGCCACTATTCTGAAGTAAAGGTTTCCATAACGAGCTGAGCATTAGTATATGATAATGCTATGCTTATACAGTCCTTCATTTATTTTGGATTCTGATTGTATCCCGAAGATCCCTGTTAGAGCTGTGATCCCTACTGTGCAAAGTGCCGCTCAAGAAGACATAAAGTCAGTGAGATACAGAAGCCCTAGCTGAAGGATTACAGAAGATTTGCGGACTAAACAGAGCAATGAACTTAAGATACAGTGGCAGGAAACACGGGAAAGAAAAATAAAGCAGAACTCCAGCAGTGAAATCCTGGCTCTTTTTCAAGTCAGTGGAAATTTTGCCCTATAATGAAGCTAAAATTTTCCCTTTCCTGTTGTTTTGTTTTGATATTATTTATTATTTTTTTTTATAGAGTGTGGGGGCCTGCCCAGGGGCAATACTTGTTCTCCCATCCGTCAACACTTGTGCTTGATGCAAGGGACAAACACTTAGGCATCTTCTGGGGACTTTTTGAGTGAGGATAGGTTTGGGCGCAGTGAAGGTGGAAGGGGAGAGGACAAGGATGGGGAGAAGTCATCGGGAAGGGCAGCCAGATGAAAGGCAGCAGCAGAGGTTAAACACTGGCAGAGCCAACAGCTGGAGGAAACTGTAGCTCCATGCTTGGCAGAAAGCAGGGCAGCCACTGAAGAGCACCCAACAAATGTCCTTTATGTTCAGAGCTGTTTCCAATGCAAGTTGAAGCTGCTCTTCCGACCCGAATATTACCAGGAAGGCCAAGCTGTGATGAGAAGGCCAAGAAGGATGGCACTATGCTACCAAAGCCCACGTCACCACGACTCACTCTTGTACAGGCGCAGAGAGCAGTTCCTGCCCATCGGGTCTAGAATGAAGAGAATGTTTCAAGATGTCAGCCTGACAATCTCTTGTGAACTGAACACTGGTTTCCCAGTATTTTGCTACATATTCATATAGGTCCATAGAAGATTATTCTGGATGTGCCCATATTGGGTGGTGAGAGATCTAGGAAGTTCAGAAGTGATTACAGACTTTTCAAACTGACAACGTAACCATCTTCAAATGACTCCTAACTGTGGCTACAAATAGGCCTTAACCACACCATAAACTGCATTTCTCAAATGTGGGTAGATGTGTACTTTTCTGTCAGTAAGTTATGCAGGAGAGTAAAAACTAATCAGCACTTAGGAGAACTGTTGTCTCACTGACATTTGCACAATTTCTGCGTAAGCTGCCAATGAACATCCATCACACTGGCAGAACACTGTCTCCTTAAGTTTACATAAGCTGCTGTCTGTGAACATTCATTTAAAATACAACCGTGCGTACTTACAACAACTGAGACCACTCTCTGAGTTGTTATTTGCTTGCTTTCTCTCTCTGGGAAGAAAGGGGAGGGTTAACAAACTCACTGAAAGATCTCTGCTAGCACAGGTGAGTACGGAGTGCTTGTGAGTCAGACCTTAACCTCCAGGACTGAAATCAAAACACGGCTGGTGTGTGGGAGAAAAAGCAAGCTGCTAAGTGACCCTCAGCATCCCTGTCAGATCTCTGGAGAAAACAGAGATACTGCCTGAGACTTGCAGCATCCTTCACACCTCCCCTGCAGCCACCGCAGCTGCCCGTCACCCAGCGTTCGCCTCTGAGAGGGACCGGAGGAGACCTGAGAAACCAGATTTGAGGCTGACAATGAGAGAAGTGGAAAATGAGATGGGAAAGAGATAGGTGGATCCCAGTAAAAAACACCAGACCTCCCCTTTCTCCTGCATACTGCTCCATGGGAATCAAAATTCTGAATGCTGGGCAGCAATCTATGTATTAGACATATTTGAGTCAGATCTTGATTCATGTTTGAGAGACCACGCTAACCTTTTCTGCGGGGGTTTCCAGGTGGAACCACAGCCTCAGTCAAAGTTGGGGCTAAGCTCCAGACAAATCAAGGGGATGAGGCAGGCTCCGTATGGGCAGCTGGGGCCCAACACCCACAAAGATCTCCCAGGACCTGTAACAGAGCTATGAAGATGCTATACCAGGTCACTAAACCATCTGTCAGGGACACAATGTTTTACAAAAGAATACAAGAAAAACTACTAATGGTTTTAGATCTACAATTGAACTTCAGTTCAGCATTTCATTTGTACGTGTTAACGACTTAGGGGCACATGCATAAACATTTGGACAGCTGTCTAAGCTAGATGACTTGTTGTCATGTTTGTATTTTGCACTTACGATTGTTATGAGTCAAAAAAAAAAAAATCAGAGGTACAAGATCAGTTCACCAGGAGAAAGCTAAATATTCAAGAAATGGGCCTTTAGAACTACTCCTTTACCCTGAGAAAGTCACAATTACTATCAGTAGTAAGGAAAAAAAAAAAAAAGATTGAATCACATTTGGATTTCTCTCCCCAAACCTAAACAGAAATCTAGAAACAAGACAGGAAAATCCCCCTCCCCCCAAATGGAAACCTCTCAATAATTTTGATATCCTAGAGAAAATAAATCTCCTAGAGGAAAAAAAAAATATCCTAATTTGGGAAAGATCAGACAGTTGGAATTTCTACAAGATGAGTCAGTCCTGGCACGCATACACACGGACACACACTTGCACAAGATTTTTAAACGGAGGCTAATTTCAGCTGTAACCAAGCAGTGACAAGCACTAGTATGGATGATGATTTGGAACCTACATATTAGCAAAAGTAAATCAAGTGGGTGAAAGGGTTATGAGCCCACATAAAACAGTGCCTCCAATTCCACTGAAAGCAGTCTGGGTTTGAGTCAGAATGACTGGAAAAAGCCTCTCCTCTTTGACTTCAGCGTGTGTGGAATGGACTTGAGATCAAGTTTGCAGACCTTATAAATTCAACAGGACGAGGGAGGAGCAGAGCACAGAGCCTGTAAAACCTATGAACTGCTCAGCATCTCTTCTGTGGAGACAGCAGGTAAAATCCTTGTTCTGTTGGAAGCAAACAGCAGAATGCTTGGATGTTTTGACGAAGTCAAGATTTCGCTTCAGAGCACCAGTTTCCTAATTCTTGAAGTGCTGTCTTTCCTATGGCATTCATAAAGCCATAGTTCACAGGGGCTCCTTTTTTCCCCTTAAAACACCCCTGGAAGCACACTGTAATCCTCCATGGTCTGAATCTATTCCACTACTTAGAGGAACAAAAGAATTTCACTATTTATTCTAGGTAAACACACAGATTTCCAAAAAATTGGTTTCTGCCCTACTCCACAAGGTATCGAGCTCTCAGCAAAACACACATCCAAGTCAAAAGCTCAGCTGTTAACTAAATCAAATCTGAAGGATATCCCATTAGTCCTGGATTGAAGATTATCATCTGCGAGAATGGTGTGCCACCATCTACTTTGTGTTCCTCGGAGGATGCTGGAACTTTGCTTTCCACACAACACCCTACAGGTTTTGAACACAGCAAACAACGAACCAGATTGCTTTAACTTTCTCTGACAGCCTTTCTCCCCTAAATTCTGTTTCTCTACCCTTTAATCGGTTATCAGGGTGCAATTATTTTGTTTGGGAAAAATGATTAGTATTTTTTGTACTTCATTCACATGCAAAAGATGCTTTAATGAGATGCATCTCACTATTCTTCCACTGAAATCTCTCCAAAAAGAGTCCTTATAACCCTCCCATAGGAAACCTGACCATGTGTCAGAACTACAAACAGGTGGGACACTTCACCACGTGACAACACAGTAGTCAAAATGGGGCCACTGAAGCATGATTGTGGGATGAAGCTGGAGCAGGCCTTCCTAGAAGAAACTGTTCTTTAAGCAGTTCACAAGATCAGCATCTTCACATTCCTCAGCAAAGCAGAGAACAGGTTGATCAGGATGGCCTTCAAGGTGATGTTCCTCGTATATTTGTTTTGACTCATGTCTATGTCATCAAACTGTCTTGCCCATAGTGAGTGACTGCAGTTATAGATGGGCAGAAAAAGATGAACATAAACATACATGACAGAAAAAAAAAAACCTAAAACCTACCTTGTCGGAAAATGACAGTATCTGGGAGAAAGGAAATTATGGTCTATGTTACTGAGAACTTGTGAAGTACACAGACCTATATGGAAGTATTTGCATTGTCAGAAAAGAAAAAAAATTGGCAAGTTTATAATGAGATCAGGCATACAGCCATGAAGAGTTATAGGCTGTCGTTAATTACATACGTAAGAATCTTAAAGCCATGTGACCTGGGAGAATAAATTCACATATACCTATTGCCTTTACAGACCCTGCTCTTCATTGTGAAATGCTATTTTCCTTAGTAGAATTGAAAACATCAAACTCATTAGAATGAGAGATGCAGGTTGTGTAAAGGGTAATGGTTTTTGAAAATCTGGTCTTATTTTAAGATCTATCCCAGAAGGATTTCTTTACAACATTCCTAATAGAAACTCAAACATTACAATTAAACCCCATACTTCTCATTACTCGAGATGATCATCTGCCTAGGAATTCATCTGCTGCCACTCTAGACAGCCTCATCACAGTTGAAATGAAAATATTAAATATAGCTTGCAATCTACTTACTTGCATTCTCACACAGTTATGAGTAACAATTCTCAGTCCCATACCATAATTTTTGCTATCCAGATTGGAAAAGAGGTTCTTAAAAAGCACTCAGTATTGGTTTACCACCATTTTTACAGACACCATTGGTATCCAACCTGATGCATGTTATGAGCAGAGGAGGAGGCTGTCTGGAGTAGCAGATTCAGAGGGCTGGCATTTCACACAGGGGCTTTTGAACAACCACTGGCCCTCAGCAAGTGCACATAAGGGGTGGGGTGGCAGCTTTTACATCAGCCAGACCTGCATCACAGCTGGAAAAGGACTTCAGCTTCAGCATCAATTAATAGCAGTAAGCAAATACAGAGTGCCTTTGAGAGTCCCCAACAGAAATACAATTCCTACAGGATACTAATATTAAATACTGAAGAAAGGGTTTCATACCTTAAACTCCTCCAAGATTTTGTAATTTTTCCCATGATATTCACAAAAGTTTTTTACTTCTTTGCATTCTGGACAGCATCCATTGTGTTCCACTTTTGTACACTTTGGGTGGATTTTAGGGCATTCTGGTTGATCACAAACAGGTCCATCCTCAGTACAGACACAGGGACAGTTGGAATGTCCCGGGAAAAAACGTTCTCCCAGTTTGTACACAAAGCCACTGTCATCCACACAGCCCTTCCCTCGGTAGTCATCAAAGATCAGATTGTCATTACTGGAGGTCTGGTCCCCTTCATCGGCAGGGTAGTCTTCATGATTGATGGCAGCTGGAGTTACCAAAGCAGGGATTACAAACAGAAGTATCCAGACTTCATGGATATGTAGAGCCATCCCCTTCCTCAGCTTCTCCATGGGATCTCACTGCCAGATAGAAACAGCTGCTTCCATAGGGAGACCAGTGTTGTGGTCTGAAAACAAATATTTTTAAGTGAGAACAAACTCAAAATTCTAAGGAATATTGACTTATAAAGGCCACAGTTTCAACCAGCACCCAAGAATAAATCAGTGCTTTCACACTGCACAGATAACTATCACTGTTTCATTTGAATTAAGCCTCTTCTCAATTATTGCTAAAGAGAATACAGCATGTGAAATACATAAATTAGACACACATGCCTGTAGGCATACGCTCACAAAATATCTTTATAGAAATAGCGGCTCACAGAATAATCTAATTTTTACTTTCCTTATTCCTGCAGTTGAGTTTTCTGATGCACCAGAAATTAAACCAGCTGCCTAAAATCACATGGTGATGAGCAGCTCAGAGGGATTTGAGCCCAAGTGTAAGCATCACCTTAACCACCTGCTGGGACCACTGTCTGTCCATGCTACGTTTGGTGCACAGCCCACTTCATTGAACTGGGGCAGGAAACCTGAGTTGAAAAACGAGATAAGCATAATCTGTAGGTAGATCTGCATCCAATGTGAAAGATGGTGCTGGGCTATACTTGGTCTGCAAGAGGTGGAATAACAGAATTTTATATACAGCCTTTCTGAAGAGGAAGAGGGACTACCTGGACTACCAACACTGCCCAGCTTGCAGCAGGTACATAAAATCCCAACAGAAGCAAAGATGCAATTCACCTTCTCCATTATTCAGCATTTCAGTAATTCCCAGAAAGAAATGCAGAGAGCAGGATGTTAAACGCCTCTGTAATGCATGGAGCCGCTGTTACGTGTTTCTCTGATTAAGCCGGAGCCTTTCTAAAACTTTGGGAGCGATGCAGCACGGCCCGACCTTCGGAGAGCTGTGCTCAAGTGGTCGAGCCCAGGACTGACCCAGCGAGGGAGAGGAGCTTTGCACGGCCGCCCCTGCGAGAGCCAGCTCCGGGCGAAGGCTCCGTGCGTGTGCCTTGGGTGCGCTATTGGCTGCCCGTGGTGCCGTCACCGGCACCGACACACCGTCCTGCCTGCACAGCCGACAGCCGGTGCAACCCCAGCAGCAAAATGGTTTCTGACCTCTCCTAAGAGGACTGGGCAAAGTATTACAGGAAACTTTTAAATGAGCTGAAATATGAGCATTATGGGGATTGAGAAACGATGGAGGTAGTGGCTGCCACGAACCAAAACCGGACTGTTTGGCTGGCTGTGTCATTCCTTCTCTTCCTCTGTTCCCACAGTGTGCGCGCACAGATACACACAGTATATACAAACATGCGTTAACCTACACACACAGGCAAACACGTACCCCCCCCTCCACCCCTCCGGGAGATATTTTTTATGTATCGGGATTTTTGGTGGACTGCAGATGTTCAGCAATTAATTCTCCCTTAACTGAAGCAAAAAAAAGCAACCGCAGGAGGAGAGAAAGCTTTAATCCTACAGAAGCAGCTAAGGGATCCTGTTGACAAAGCAGTTTTTCCAAAGCCACAACAGAGGGAGACACCGGATATTACACAAGCTTTATCAAATTCAAAAGATACCTTCTTAATTGAAGCACTAGCTACGTTTCCATCACAAGGACTATGCACCCTGTTACTACTATCAGCGGTATCTATTGTAACATGTTTGGAAATCAAGTGACTCACGCAGATACGGCTGCTTTATGTGTCTACAGAGCAGAGAATCTTGCCCACCTAAATGCTACAGGTAGGTTGCAACATTGCAGGTTGGTGGGCATGGGGGGGAGGGGGGGGGCGGGGAGCAGAAGCAAATGAAGTAATTAATGTCTGAGGAAATGTGAAATTACAGAGAGAATTTGTTGACGTTTGATGAGGCAGCTCTCCAAATGATTAAAAAAAAAGTTCTCCAAAGATCATAAATAAGACCACTATATTTTGCTAGAGCATCCGAGACGTCCCACAGCAACTCACAAGCGCTCAGCTCAGCGGCAATCCTGGAAATCAGACAGACTGCAGACGTCTTGCACGGACAGATTTCAACAAGTAAACAAATGCTGTTCAGCTCAGAATTAGTTTACAGCTGAACTTTCTCATCATTTCTCATCACGAGAGAGGCCAGGAGCGTAGGTAAGTCTCTGTGCAAAACATACCCATCCACCTTCCCTCACCCCAAGTGAATAATTTACACTTACCTAATCAGGCTCGATCTGAAAGCTGAAAGGGGTCACAGGCCAACATGGACTAAAAGGTTAGAAACAGATTAGTGAAAGCAGTTCCTCCTAATCACATTTTCAGTGTTGACTCACGGACAATCCTTTTTCCTCCACCTCCCATCGCAAAACACGGGAAAGCGGCAGCAGCCCCAGCAACCACAACATGAGAATTAAGCTTTAACCCGGCGGTGCGGATTCAGGGCGAGCAGCGGCGCGGTCCAGAGGCAGGGATGCCGCGGAGACACCCCGATGCCAGCAGCACAGTCATCGCGGCGAACTTGGGCTGGATTTCCTCAGGTCTTGAGCGGGGGGGGGGGGGGGGGGGGGGGGGGGCGGGGGGGGGAGGGGGGCGAGAAAAAACCCATCTATATCCCCTCCCTATGCCCAGCGGATCGCTTGCGATTCCAGATTTGCCACGGCGGGGAGGGGGGAGAGGGGGCTGGTTCGGCTGGAGGCAGACGGGAGGGGGAGGGCGGCGGAGCCCCGCGGGCGGCGGGCGGGCAGCCCCAGCGGCGGGCCCCGCTGCCCTGCGGGGGACTCCCCGGCCCGGGGGCCGGCCATGCCCGCGCCGTGCCGCTCCGCGCTCCCTGTGATTATTTTTTTTTTTTTTTTTTTGGATGGGGGTGGTGAAGGGGAGGTGGGGGAAAGACTGGAGCGGCGGCGCGCTCAGGCCCGCGGGCCGCAGCGCGGGCGCGCCATGGCGCGGAGCGGCGCGCCCTGCCCGGGGGGTTGCGCGGAGGTTGCGCGGGGGTTGCGCGGGGCGGCCCCTCTCCGCCGCCGTGGCGCGTCCCGGCCCGCAGGTCCCCGCGGCTGCGCTCAGCGCCGCGCTGCCCGGCTGCGGCTCTCCTGCTGCCCTGGCGGCGGCGGAGCGTGGGCGGCGGGGACAGACCCCCCGCTCCTGCGTTATTACAACTTCACATCTTCCCCCGGGCGGGCACTGGCGAAGGGGCGCCCAGCTCGCCTGTCTCGGGCTGCGTTACATTCAAAATCAATCTCCTTGCAATTCGTCTGCTCTGTCATTAGGCGTCATTGTAAAGCTATTTCTCCAGAACCCACCAAAAGAGAGCTTCTTGATGTTCGCAAACCCCGCGTCAACAGAAAGAGAGAGAAATTGGGGATTTTATTTGGATGAAACACAGACGTATCCTTTGGGGCGATTATTCCCACCGCAAACATTAACTGTGAAAACACTTCACTAAAGCCCTAGCTGCTACGCTATCAAACCGTTCTTTCCCGTAACGCCTCGAGATTAAGGTTACGTTAAGCGGTGTGGTGGTCCTCAGCTCCAGAGGCACACCGTTCCATCGGCACCCCCCGAAAGCAGCTGCTCTGCCCTGTGATGGAAGGTGATGCTGCGCACCTCGCCGCCGTGGCCCCGCAGGCTGGAGAGCTGCCCACACTCAAGTTGCAGAACCTTGACAGATCCGTCACTGCTTGCCAGAGCCACGACACGACCTGAAATTCAGAGGAGAGTTATCAAGGTTTGCAAAGGCAAAGCGAGAGAGCGGCGCTGGAAGTTTGGAGATTGTCGCTTTAAAGACATACGTGCGTACTCCTGGGTTTTGAGATATGTTAACAGAAAGTTGGACAGATCAATAATAATGAGATTGGATTTTGAAGTGATTAAGCAAATCTGGAAACCCCGGCATGCTACTCATTAGAAGCACTGCTGTTTTACTTCTATTTGGATACAATTATTCAGGGCTGGATTCTGACATGCAGACTGAGCAGTGGAGAATTAGATGCTCTTCTGATACCAGGAGGTATCAGCGTCAGACCATGCTTTTAACGCTGCTTTTCTTGTACAGCTCTGTAAGAAATGAAGAGACAGGTTTTCAACGGAGTTTCAAGGAGGTCAGGCATCTCACTGAACTGAGTGCCTTGCTCCCTTATATCCTTATGGAAAAAAACAATTATAATGAAATTGTTAGCATAGAATTGGGTCTAACAGTCAAAAAAATAAAACCTAAAAAAGGTTCCAAGGAGTTCCCAGTTTCCATGTGTTTATTTACAAACCAAATGGACTCAGTTTTCATCATTTTCAAGGAAGCAGAATGTGTTTATAAGTTTATTATCTTCCTGCTTAAATACAAGCAGATAACAGCTGGTAAGTGATATGTTTGAAGCACCTTTTACTTGTGCAGCCACAACATAAAGAGTCTTTCCTTTTAGAAATTAACTATGATAATTGAGTTTCACATATTAAAAACCAAAAAAGATCAATACATTCATTTCAAAGTCGATGTCGTCCTCCCAACAACAGGGTTCATTGTACTGCCCATCATGATCTTGGTCAAACATGTTTTCCTATTAGGAGCAAGTCCAATATACCCTCCAAATGATTACAGCTCTTTTGACGTTATCAGGATTTTCTCGCTGAAAGCAAAGACACAACCAAGAGAGGAACAACTAATACTGCCACTGACAAAGTCAACCTGGCACTGAGGTCATGATTTTTGGGAAGATTACAAAAAACAGGAGGTATTTTACTGGTTTTAGTCATGCAGATTATTCACCAAGCAGCCAATGGGTACATACTGCCCAGCAGAAGTTAGTATGGAGGAATCTGTCCCAGTTTTAATAATGTGCAAGCCATAGGGCCTGGGGTGTGCCTGTGTGATGTATCATTTATCCAGTGAATATATCATCCCTCCATTCAAACTAATTCATAACAATGATGGTCTCTGCTCTGCTCATCGAGATCTGATGGCCTCATTTGACAGCCCGGGAAGTAAACAACTGCCATTTTCTCCATTTATCAAAGGAAGCACATAGTCTAAAACATCTTATAAATGCATTGAGAATATTTAATCACAAGATACACTTAGCATGGTCATGGTTATTTGTGCAAGAAAGGGAACTGGAAAGTAGAGTTAACCATGATAAATATGCCCTATTTGCAAACCTTTATAACTACCCGGCTTCTTCATCTAGAACAAAGCCTGACACAGCAAAGATCTGTAGAATGGATTAGAGTGTCCAAAGCAGCAGATGTGAATATTTATTATAAACTCTCTTCCAGCAAGCCTTTGCTGACAGAAGCATTGCATATGGATTTCACTTGCAGCCAGACTCTCCAGGCAATCGCTGGGATGACTTCTCTAGGAGCCAAACAAATGCCAATTTGCCTGAAGCCCTGACACCGCAACAGCTGGGCAGGGGGTTAATGTCACTTTGAGCTTCTCAAAACCAGTAATGAACCCACTTGTTACAAACAGAGGGGGCCAGGAAGGAGGAAAGATTTGGACAACTGCAGTTCACTTCTAGAAAGTAAGGGACTGATAACTAAGATGACAGCTTCAGTGTCTAATTCACTCCCCTGGGTTGCCAGTGGGGCAGGTACAGACCCCAGTGCTACCTTTTTCTAAAATCTTTGCTAGGTAAGTCCTATACTTGAAGCAAAACAAGAGCACTCTCATCTGGGCAGTCCATGCTGATATTCCGACAGTACTGGGAAATGACAAAACCAATAGGAAAATAGAGAGGGGCAATAAAAAACAACTAGCTAGGAGGTGCAGTAGTAAACTGCACGTGCCTTCACCGCTAGTACTCGCTGGGGAAAGGCTTTAGGTGTATAAGACAGCCCTGGTGAAGAATGATTCATTTCATATGAATTTTTATTAGCTGAGTTATGATGTGTTACTATCGTTGGACTATGACTGCAGTCACTTCCTCGCTTGGTAGCAGCAGGATGCACAGGCAAATGTGTGCGAAGGGGAATGAAAGGGGAGGGGAACGCACAAAATGAGAACATCTCATTTCCGTCACCCGTTATGTCAACACTGATCTACACGCTCATAACAATTTGCTCTTTATAATGTAAATTTACTCCCTCCTTCCTTCCAAAAAGAGATGTTTTGTTTTGGAAAGAGGGAACAAATTGTGTTTTATTGCTCTTTCAAAATGTTCTCCAATTAGGAAAGCAAAGGAAAACTACCACATAATTGTCATACAAAGCTCTTTTTTAATGAAGGATACTTACTTGCGCACTAACAAAGGCATTTTGATACAACACTCAGAGGAAGATAAAAGCCTGGAGATAAATTATTCTTCATACCTTTGACCAAACTGTCAGGTGAGGCTGGTCTATGCAAATTTACTGAACTCAGCAGTTATGCTGATTTGCATTGAAATGAACAGTTTCAGCTTAGAAGATGCAAAGCCTCAAAGACTCCGACCTCTAGATTTCACAGCCTCTAGATCTCCAGCTCACGAGGCTTCCAAAGAACCAATTCTGGATCTGCTGGTGCACTTCTCAGACGGGCGAGAAGGGGAACTAAATAAAACGTAGCTTTGCTGTGGTTGGCCCCATGCCAGTCCTGAGCTCATCCTTCTTCCTCCAACTGGCAGACAGGAGTGATGACAAAGCACATTGCCACAACCAAGAGACCCTACAGTTGCAACCTTTGTACTAATTACAGCTGATTTGCTGTTGCCCATTGCTAGAACACAGAAACTATTCTTTTCTAATGTACCTCTATTATGTCCTTAGAATAACATAAGCTCTGACCATCTGGTCACTTGCTTCAAAAAGGATGCAGTGAGTTAGAAAAGGTAGAGAGAGAAAGGCAGCAAAGTTAATGAAAGGTATAAACAACTTCTGTGCAAGGAATCGTTAAGAGGAATGACAGCTTACTCCAGAAAAAAATTATTTGCACACCAAAATGTACTTGGCTGATCATCTTTCTCCATATGCATTCCTCCAGCTTCAGCCAGCCCATGATATTGCTGCTGTTTCCCTCCCTGGGGACCCACAGTGAAATCCAGAGCTGAGCCAGACCCCAAACTACTACACAGGTGGTGTGGGTGGAAGGTGTTGTTTCCAGCAAAATGCTAGCCTGAATCCCAGCTAATCAGGGAGCTGTGAGACAGCCGGAGAAGCTGTCAGAAGCAGCACAGCATGGGACATGGTATTTCTGAACAGACACCTTTCTTCTTGGATGAAACTGAATTTCCTCTAAACAATCAGTGCACTTCAGCTCCCTTTTTTCCCCAGCATCTGAGTAAGCTACCACCGTAGGTTTCCAGTCCCTGTGTCCTACAGAAAAAAAACCTCTGTGTGTGATCTCTTGCATGCTGCCTCCCAGGGCTGCCATCTCCAGACTGGCAGTGCTCGTGCTTTCAGGTATCGATTAAAGTGCAGTGCTGTTTGGGCTGGAAATAAGTTTGTACTTAACAAAACAATAAAAGTCACTCATGCCCTTCTAGAAAAAACTATTCCTGATACTAAACCCGTATCCCTACGTTGTTCTAAGACCAGAACTGAACCCTAAAATCAATTAATACCTCAAAAAATGTGATTACTTTTAAGACAGATACCCCACTTTGGAGAATGGGGTAATTAAAATTAATTATCTTATATGGAAATCTGGTCCTGCAAATTTTCCAATGTACATAAAGTTATGGGTCTAAGAAAGGCCATAGCCATGAAGCATCAAAAGCAAGAATCTGGCAAAATAAAGAAGTAATTTTACTGGAGTCTCACACTGACCTAAACATGTGAGCTTAAAATCAAAGTCACTGCATTCAGTGAAGCTCAGTTATGTTACATATAAGCAAGCAACATACTTCTGCTCATCTGCAAGGAACTTTGCATACCTATGCTGCTATGTAAATACTAACAAAACCAAAGCTACTCATGTGAATATGATATGAAATCCATCTCCTAATTGTAACTGGTGGATAAATTTAAAATAATGCTGGTATGTTGAAGCAATCTAATTTGTTACCGCATTTCTTCAGAAGACAAATCCAGACAAGATTAATTTGCTGGGTTGATGGAACCAAATTACTTGGGGTAGAGAGAAAAAAACCCTGTACTTGTCAAAAGGTACACGGACTATTTGTATTCCATAAGAGCCTAACAGAAATCACAGTCATGATTACCGTCGTCTTTGTAAAATAAATTTTGAGTGAAACCTTGCCAAGCCCACATTAAGTACTGCTTTACTGGTTTATGCGTTCAAACAGCTGGGAACAGGGACATCTTTGAACTGGGAAAGCCTAAAAAACAGACCAGTTGACAGGTGTTAGGCTTTGACAGCCAATAAGTGATGTTGGCCAAAGCCTTTAGATTTCATCTTAGAACAAGTCACAACCATAAAGGCTGTCAAGCAGCTGATTTCTCAAGCAGCTGGGAGCGGAGCCCTCTTGGGAGCGAATGCTCCAGCAGACCCTAGCCTGCCCGCTCTGTCCCAGCGCATCCCGCTCACCTTGCAGGCTGCTACACACGCACAGGGCTGCGTCTGAACAAAGCAACAACAACCCTCACCAGCAAGGCCTTTGGAGACACATCGGAGCATTAAACTTTTCTTCAGGCAAATTAATTTACAAATTACGTAACATTCAATTATCGAATACTCTGAAAATTCCTGTTTTAGCAGACAAGTACTTAATGTTCCTAGAGCAGTCTAGCAGCTTAAAAGTTAATAAAATCGCATTGTAACCAAAGTCACAGACTCCACAACTTACTGTAGCATGTTAGGCTGAGACATTCATACTGGTAACTGGCACTGTTTGCTATCTCAGAATACTTTTGTTCCATAGATTCAGCAGTTAACATCATCTCAGATACAGAGCAGAACAAGGACAGTGAAAGACCAAAACCTCTCCTCTCTGTTCCAGCAGCTCCTACTCCCAGAGTGAACAGACGAGTTGAGGTGCTGGATTTGGACAACTGCTTCTAATAAAAGCATGGCAGGTACTTCAGACGTTCTTGTAAATAATTCAGATGTAGTAACTTTCCCAATTTAAAAGTATTTGCACTGCCTAACTGTAAGCAAAGCATTCATCTTCAAAGACACAAACTCAGTTATTTTTTGTTCCATTAAAATTACATTCTTGCATGGATTTAAGAAATTCTGTTTATCATAACTGCATAGAGAAGCTTGAAACCATTACCAGTGGCAGAGATGAAATAACATATCAAAGAAAGAAAGAAAGAAAAGCTTTGATCAATAGGGAAATGATTTTTATACACATCAGAACCAATTTAAAGAATTCTCTAGGATCAATTTAGATAGACAGAAATGCTTCTCAGCATTTATTACCTGTGGAGGGAATATTGATCCCATCCATTGATTTCTCCTATGCACACAGAGCAGCATCTGGTTTTGTTGTGTGGGTTTTTTTAAAAAAAGATGCCCCAAAGTAGAAAGTATCAAGAAACTGCTTATATTTTGAGGACTCACATTAATGGTTCAACCAACGTCATTACTCAGAACTTTTAAACTCTGTTCCAGAATAGGTGAAATGTAATTTAGCTTAATTTTGGCACATGATAGTTAGTCAATAGAATATATTTCAAGAGAAGGATTTTTTTTGAAACCTTACTTATCAATGGCTACTAATTCCTTACATACCACATTGTACCAAACATATTTTCTTTTCTGTTCCCTTTTTAAAAGGAATATCTTTTCACGATACTATTATAAATCACACAGCCCTAATGGATTACATTCCTCTGAATTAAGATCTTTTTTCATTATTGGAGCTGCAACCATATGCATCATCATGTCAATCACTCAGTCTAGAGTCTCTTAGGAACAGGGCACCTCTCAGGTTATGTGTAAAAGGCAAAAATACACAGTCCCTGCTTTGAATCAGCTTCAGTCCAAGTATAGTTAGAAAACGCCAAGGCTACAGATAATTATAAACTTAATTTGCCATGAGCACACTGCCTTCCCATAGTTAAATGTTGGTGGGCATCCTGGCAGCAGGAGAGGACTTGGGTCTGAAGTCTTATCTATGCACTGCACCACATCAAGGTCCCAGGTACCACCTCTACAAAGCTAGTTCAGGTGTACAGAGCACACCTAGAGCAGTGTCCCCGTTTTGGTGCATCCCCACAACCAATATGACTTGCTTCTCAGCCTGGACACAGTATAGCATGACAGTGGCTATGTGGCCTCCAGCTTCTGAGATGGCATCATCTGTGCTGCAGAGAAACATGAACTGGATGGGCTCGGATCCTTACTTGGGAAATGGGAGGAAAGCACTGAGTTGCTTTACACCAGCTCATGATCTGACCCACAGTTTTTACTTGGTAAGAAATTAGGCAAAACTTTAATTTTGAGGAGTCCTTCTGAGGGGGGTAGAACAGCAGGTGGAAAGGTTGCCAAACACTACGAAGATTCTTCATGTGCACATTAGCGTGCTTGCCTAAGTAAGAGTAAATAAAATGCTTACAGATGCTGCACGCTGTGATTGCAGTGGCTGTAGATAAAATTCTTCATTACTGTCACACCAAGCAGAATGTTATTTACCAGCCAACTGATCTCACCATACGATAGATGTTGTGCTTTTTTTTTTTTTTTCTATAAACAGCTTTCAACAAATACAGCAATTATTTCTCGTCTTCCAAATGTACACTACATTTTGCTTAGGAATGCACTTTTTTGACATTGTTATAAGTCCTCCAATCTCCAATGTGAATAAAGCCTCCTAAATATTCTTCACTTGCAAACAATAGCAACCCCCTCCTCCCTTTGCCTTCCCACTGTGTTTCTTTAGATCTTCCAGGGAAGAAGGCATAGAAGAATAATCTTGAGCAGGTTGTAATTCACTTGCAGCAATTTACTAAATATTCTCAGTAATGGAGACCAAAAGGCAATGTGGGAAAGAGAGGAGTCCAACAATTTGCTGATACAGGTTTTTAATATATTGGTACCAAAATAAAATCCTTTTGTCATTCTCTAATGGAATTACTTTTTTTTTCTTTTTCTCCCCCCCCCCCCCCCCCCCCTTTCTCAGAAATATTTAAATAGACAGAGATTTGGCAAACTGTATTAGGGAAAATTAGCTCATCTCTGTGTGCACTTAATCTCGTGACTCACCTTATGCATGTGAAGTCATTCAATTCAGTGCAATCATGTGCTTGAATGATGGCAGGATCAGGGCATCACAAACAGATTCATTATTGCAACAATGAGTTACAGCACAAGGTCTTATAATGAACAAATTCACTTTTATTTGGCTTTTAGCAGTGCACTAACAGTTAAGACCTTTTGAAGAGAAACACAGTTTTATAGACTAAGTAGGGGCATACAATGCAAGTTTCCTAGACCCACCTATTAGTAGAAGAAGATAAGAGAAAAGTAAGTGCAGAGAATTTTCTTAGAAAAATTACTCAATAGACATTCACAAGGGTGGAAAGTGACTCCCCTGGAACACAGGAAAACTCAAATTACCCAGGCAGTGTGTTAACAGAAATGCAGCTGTTATCGTTTAAAAATCTGTGTATAGAGATTTGTCCTGGGTGAGAAGTGAGTGTGCAGCAGGATATGGCCTAATGTATTTCCTTCAAAAGAGTAAGGGTGTCGAGCAATGTTAGACCAAAGGAAAAAGAGGACCTCTCTTAACTTCTTACGGTGTGGAAAATGTGACCTAGATGAAGGGGCATTATTTCCAGAGCTTAAACAGATCTTCAGAACTTGACAAATCCTTTTTCAATCAAAGAATCAATCAAAGAATTACTTCGAGCAAAGAGAGCATTTATCTGATAGAAGAAAATCCTTTATATAAAAGAACTTAAAGCCTTTTTATAAGGATTTCTAGACCCAGACCATTAGTGTAAGGCTACTTTCAGGTGGACTTGAGGTTGTTCATATTAGATTTTAGTTGGCCTTTTGGTAGTATTCTGGATATTTGAAATAGTTTCAAATCAAACCAGAAAGTATTAAAGCAGAAACTTTTGGAGAGGAGTCTTCAAGATGTCAAAACCTCGCTGGATGTGTTAATGAGGCATGCTTGAATATATTCAGAACTTATTCAGAAATAATATATTGAGAATAAAAGGACAACAATCTCCATCTTCTGTCCAGCTCTGGAGTTTTTTTCATGAAAATTTCTACCAAAGTATTTTTGCTCATGTAATAGGAACACATTTGTCTAGAATATTTATATGTGGGCACACACATAGGTCTATGTTTCCAAGGGAATCTGTCTTGAGGAAAAAAAAAATAGATGAGGAACAAGGCAGATGGCATTCTGGCAAAAATCCTTGGTCTGCTACTGAGTGTGGGACCACAGTCCCACCAAGCTCTTCTGAAACCAGAAATCCCCAAAGGCAGTGATTGGTTTTTATATTGCCATTAAAGGGGAAGGTGTTCAGTGACACTGCATCAACTGGACCTCTGCAGAGCAATAACCTCCTCAACACACCGCTCGGCTGACAAACTTCAGAGAAGGCAACATCAGTAATGTTGTGGTGGTTGTGCTCGTGCTGCCCAGAGAGAGAACATGACAGATATGTCAAATTTTAAAATGCTGCATGAGAATAAAGCAATGAAGGAAAAGAGTAAAGATCAGCATCATCTGTTGATCTTCAAAATGAATAAATCACCATAAAATTATCTGCAGAAGTTGCCACACTCTGCTTACAAAGATGCTTTCTGAAGGACTTTTTATGTGATGGCAAATGCTCCAGAGCATGGTTAAGGCTGACACTAAAATCTTATTCTGAAGAACAGGCTTTTCTCTTCTATTGAACTTATATATTGGAAGCAGCATATCTAGTACTGTACTGCATGTAATATTATCTCCATAATACATTAGCTGGTTTCTTGGTGTTTCAAGAGTCTGAGGGGAAAAAAAAGTCGCATTTATGTAAAATAAAAGTTTTCATTACAAAAAATAGAACTTACTGATGGGTTAACTTAACAAAAAAATTAAGTCACAGCAAAATTACTGTCACCACAAATTGAAATTTATTCTAGTTTCTGCTACAAATGAGGTCCCTGAATATAGATTTGGGTGCAGAAATATGCTTTCCTCTGAGCTTCCTACTTGACTGCAGCTGTATGTATTTTAGGCATCAGTATGTGTCATTTTCAGGAGTTTAGTGAAGCTGAGCAATGGATAAAGACAAGAAAAAATCCAGGTATGCAGGAACATAGCTCTGACTAATGGAAACACCATTTTAAAAGCATTCAGAGAATAGAAGATAACCTTTTTATTAGTATTCTATTCTTTCTCTTTTCCCCACTCTCCACTTTCAGATGCCTGCAGTCATTCAGTTAAAGCCTCTTTGATCCTCCTTCCTTTCTCAAATGATAAGATGGGTATGCTTCTGTTACAGAAGATGAGACCAGGATGTGAACAATGATTTATTTTTCCCTTGGACAGCATATGCATCATCCTTTCCATTAACTCTAGAGGAATGACCAGATGTGTAATAGTTTTTTGACACAGAGTGGGATTCATCTCGTCTAACCTTGCCATCCCATAGCAGAAACCAAGACGAGCAGTCAGTTCATCTGGGCTCCTTCTGCAGCTACCAATGAGAAAACCTTCCTCTTCAAAGGAGCTCACCGTGCCTCTTCTAGACAGCTCTTGCAGGTGATCACCTCTGTGCACTGGCTGCACGTTTTCAGACAGCTGTGGCAGGGTGAGATTAAATCCCACTCAAAACCTGCAAACAGGCACCTCAAAGAAATTTTGAAAAGAAATTCCCTAATTTGCACTGCTGGCAAACCAGAGCTTCTGAAAATGTAACTAGGCACCCCTATGCATCTCCAGGTGATTAAACATCATTGAAAGTCAGACTTACATAGGCAACAATCTCTATTAAACTCAAGTCTTCATCATTTGGTGCAACTTGCATGCTGTGGCAACAATCCATAATTTAAGTAGCATTTGGTAAGAAAGTAGACCGTGTGCATTGTCAACATCTTGTAACCCTATTAACTCTGAGATAATGGACTTGTCTCCACTGTATTTCTAAGCTTATTGAAATGGACTGTAATTAGCACTTCCTTTTTTATACAAATCTCTTGACCTCAAGAGCCAGCTCTTACACCACAGCTAATACCCACTGCAGGTGATCAAAGCCTGAGATGAAGGTGGACTCAGACAAAAGGGTTTGCCCATGCAGACCTGGAAGCCAAATTTGAGTTTATTCCTAGAGTTCAAGCAGGAGTCATGAAAACTACTACTTTGGAAAAAAAGCACGTTTGATGAAAAATAACATTTATCTTGCTTTACCTCATAATGTTCTGCCTACATGTTTTATCTCTGAACACGCTCCTTGAAGAGAAATTCCGTGTCCTTATGAGCCCAGATCAGAGCAACGCTTTGGGTAAACACTGTTTATTCCTAATGCTTTTTTGCACTCATCAGTCTTTTCTGGCAAATAAGATCAGGAAACACTTCTGTTTTGTCCTTAAAGCTAGTTTGTTGTTATCATTATTATTTCAAGCTTAGAGGATGATCTAATGTATGTGGATTCTGGTTTTTGTCAAGCAAAATCCTTCCCTACACAATGGTCCCGGGAGAGGAAGGCTGATGCAGAGCTGGTTAGAGCACTGCTGAGGCAGCCGGGAAAGCTAAGCCTGGCTTGTGCTGCGTGTGCCTCCAGCTTAGCCAGAGGTTACCCTCCAGACTTGCCTGTGCCAGTGCTATCATAGCTGTCTGGGCATTTTCTACGGTGACTGGAAAGAGGTAAGTGGAACAAAATGTGCTCTACAGGTCCCCACTCTCCATTTACTCCAAAAGTAGACCCATGACTGGTTTGAACAAATTACCTCACTTTTAGGTAGCCAAATAGATGGGTTCAATGCCATCCTTCTCAAACTTCAGCTCTTCCAGCTCTTACATGGGTTTCATTTGTCTGTTTACAAACTTTTCAGGGTAAAAAAATGGTGATTTTTAATCGTAATTAATGCAGCCTTCAGATGCTGCCTACACTATCCTGATAATTTAAGAGAAACACTGTTACAGAATGAATTTTATCTTTCTTCCACATTACAACTAAATGGTATTTTACCATGGCAGTAAAAACATACAGACACACAGGAAGGCTGAAAACAAAACAAAATAACAGAAGTAGAAAAACGGGCTTAATAAAATCTCCAAGAAAAGGCTCAAAGAATCTACTTTTAATATAAGCATGGTATTGTCAACAGCAGCATCTCTATTAGGCTTGTTCCCTTACCTAAACATTCCTATTACTGTCATTTCTCACGTTGTCATATTCACTGCCTTGACAGCACAAACACTATGCTGTAAAATCTGTCAAAGAGGCCAGATGATTTCCTACATCTTCTGACACTTGCAGGTCTTTAATATCAGGCTGTCAGAACACCTAAGAGAAAGGCGGGTGCTCCCCTGTTCAGTGCTGTTACTGTGACTACCATCACACATACTTTAATCATTGGCCTTATACTACTATGAAATCCTGACTTTTATGCCCTTGGAGTCCCATGCTAGAAAATGCTGCTGGCATAAATCTATCATGGAGGTTAGCTGGCCTCACTTACCCATGGAGTTATATTTGTAAAATGAAGTCTTTATGTTTTACGAAGCTTTTACTGTTTTTTCTGAAACTTTCTTCTGTGACTTTATTTTTTTTGTTTTTTTTTTTTTTTTTAGAGGGGAGCTGTAGTAGGTGTAACAATTATTCAGTGACAGGTGTAGGTGAAACTCAGCTGCTTAAAATAAACCTCTCTATGCCTGGACCATTTTGTCTTTAGGTATACTAATGTAGCAGTTGAGCTCGACGGGCAGTAAGTTTTCCTTAATGCAAAACTCTTTTGATTTAATATTGAAGTGAAACCAAGAGGAGAAGAACAAGATTAAATCAGACCAAAACAGTCAACGGCCTTGAAGTGTTTATGGCAGTCACCTCACAGGGAGGAGGGTATTGGTGTTTCTGCTCCTGCTCTGCTGTTGTCACCCAGTGACACTGAATGAACTAGTTCCTGAGCTAGTAATTATCCTGGGATAGGTCTCTGGAATCTCTCCTGTTTTAGCATTCCACTTTGTATAAAAAAAAAATAAAATTAAAACTTGGTAAAAAGTTTTTGTAGCCCCCAGATCAGGGCGCTGCCCTGAGATGTAGCAGTCTCCGCTATTAATAACAGTCGAATTAATCACACAGTGTGGCATGGCTCCACAGAAGCCACACGGCTGATGGATTTAGGAAACCCCACCGCAAGAACTAAGAGTGTGATAAGGAAAGCACATACCTCCAGGTGGCATGAGTCAGGTAAGCCACCAGAAACCACAAGTGGATGTTTATGTTGGTTTAAGTGACTGTATTGACGCTCCAAGAGTTGCCATTCACAGAGAAGGGAACAAAAATTTAGGTCTTTAGTACTTTAATTGCCAAAGAACGTTTGCTGCAGGAGCCTAGTAACTTTTATATGCATGAATCCATGAACACCTTGCAAGAGCATTAGTGGAGAATCAACAGACTGGCAGCTGAGGCAGAGGCAGGACAAGTTTGGAGATCAGTTCCAGTAACTGCCTTACTCCCTGACAATACATGTCATTTAATTTCCCTGTGCCTCATCTCCCCACCTGCAACAGAAGGCAGTTAACACTACCTTAGACCGACTGGGCAGGAGCTCTAACAGCTTGCCCAATGGAGACCCTAGGCATTATTTTAAAAATCATAAATAATAACAGAAGTGTTTACTGCTGTATGTCAACAGTAGATCTCCCAGCTACATGTGCACACAAGGCATCAATTGAACCATGGGCGATAACACGGTGTCACTTCCTTGGGCCACTCTGCTTCTACTGGCTGCCCAATTACTCTCACCTCTCATCTAGTAATGGCTAAATACTGCAAGGAAATGCAGTCTGGCTGCTGTTGCTTACAGTAACGAATGCTGCTGTCGAGTATAACAAATGTCATATGTCATAACAGCATTTATGACACCAATACTGAATCACTGGATAGCATCCAATAAAAATCTATGGTGAGGTAATGGGAGGTAGCTAGAAAGTGTTGAAAAGGAATCCTGAGTTAGTATAGTTCTTATAGTTTCAGGTACACATAAAGTATCTTGTAATACTACAGCTAAGTGATAGTTAAAAACCAAAAAAGCTAATTGTAGGATACTTTAGACATTTTGCAGATTTATGGTACTTTGAATGCAGCTCCTTGCGGTGCTCCCTGCCAAGGTTTTAAGCAGGGTTAACATTTTTGACTGTTTTGTGGCATTTCCTATGCTTTAAGTGTCTGAAAGATACGAGTTGTTTTTCACTCGTTGTCCTGGACTGACTGGTACATTACTGCTTTTGATTCACAGCCAAAAAATATTTTTAATTCCTTATGGATTATTCATCCCTTGCCTGAGAAGCCAGCATAGGTCAAGTCTGAATGAGTTTGTCTCAGACCCTGCAAACTGACAGCTCTTTCAAGCCCAAGTCCATGACGTGTAACAGTGCCTAGAATGAAAATGTCCTACTAGACCCAAGCAGTCTATTGTATATCAGGTTAAGATATTAAACATGCTTTAAACTGTGTTCAGTTTCCTTGAACTTGCCGTTCGCCATGCTACTGACTGTTAGTTGCTCTTTCTGTGCTCACAGAGCCAGCTGCACACTAAAATCCTGGAGGCAGGGCTTTGTAAATCCAGTCTGTCCCTTCCCTAGGACTGCATAAGCATGGGAAGTTTAAATTATACTAATTTAAATCCAGGTTTCCAAAGCAATCCTGTCAAACAGAGGCATCCGCATGTCATTTGCTGGATGGCTAATCTTTAGGCTGTCATGGTCTCCAAACAAAGGTAGATTGCAGTATTCTCCACCATTGTATTATCTTTTCTCAATGCTTTGTCTACTTTTCTATTCTGGCAAAGCCACAGTGATAGGTAATTCTAGCTTGTAAGAACTTAGAAGAACTGAATGCAAGTCCGCATGTGAATCTTTCATATCTGAATATGTAATTTTCTGCAGCTTTCCTGTCTCCTTCCAGTTTACCCCAAACAGCTCCTGGTGAATACCTCACTGCCCTCCCTTTCCTTGAAAATGTGCGCTGTACTCTTAATATCTCTCCTCCTTCCCCATCAATAATTTTCCTTCTTCTTGTGCTGAAACTCTACATCTATCTGCAGGTGCTGTTCTCAGTGTATCTTGGCTCTGCTATGTCCTCTTCATCTTCTACATCGGTCCAGTTCTTTTCTCTCCTTATTCTTCAACTTCTCACCTATGCTTAAACTGATCCCATTGGAAGTCATGGCTTCCAGTTACCCACCCATCATTCCATTCATCAGGCTAACACATACCCTTTCCCCTCTTCCAGCACCCCGGTCGATCCCCATGCCCTCCCCTAACCTGCTCTTTTCCTGATGCATTTCCCACTTGAACCATTTATTTGCATTTTTTTTGCAAGTTACATCTTCTTTTGATGATTTCTGAAAAAATCTTGTTCATTTAGCTTTCTAACCAGCATACTAATGCAACTAGGCTCCTGTAACCTCATGGATTACTAAATCACCTAAATGACTATTCCAGTAAGACAAAAAATGATCATACTGGAAAATCACTTATAAATTCCATTGCTGCATGCAAATTTTAAATGCCTTCCGTATTATTCTTAATTAGGAAGTTGCTTATTAATATTGTATTGACATAGTCCTATGAGGAATCAAGCTACTACAACACACAGTTTTTATTGTCAAAACTCACTTCTTATTCTTGCAGTGCCGTGTGTTTTGGGACAGCACGCAGACCCAGGTACCTGTCCAAGGAAAGCTTAGGCTATATGGTGGGACAGAGTTATGAGCCATGACTAGACAAAGAAACCTCCAGCCGTTGTCTTTTTTCCCCATTTATACACAAAGCCTCTAAACATTCTTCTCTGGTAAATAAGAAAGAATGATCTTAGGGCAGAACCCCAGGAACTTATTTTCTGTACAAGGAAGCTGTTAGGTTGTGTTCCTCTATATTGGGAGAAGTTTCGTTTTAAATATGCTGTTTTACTCCTGTGATTCCATTCCCAGGGATGCAGGTCTCTTTCTTCTGGATTCTCCAGGTGAATGGGTGATTCCATAATACAGTTAATGTTTGTTATTACATTTTAATAACCTCTACAATTAAATTCATCTGACATTTCCATTAGATGATAGTTTTATTGTGTCTATTCTTTCTCCCCACTGTGAGTCTTCAGATCTGCTGACTTTAAATTAAAGCTGGAAATTCATGTAGCTTCATTAAATTACATTAGTTTTTAAATGGGGTTCACATCTGATTCTAGATGTTCTCAAAAGCTTGAGATGCTCAGAATTGAGGATTTGATTGCAGCAGCTACTGAAGGGAAAAAACAGGCTCCATTTTCATATCCAAACTATCCCTGAGTCCCATATATATATATATTTCTCTCCAAAGGTTTGATTCAGATTCAGCTCCTGTTTGTCTTATGGTGCACTAATACATTTGCCAGGGAGTGAGTTTGGTTTCACGAGAGTTTTAGCAACATACCAAAGCAACCATGCCGGGCCACATAAATGGAATTTCAACAAGTACTTTTGAACAGAACCTCTTCCTAAAATTGTTTTTCTGTAATTGAAAAAATGTCTTTCAAATGGAACCACTTAGCATAGCTGTGAACTGTATCCAGAATGGTCATAAAATATTGCTCACAGGCTAAGGGCCAAGATTTTAACTTCAGATCTAAATGCATTAGCAGATGCCAATGCTGCTAACACTGAAATCTGGCCTGATAAGCTTGATTTTAAAGGGTTTGTTTCTTTGTTCTCATTTCTGCTTGTAAAATTAAGGAGCGTGTTTAAAACAGAGCTCAGATGAAGTATTCTTTGGGAAAACTCACCATAAAAACTCTGTCCAACCCAGGCTTCTGGTCTGCCTCCGTCTTATAACCCAAATAGCCTATAATGGAGCCTTCTCCAGACTCCCATATTCTTATGGGCAATAAACAGGCCAAAAGCCTCAGCATTACCTTTCATTCCTTCCATCCAAACATCCCAGCTACGTACGATTTCCTCGCTTCTGCCCTGAATCTCCAGTGAGTCACCTTTAGCTCCTTCTCACAATGTCCTCCCTGATACCTATCTACCGCCCCGTTACTCTGCCTTCCCCATAGCAACACACTGATACTGAGATCATTAACTATTCTCACTGTACCACTCTCAATGGCCTCCACTCCTCAACCACAACAATTCAAACTTCTTTCTCCAGACATCTCATCCATTTAGGACTTTTTTCCAACTCCCTCCATTCCACCTGTTTAGCTTTCAATGTCTCGTTTGCCTGATTCACCCGGCAGTCTTTATGCTGAGAAGTTCCGTGACTCAAATAACTTATTGATGCTTTCTTCAAAAACACGGAGGATTTGAATAAGATCAATTGAAGCCAATGATATCAAATTTCCTCAGTCAGAAAGCTGTGCAGCAGAGTTACTTCTGCTTCAGCAAGGGCACCTGTTCTTTAACATCCTTCATGCTTTTGGTAATGGCTGTTGAAAGCCTTCCACAGGACTTGCTGCAAATTCAGAAGTCCGAATGGGGGCAGACACTGTAGATAGCTTAACAGGTAGAAATGTATCAGCCATAAATCAGGAAGGCAGGCAAAAGGGGGGAAATGCCTCTTATATTGTATGAACCTTTTTATTCTTGTTTTATGCCAACATCAAGGCCATACCTCTACAGGCAGTAACCATGCCAACTTCTTCTGCCTTCACTCCACACAATTATCAGGGTACAACTTAGGTTTTCAGAATGACTTAGCGCACCAAAGTCTCAGCTTCTGCTGAAAGTTATTTTGATTTGGCATCCAACCTTCAAATATATTTCTGGTGAATACTCCTGGTACACTAAGAAAGAACTTCCCCAATTCCATTGCACAAGTGACGCTTTCTCTGAAAGATGTACCACTGGCCTGGCCACACACAGCAAAGAAAGTAAGGACTTCAGTGCTTTGCAGCTAGTAATCATTTAGCAAAGAAACAGAAATTTCAAAACAGGATCCAGCCTACAGAAAAACCTAATTTCTGTATTTACTGCAGCTGTTCCTGAGCTAATATATCTGAGATAACAAGGGTAAGAATTCCCGAAGACAGATGATAATGACTAGAAATAATTTGATATTATCTGTTTCTCTGTCCCTCCTGGTGGAGTATTTTGTTCCTTACAAGTTTGGTTTTGCAACATAATAAACCAGGGATAAATTACTGATTAAATCTGAGGTCCTAAAGACATCAAGTAATTGTAATAACTAGTATTAGAAAATCATTTAACTCTTAGAATCTACTGGTTAACATATAATTCATGTGATTCTTTTTGTTGTTATAAATACAGTTTAATTTTAAAATAATCTTCTAATCCACTGTATTAAAAAAGCAATTATGACAAGAGTTCATTAACTAGGAATCAGTTGCACATCCCGGAGACCTAACAGATCCAGGACTTTATTAGAACACATTCACGTGGAGGTGACTGAGCAACTGGGGAGGGCATCAGTTAATCCACTTAATTATTTAATACAATAGGATTTAATTGGCTAATGAAATTCACAAAGTTGCTGGATACTGAAAACATGCTGGCTTATGAACACCAACCACAGTGCTCACTATTACGCATACACTCCTTCCTTCATTTGCAAGCATGGCATTGGGGTGGTGAATTGGTTATGTGCAGCAGCAATACTGGGAAAGGCTTCCCAGAAGCCCTTTTAGTGGAATTGAGAAACCAAGATGCAGGAAAAAGAAACAGCATCTGTAATCAAGCCATCCTGTGCACAATGCCAACAAAGCTTCTGCAGGTGTCTTCTGGCCTGTATGAGATACGGTGATACTTTTAAGGAAATTTGGAATCATTAAGCCTAAAGTTTTAGACAGAAGTGTAGAATCCTCTCTAAATTAATCAGGAAGAAAAGAGAAACCCACATAGACAGGAGGCCATTGCTTTGAATGCTAAAGAGAGATTCTGCTTAAAAATTTAAATCACATTTTCCCTTCCTACCTGCATATCTATAATTCAAATACTTAAGGCAGCAAAAACTGTTGAGTCATCAATGGCAAATTCAAGATTAGAACTTGAATCTGTTTCTCAGAACATTAAATCATGTCAGAAAACCTCCTTTGGAAATTTTCTTGGTGCTACACGGATCAGTTCTCATCACATTGGCTGCCTCAACAGGGTGCATGGAGTAAGACTAATTCCTATGAAAGGCACCGGCACATTACAAATGGCTAGCATCCTCCATTGCCTGCACATGCAATTCACATACCTGTTTGTCTTCTGCACAACTATATTTCAATCTTAGCTTCATTAGTAAGTTCTACTGTATTTGGATTATTATTAGATGAAAAGGAGTATCATTATATATGGCAAAGACAAAAAGCTTGCAAATGGAGAAGTGTAATTCCCTCATTGAGAGTATTCTACTCACTGCCTCTCAGAGCGTATTATAAATCCAGACATGCTCAAGCACTAAAGTTCTTCACCTCTGTCTCAAGTAAAGCAATGTCCCCTTTTTAGTATCTTCAAGTTGCAAGCTTCAGGTTGTCTGAGAACAGAATGTGGCCCCAGTAGCTTTATATTTTTCATTGACATTAGCTGTATGTCACTAATTTGCCCTATGGAAAGAAAGAAGTTTCCTTGTTTCAAAGTCAGATTTATCTGGAGAGCTGACTTGTCCTTGTTTAAAATCCTGGCCTAAGTTTGAAGTATGACAATAATTAAAAGAGATGAAGCCCAAGGAGAGATTTGTTGATGTATACCCGTGATTGTTTCTTAACTTTCAGCTCACTGTGACTTTACAGTAAAGGCAAGCATAGAAACCTGAAACCACTTCAAATTAACCTGGTTTTATCTAGCCTGGTACTTCATTTTTAAGCATGCAGTATCAATTAAGAGGAATAAGCTGCCCAAACTGTTTCAAGAGGAAAGTTCTGTTCAGAGGCCACGGGCCTAAAAGATAAAGAAGTATATCAAATTAAGCAAGAGGTCACTCATGAAAGAACAAAATACAGGCAATGTTAAAGAAACAAACGGTGGCTAAGTGAGTTGAGGCTACATAGCAGTTAGGCTCTAAACAGCAACAACAGTGGCAGGGATGTGACAGGAGAAATCCCACACTGGAAGAAACCAGGAGTTATTTTTTTCTTGGTGAATGCCCCACAATATTGTGACCATGAACAGTGTTGTCACCAAAGGATGTAAAAAAAAAATAAAAATTAAGCAAATAAGCAATGAAAGAGTAGTTCAGAACTAGCATTTTTATGTGGCTTAAAATGAGATGGGATAGAAATTAGAGGTAGCTGTGAGGCAGAGAGGAATGCAGAGGGGTTGGCAGCTAACAGGGGTTACCTTCTGATCACCACTGCTCGCTGGACGTAAGAGAAAGACAACATGAGGAAAAAGTATCCAAGAAGACGTCTCTGTGCAAATGTGTTCTACGACTGCTGTTTCTGCCAGAATTCAGAGCCATTAATTTGTTAATATAGAGGTTTCAGAGAGCATATAATTTGTTCAGGGAGCAAAGATGAACTCGAAATAACTCTACTTGTAGCTAAATATGTCACAGAGAAAGAAAGAAGGATCCAAGACGACAGTCAGCTGAGATCACCCATGGGAGACAGTGGGGTAGGGTGGGCTTCCTCAGGGACAATAGATAATCCCCACTGCATTAGATTTCTAGAGTGGAATAAGAAAATGCATTTTTGCTGATTGATACTAGTCATTAGAAAAGCAGCTAAGCAGAATCAGGGAAGAGTTAGGAAAAATGTTTTCCCAAGTAAGCACAATGATATCCTGAGATGAACCATGAATTGGTTTGCCCATATGTTCTTGCCATCACTTCACAAGTCAGCATTCCCATTTCCCTCCCATCTATTCTGCAATTTCAGGACAAAACAAAACTAAGACAATGTTGTGAATACATCCGATTTGCTTAAAGAACAAAGATTTTCTCATCATGTTTGTATGTGGCTGAACTTTATGAGCTGCATTTATATTGCCTAGTTTGCACAGTCTGGGGCCAGTCTGGATGTTTTTAAGTAAGAGTTATTCATTTAGCAGGAACAGGTAATTCACCCAGTATCTGAATTGTTTAGGCAAATTCCCTGAACTATCAAAGCTTTTGCTTCTTATAGGCTTATGCAACTTATCTGTTACTCTTTGAAATGCACACCTAGAATCTTTTGCTGCATTCTCACAGCCAGAAACCTATGGCTGGACTCAAAAATTATGACATCAGAGGCAAAACACCAGCATCACTGAGTCCTGAAAGTCATCCCTCTCTGTTCCCACTACTGTTAAGCTCCAGATTTCTGATCTTAGGGACCTGATAGAGAATAAATACATATTTTGTATTTGATTTCTTTCTATGTTATTAAATCTTGTTTGTGCTTCACCCAGGTACAAGTAACAATGTGAACTTATTTCACGCCACAACGGATCATGTCATCAAAAGTCATTATTCCCATTGGAAATAATGCAGGTGCTTGCAGGCTTGGGAGTATATGATATTCCTGACTCGAGATCCCGTGATGGGAAAGAAATTCATAGTAAGTTGGTAATTACATCTAGCCCTATACTGTGAAGATACAGGCACTCAGAGACAAGCACGTCAATACTTTGTGTTTATATTTTTGCAAGATAGGAGAAATTCAATTTTATTCAGCTATCTCCCAGTGACTTTCTGCAACTATGTATCAGCAGAACTTTTTTCACTTCTTATTTTAGAGATAAATTGCTTGGTGCACTATCAAGGATACTAAGAATTTAAGAATAGAACCTATTAGCCTGTCACTCTTCCAGAGACATAGACCTTGAAGAGTCTGAAGAAGTAGTCTTTACGTGACAGCATAATAAGGATGTCAGGCCCCCTCCCTCCTCCCCAAATCCTCTTGAACGACATTTTCCCCAGCAGGGAAAATTAATACACTTCAAAAGTTATAACGTGCCAGAAAACATACATCAGCCATCAGCATGATTTTCCAAAATGAAGCAGTGTGGAAACCACATTCTTAATCAACTTTCCTAAACTAGCTAAAAAAGTGCTTCATAATGCTTTTACCGTGTAGCATTACATTTGCTAGTGAAGTGTGGAATATTTTTCTTCTTATGTTATTAAATTTCAATAAATTTCAAAGACATACTCCTTAGGGCTTGTCTTAAGTCTGTCATCTGTGCTGCTAGTAAAGACTCTTAACACTTCGACAGCTCCACCCCTCCCCTTGGATCCCACCAGCAAATCAATCAAAATGGCACCACCTCTCTTCGATGCAGGCTTTCAGCAGCGTGCCAGAAAGTGTTTATATTTCATCACCGCTTAGCTGGCTTTTGTCATCACTTGAGAGTTGTCTGTATCACTTAGCAAGAAAGGGATGTGCACAAAGGGGTTATCTCCTTAGTGTCAGAGGCAGCGCGATTATATTATTTGATCACAGTGAAGACAGTGGCTGGTATCTCACAAAGAACGCAAAACAGAAAAAGTTAGGGAATTTAACTAAGGCAAAATAATAAGAGGAGGGAAGAAAAAAGAACAAATAAAAGCGGAGATGAATATAAATAAGAGGAAAATGAAAAAGGATTAAGGAATATGAATCAAGAAAATATTATGTCAACAGCAAAAGCAAACATGCTAGGAAAAATAAATTGCAATATAAGGAAACAATATTAAACAAACCCAGCTGATTAAACTTTAAAATAAGAAGCAAGGTATCATTATTGACATTCTCCTCCCTGCCAGTAACTTTTATATTTTTTTCTGGGTGTGTGCAGAGAGCTACATATAAATTATCATCCATCAGTAGAAAACAAAATACAGATATCAGTTCAGGGCAAAAAGTGTACCACTTTCTGACTCGCTGAAGATGGGAAGCTTCACTTTCTGGTATTTCTAAGGATGTCAGTAGAAGTTCAAGGTACAGAGCAAGCTGAAAACAGATGTCCTTGACAATGATTCATGTAAAAAAAAGGGAAAATATTCAAAGCACTGAGATGTTTGTGTCACTGATGTGCCTGTGTTCAGGAAATATTAAGGCTCTACATAACAAACCAGTTCCCCCATTAGCATCAGGCACGTGATGGAGAATCAGAAACTAGTTAAGAAATCCATGAGCAATCCAAGAGTCCAGAATTCTATCAGGGACTTGCCGTGAAAGAGGTGAACCCAAGTTAGGAGTCTTGCAAGTGAAATGGGAAGATTGAGAATAGTATTAAAATGAATAGCTCAAATCTGAGCTTACAACATCACAGACCCAATGCAGCAGAACACAACAACTGCAGCATCAAGTAAGGACTTTTAAAAGCCTCAGAACACAGCTGAATTAGATTGAGTAGATCCAAAAGCATATTTGGGGGGAAAAATACAAGGATATCGAATGGTGGATCCCACTGACTGAATGCAGAGACGTAGCTTATATGTATTTCAGAAGAACTGACCAGTCACAGGAAAAACAAATGCTGGCTTTGCATCGTGTTTGAAGTTGAGAAGGCGAATGGTAGTTGGTAGTAGTTTAAAGCACTGCCAGTTTCCTAATTAGCTCCCTTAGAAATAAAGCAAACAGAGATGACAGATGATGATGTCCCTATCACTGAGCAATAGGTTTTGCTACTCAAATCATGTTATTTTCTGTTTAGAGAAGGCAGCATGGTTATATCATTAAAAGAATTGCTGACGGCTTCTGTTATTAATGGTCCCAAATGTGCCTCTTGCCATCTGTGATGGGCAAAAGATAGTAGCAGACTATGATCTGCATTGAAGTTAGCTTTCCCGACTACTACTTAATGAAAAGGCAGAATTTTTTTTTAGAAGATATCTGTTTCTTAGTGGTCCTTAATGCTCTTGATATGACCCATCTGCTTTGTAAAATACAGGAAGTTCACAAGGAAGAGCCGCTATTCTAAGGAGTAAAAATACAGTTTCCACTTATGAATATATTTTCATTATAAGCAGATTTGGTGGGAATTGACTTTGATATCAGTACCGAAAACCAGAACTAGGGGGGGTTGGCAACCTTCAGAGGAACAACCCAACTTTGAGGTAATGCTGTGTCAGTTTGCGATGGGGTACAATCTCAGTTCATTTCAATTTTAAGTGTTTGTCCATGACACCAGGCGTCCACATAGCCCCCGAGAGATGTGCTGGGAGATTGTAGGGCTGCTCTACCCCTCAGCCTTCACTCAGAGAGCTTGCTGAAATACAGCTTTTGCTATAACTGTTTGGGCAGTGCTGGGGTTAAACGTTTTAATTAATTTTCTTTTAATTTGTGATTTCAGTATGTTTTTTGGGTTTTTTTTGGGGGGGTTGGGTTTTTTTTTTCATTTTAGAAGGATACATTAGTCAACCAAGTTGGGGCTAAGATGGCACTCCCAGATTTCTTGCATCAGCTGTCCAAAAATTTCAAAGACTCAACTTGAAAAATGATCGAAAAACCAGAGCCAGCTGCAAAATGGCTTGGCTGTTTTTACAAATCAACAGAACCCAGCTGAATCAGTGCTTAATGATTGCTCTGAGCATTTCTGCAAGCACAATAGGAGAGAAAAGCATGTGCAGGACTGAATTTCACTGACAGGTCAAGTGCCAGCAGAGGTGGCTTTGCTAGCAGGCTAGTTAGTTCTTCAATTTGTCCAACATAATGAACACATAGTCTCTTTTCATTCTAAACTGAAATTATAATCTATCTGTGAATAGAAAAGTTTCTCAATCCTCTAATTTACAGTCCACTAAATACATAAAATGTATTAAGCTTTATAATGTTTGTAATGAGGTTCTAATCATGCTAAAAATTGTGTCTTTATAGAAATCTTCAGGTGCAACATTGCAAGCTGACAACTGGACTTGCATTGCTTTGGCTGTTGTCAGAACTAGCATTAAAGAGTCTTGCTTTGGAATAGAAATAGAAAATAGATGAATGCCAAACTTTTCTTAAATAAAAGAAAGGTAGTCTTTGAAAATGAGGATGAAGAAGGTTGGCTTCCCCCCCCCCCCCCCCCGCTCAAGTAAACAATGCAAATAAAAACATTTTCCATTGTTTATGATGGAAAGATAAAAACATCACTTTAGGGTCAAGAACAGTACACAAAACTGAATTACTGACACTGCTGGAAGTCCCGCCATTAGTTGCACCAGCCTGCACTCAAAAGATGGACCTTTTCTTGAATTACATTATGCTATTCATTTGGAAAGAAAAAACAGGGTGATAACACTTACTATGAAAAACAGCCCTCTTAGCTGTAAACAGTTTCTGTACTGAGATACACTTGACCATGGAAAGATCACAAAATGAAAAAGGTGGGTGTTGGAGAGGAAAGGCAGCATAGCTATAAATGTTGCCTTAAGCTCAATCCACAGCCCTACCACAGTATTTGCATACGATGTTATTTTAATCATGAGTAATTACTGAGAAACAAAAGCAACTCATGGCAGGATAAGAACTGTAATAAATAAGTAATTCATTAAAAACACCAGGGGATTTCTATTCAGACCAGATTTAAGAGGGTCATTCTTTTAATTTTAATATTGCCAGCATAAAATATAATTTGAGGCAACAGAACTCATCCTTTACTTAGGCATTCATCCTAGTGGGTTAATAAAAAGGGTTAAAAAAAAACAACGAAAAGGTCAATATTTGTATTTAACCTATTGTAGTGCCAAATTAATTTAACAGTGCTCAGGCTGAGTCTACCTTGGTGGGCATGGATCTTTGGTTTCAGGATCTAGTCCCATGGCAGCATGACAAGATGTCTCATATTGCACCAGAAGGATCTCTGAGCTTAGAATCTCATCTCAGGGTTTCAGTGATGAAAAAATGTCAACCTATTGCACGTCCATACACAGATACGTGCAGTTCTTATATCGATATACTTTTGCTGATTTCCAGCAGTATCAAACCAGCACAGCACCAATGTAATAAGGATAATTAAGCCCCGATCCCTCTCTTTCATACGTATCTCAGCTGTCACCTGGAACCTCAGGCATGCAACAGAAAGCCAAGGGTTTCCTCCCAAGAGAAAACCAGGTGAACTACTGCCGCATAGCTTGCGCTTTGCCATTAGATACTCCTTACCACCACCAGTAGAGGAGGAGATAAGAAAAGGAAAAGATCAAACTAGTGCATATTCTCATTCATTTACATTAGGTAACTTTGTATTTGAGCATAAAGCTGCAGAATACTTGGGGAAAAAAACACTGGAAGGCAGATTTATTCACAGTTCTCCTCTCATGGTCCTTTTGCATGGAAAATTCCTATTAACTTTTGCATTTGAAACAGACAGGATTCTACATAAATTTGCCCAGGCATCCTCAATATATATTCATTTAGATACCAGAGTAAAACCCAGGCAGGCACAGCATACTTCTCTGTAAGGACACTTCAAAAATACAATCCAAATTCTCTTTTAAAGATGACATTTGAAATTTCATGTCCACACTGGAGAAAGGGAGGTTTTCCAGGCAATTTAGAACTACTATTACTTCCAGGTAGATAGGAATCAACCCATCCAGCTGGCCATTCAAATATTAAACGAAAGAATGGCCTTTGTCCAAAGTTGGGTTTCTGATAGCTGCAGATTGGAGAGGCCATGGAAGAGCTGTCATTACTAACAGTTCTGTAGTATCCTGGCAGCAGATGCCGCTCTTCCTGACAGGATCTACAGCACTGGGGATGGATGAGAGTGCCTTTCTGCTGTGGCACTGGAGAGACTTGTCAAGTGCTCAAAAGCATCTGCAGGAAGCTGCAAGACAGAAGATTGTTTCTTATTCACATGGGCATGAACTCCCCACATAGCAACAGAGAGAAAAACATGGGCTGGGAAGAGGTATACAGGATAAATAATTAAGAAAGTACAATGTTGGGAAAACGAAGCTTTGGAGAAAACGACGGAAGTCCGTGTGCTCGCTGAAATGAGAAATGTGACATTTAAATGACCCAGTAAGTTTCTACAAGCAGTCATGGTAGGTGTGTTGCTATAGTGTTTAAGGGATTTCAGCCCTCATACTTCAGGATGTAAAGCAATTGCTACCTGCTTGAGGTTGGCCAGAACAACACCCCACACACACACCTCTGCCAGCATGCTACTGCTGAATTATCCATTATAGGGGTTTTAAAACATTTTCTGAAGTATCTAGTCTTGGCTCCTGTCAAAGGCAAGACAACTTAGCAACTCCAGATGAACCCTTGCTCTGATGTGTTATGACAATTTCTGTGTTCCTACAAATGTCTAGATTAAACCCAATTTTGCTTTCAGCTAAATGGTCCACTTTACAAAAATAGCTTGTAGAAATACTGAGCAAAAAAAAGAGGGGACAGTAACCTGCCCTGAATATTTTGCGACTATGGTAATTAAAATACAGTATCAGGGGCCTTGCTTAGATTTTTTTTTAAAAAGAATCATACTATACCATATAATGTAATGCCAGGCAATAGGAATTCCCAGTCAATCGACAACCCATCACATTGAATTGAGGAGATTAGTTTGATGCCTGTTTCGTTGCTCTGATGTTGCATTGTGCCAAACCCTCTAAAAAGTTAACCTGCATTTCAACAGTCCTTGATAGTAAAGTAAACATTAACTGGAAAGCCTGGATGAATTCTAACTTAGCGAGGCTGACAGTGCCAAAAAAGTGCCTATCAAGAACAATGAAAAATTATCCCTGGGGTTTAAGCTAAAAAAAGGGCACTGAATGATTTCCGAAAAAGTGAAAACTCTTTTGATTTTAAATCCTTGTAAAGCAAAGTCAAGTTGAAGCTGTCACCATAATCTGAACAGAAGTTTCATTTTAAATCCCTCACAGCCTATAACGTTCTGATTTCAAAGGTTAAACAAGCAGTAGAAAAACAAATTCATTAACCCTTGTCCTCCCCTCTCCCAAACCAACTAAACCTAAACCAGCTAAACTAGTTGGAGGCCAAACTTAATGTGGTAGCTGACAGCTGGTGAAAACATTGATGGAAGAGGAGGAAGATCAAGAAAACAGGAACTCTACCAAACTTGAAAATGATGTCTTGGAAGATTTCACTCATCTTAAACTTCTGGCAGCAGCCACTTCAAAAAGGAAAGAGGGGGTGGAGGGGAAGAGTTCCTGTTGGAGAACACACGAGGAAAATGTCTTCTTCCTCTTTGCTGGTCTGGTCTGTCAGGATGAACAATTCCCAATCCCAGTTCCCAATCCCTACTACTTTATCAAAATACTTGTTTTACAACATGCTGGATGAGATAATTTACAGATCTCCTAAGTCCTTTTTTTCCCCCTGCAAAACCTGGGAGTTATGACTCTCTTCCCTCCAGAAGGGGAAACACTTACACTAATTCAATTTACTTCTGTCTGGGAAGGGGAATGTTCTTCTGTATTGGTGTTTTTATTACAACATTACAAGCTCCCCCTCTTCTTCACAAAGCAAGAAACACAAATTACCTTTTCTATGTATGTGTGAATTGCCAGACAGCAGGGATAAAGATGCACAGGTTTGGAAAGACACACATGACATATATAGAGGGAGGAGGAAATATTTTGCTATAATATAATTAAAGGTATATAAATTTTCAGTATCTGTATTTTCATCAGCTTCCAGTGAAGGAATGGCTTCCAAGGAGGTATCCATCTGTGAAAAGTTAAGCATGTGCTTCACTGTACTGAGATAGATCAGAAGGACAGATTAGTTATTATTGCTCTGGTTCTCTTACTAATTACATCCCCAACAGGCTGTCACTCCCCCCGTCTCTCTCTTTTATCAATGCAGCCACTCACTGGCATGCAACCTATCTCTTGATTTTTGTCATCTCTAAATTTGCATCACATGAAGCTGAACGACAAGGTGACAAGGTTCTGGGATCAGATGACTTCACATCTATCATCAACTTAACCCGTTTTCCTCTTCTGCAGATGAAAGGCCATACAGTAAGAGGAACAACACAAAATTACTGTCTTTCAACCCTGAGAAAGGAATGAAGCTTTTCTCAGAGAGCTTAGGTTCAACATGGCATCAGTCCAAGGCAGATCTCCATCTCAAGGAAATTCATGGGTTTGCCATCAATAAAGGAAGACAAATTGACTTGCTCTTGTCTGATTCCTCCCCGCCTCCTCCCCCCCCCCGCCCCAGGTGCTCTCCCTAACGAATTCATCAGGAATGACAACTCTACCGCATAAAAATGAATGACCTCTGCAATATACCTCTAAATTTGAGTAAGAATGTGTTGAGTGGTTATGCATGACCCAGTTTGATGAAGTTGCTTATGTAAGGGTCTAGGCACCTTCAGCATCAAAGTCTAACAACAGAATAAATAACCAGAAACCACAGCCACAACAGAAGAGTCAACAGCATAGGAATGCTTCTCAGAAGACTTCAAACCCCTCTATTCCAGGTGAGAACTGTAAGAAACATTTTTTTTCAAGCTGTCTAACATTGGAAAATAAATCCTAAGGGATGGAAGTGTCAATACATGTCTCAGTAAAGTTTTGGGTTCAGAACTAAACTGAGTAGATTTGCATGGGGATGGGAAACACCATGATATCTATAGGATAGTTAAGCACTCCACCCTTGTTGCAGAAACCCAGGAAAAGGCAAAAGACATAATTATCAACACCATCTGGTAACTCAGGAAAAAATATCTAAGGGAATCCCAGTCTTTTAAGCTCCACTATAAATATGGTGGAAATCTCATTACATCAAACCTTTAAGATCCTGTAATATGTCCATAACTAAGTCCCGTGCTTGTCATTGGGGAAACACAACTACAGCACTAAAGGTTTCTGTGTCTGTAACAATTTGTAATTAGGGAGTTTTTATATAGAAGAGGCAGAGATTTGCTGTAGCCAAGCTGACTAGTGCAGCAATGTCGGTAACAGAAGGGAGTACGGTTTCCACAAACTGACAAGGAAGAAAACTGATGTCAACAGTCATAACCTGAACAAAAGGAGACATGATATGGCTGTCGAGGCAAGAAAGAAGATTCTGCACGCATCAGGAAGCCTAGCCAACCTCCCTGTGAGCACGTGCCTTTGCATTTATCCAACACAGTCCTCTCACATGAATCTCCTTTCAAAACTGTCCTTCTGCCCAAGTAACTTACCCGTCACTGAGGACACCCCTTCACTTTTATTGCTGAGAAAACATTTCCATTAGAAATGCAAAACTAACAGGCAAATGTTAAAAAAGGCTTATTTATATCACAAGAAGCAATTTCATGTAATTTTAAATTTTCTGTCTGCATTGTGTCTTATGTCCTGGTATTAAAGCCATTAAATTAGGTTAGAATCCTGGCCATTGACTGTAGAACTACTCATAATTTAATCTTCCTAATAACATTAAGAGTGCAGTAGGATCCTTCTAAACTAAAGGTTGGATGATATATTAGCATTTCAAGTGTGTTTTCACGCAGGGTTACTGATAACAATAAAAAGAAATTTCTATAAAGTATGAGTAGTTTCAATATATTATTTACAGAAACCTGAAAATAGAATCATTGCTTCATCAAAGGTATAGTACAGGCTTTTTAGGAGGCTTCTGCACAATTTATTACAGATGAAATTAAAAGTGTTCTGTAAAAGCATGATGAGGTTCTGTAGAAATGATTCAGAAATCCTGCTGTGGTGAGCAGAGAATGCTTTTTACTCTGTGCAATTGTAAAAACAGTGAAATGAATAGATAATTAAGGGGCAAATACTTGGCATTGGCTCAGTGAAAGTAGGATTAGTCTACCTGCTGTGGATCAGGAGCTGCAGTTTTTGTGCATGCATTTACAAACTCCACAGAAAAATGAACGCATGTTTACTTTCCTTGCATTCATTCGGGGGTGATCCATTAAATGAAAACTGAATGAAGTATACAGAGAAGTGCTTACAGTCCAACAAAGACTACATCTTGAAAACATCCAACTATCTCCTACTCAATTTTCAATTACTTTCCCCTTCACCTATTTACCCCCACTACAGGCAAAGTCTTTTAAAATCATTATATAGGCAAATATAAGCTCTCGTGAACACACTTTTCTGCAATAGAATGATACAACCCTTCCAAACTAAATGAAGTGCCTTTTTTTTGGTACTCTGCTTGTAATTCTATCACTTAAGTAATAAAAACAGAACAAAATTTTGTGCCTTTGAAGAGGTTTCTATGCTGGACTAAGTCCAAGGGTGAAGCCACGTGCATTTAAAAGGCTACTGTATGTTGGTTGGAATTATTATGTACAAGCAAATATTAAAAAATGGTGAAAATGAGCCAGGATTTAGGATGACATATAGGTAGAAATTTCTAAATTAGTTGGTTCCAATAATTATGACACCTCAAGAAAATATATGCAGAAAAGCACCATATAGTTAGATTTCTAAATTAGTTGGTTCCAATAATTATGACACCTCAAGAAAATATATGCAGAAAAGCACCATATAGTTAGATTTGGGATAAGGACTAAAGTACAGGTTTTTATGTATGACACATATTTAAAGTACACGAAAAACTGTGAGTTACCATTTCTACTGGTCATGTCCATTTCTCATCACTTGCAACAGAAAACAAAATAACAAAAGCCACTGCACCACTACAACATAGAAATTACATATGTGTAAATGTATTTTTCTATAAATGACTCCTAGCATGTTTGAAATAATAAATCATCTCCCTATTTCATCTATTTCTGTCTCCTTGTAATGTATTATTTAGTTATCTTAGCAATATATATACTTTTTTTTTTTTTAACCCAGGCTAAGAAAGAGTCCAGGATTCATGAATTTAAAAAGTGGTTTTGGCTTCGCTGACAGCCCTGAGGGACCCCACAGTGGATAGCAGGAGATGAGCACGCAGTCAGGAATGATATCCCTTCTCTTAACACTTCCAGTTTTCTTGACAGACAAAACACCGCACAGAGTTGTAAGATAAAGGTCTGGGATGATTTCTGAGGCCACAAAGATTCTGAAAGTCATTTTTATATTCTTTTTAATGGTATAAAAAAGGAACAGCAGCAATACCAGTGCTATAAATGACTTTGTGAAGAATCTCTTCTGATCTTCACACCCTAGACTCTCTGTCACAGGCACAAGTCTAATGTTTTCATTCATCACTTCAGCGTAGATAAAAATGATCCATTTTTTGAGGGGCTTATTGTCTTTGGATTACTTCCTCTAAACACAGAACCTTATTATTCAAGGTGGATGCCGGGCTCAACCGTGACCTTGTCAATCTCATTAAGTCTTGAATGAATTTTCTCAAATTTTCTTATCAATCAAGATAATTGCTTCTTGCAGGAAATCCAATCTTCTGTTAACCACATCATTACCTGGTGATCAAAGTCCTCAAACTCTGTGTAAGCTGGAATCATTCAAATCACCCAAGAGAACAGAAAAGCCTAAATTTCTAAACAAATATCCACAGGTCATTTCCATTTCAGCAGCTATTCCCCAGTTTGTCAAATACTGCGAGCTATTTTTACGAATTTTTTTTTTACATTATAGTTTTACATTAGGCTTTACAGCCATAACAGATGACGTTATCCTTGCAAAGGCTGTGTAAGATGAGAAGAACATGAAAAGAAGGAAGAAAAAATCTCTGGAAGATGTGTTTTTTAAGCAGGGATCTGAATAGTATAGTAGATACAAACCTAAGAATGTAAGAAAATTTATACAAGATGGGGTGAAAGGTCTATTTAATCTAAATCCTCCCTGCCTGAGAAAGCATATAAGAACAGGGCAGGAATGCAGTGATACCTTCTCAGAGTAGATTCCTGGATGCCAGCAACCTGCAGCTTTCCTGAGCCTGGGCAGTCTGGTTATATTTAACATCCCACACTGGATTTTTCTTTTGTTATTCTGCCCATCTGATTTGAACCTACACAAGCTTTTAGCACGTACAGTATCTCCATCTCTATTTTACCCATGAGTAGCTTGGATGTCATGCTAATTCAGGCCAGAGATAAAATGCTTAACGTTGAAATATGGGAATGTAATTAAGATGATTGTGAACAAAGGTTTGGGAAGGGCTGGGAACAAGTAAGGAAACTTGCTGCTCTGTTGATACAGATCACACAAAGATTTACAAAGAGATGCCCTACTTTCAGAGAGCCCTTCTACCAATACAACAGCTCTCATGCTGTGGACACTGGTGTTGTATGCTAATAATTCTGAGCTTTTATGAATCAAAAGTAGTTATTTTATGGGCAAAAATAAATTAGTATTTCCACTACCGATTAATATTTTTACCAACATATAGCTCTGATCTTTATTTTCAACATTTGAGAAGAATATATATTAATACAGAAACCTATCTCATCCTCTCTCCTTAGGATTTAGGCAGATGTCCTTGTCCTACTAAGTTGGTGGGAATGCCATCACTGACTTCAGTGCAGCCAAGATTTTTGCTGTCGGCTTGTAGCGAAGCTGGTGGGAAATCTAACCAGGTCTCTGAACAAAAACATCAAATTCCTCCTCACATACAAGTCTGAGGTGACTATGCACACAAGTGGATGCATTAAGTAAATCCCATAACTATTTAGCTTTGTGTATATATGGACTTTCTACAATCTTTAATGTAAGAAAATATATAATTCTTCCAGCCACATAACTATATGCCTTCCAATTCACCCCAATTAAGTTACACAAATGCTGGGTCCATTGATGTTCTCTGTGAAGGAGGGATGCTGGATGACTGTATCAAATAAACTCAAGTCAAACTGCTCTCTCAGGAAAACTCTGTTTAAACTTTCTCTCATCTCATGTCCTGTTCCACACAATGCAGGTAATTCATCATGTCGCAAACCTTATTCTGCACTGCAGTAAGTATTTCTCAGTCTGTTAAGCTGCAGATTAATTTTCCTCCCATCCCAATTCCGTTACCTTAATTGGAATGGTTACTTTCCTTCTGTTTCCAAACTTATTAGCTTAATAGAATAACTTGAATGTATGGGATGGAAAGGGGCTTCTGAGTGGTTAGAGTGTCTTTGGCTAGTATTTGATTAACACTAGCACTTCTGATCACCACTAACTCATACTTACTCATACAGAGACACTTGCAGAGGGCATGTGTGAACCCACTGCCTTGAACCATGAACCATCTCTGATGCCGCACAGGGAGCCAAAAGGACCAGGCATTTACATGCTGAGCAGAGATACCCACAGCTTGAAGATAACATGGCTTTTTGCTCACTTGGAGGAATTACAACTTCAAGTCTTGTGGAAAAGACTCAGAAGAGACATAAGACAGACCTAGGACCTAAACCAAACTGTGCTCAGTGTGAAGTGGGAAGGTGTTTCATGCATTGCAAGGACTGACTGTCTGACACTACACTTTTCAATGACCATGACCACTCTACATCACGAGTAGGACTGCTACACATCCACATACAAACCCCACCTCCACTCTGGAAACTGTCACATATTGTAAACCTAATGATTTATAATTAAAGTCAGATTTCTGTTACTTTGTTCCCCTTCACCCCACAAGAAACCTAACACTAGGAGTGAAACAGAATAATCGCTTTCATGGAGGCTTTTGTAAAAAGATCACTAAGAAAGAAAATACCTTATCACCAGAGAATTGTGGCTATCTGCTGGAGGACTGAAGAACAAGAAAATGATTGTGATTGTACTTTACAGTTCACCTCTTAGACAAGCACAAGGAACACAAAGAACCCAAGGACAAGGGCAACACAGAAAAAGAGACACACATGAGCTACACAAAGTCACCAGCCACTTTATTTTCCCTTTTACGTGACCTAAATCTTTCCCTTTTATCTCTTGTGCTGGTCTCATAAGGAAAATAAATGCTGGATTTCTGGATAGCCTGCACTTGCACAATGACTATATTTAAGCCTGAAAAAGATTTTTGGCTGACTGCAAAATTTCAAGACACGTTTTGCATTAAAAATAAGACAAAGACAACCACAAGGTTTTAATCTTATCAGAAGTGGGATTCTCCACAGTCAGTGCCCATCCAAGGCAGGAAATAACAGCTTTCCACTTGTACACTCCTAGGTAGCTCTGAAGAACCTGGGGAGTCCTTACAGGATGTATTTCAATACTATTAACTATGAGAAGTCAGTCATTAGTAATAAACTTAGCCTGAGATAAAGAGCAGATGGAAAAATCGGAATCAAGTAAAAATCTCAAGATGCTATAAAGCAGCAGCTTTGCTTAAGTAGAAGGAAAAGATGTGGATGCATTAGTGCCATGGAGAAGCCTACAGAAAATTAGTATGTTCAGACTTTAAACTACCTATTCAGAAAAGGATTCACAAATTACTATTACTTACATAGAAGATATTTACAAAATGAGCTTCAGTCTCCTCTCTCACTTCTCTCTTTAGCTGAAGGTGAGAGATGGGGCCTTTCCAGAGAACTAACCTCAGGGTTTTGAATGGCCTCCAGCAAAACTGACCTCTCTCCACCAGCCCAAAAAGGGATTGAAGAGAGTTTGGTCTTCCAAACCTGAGCTTAGCTTCTATAACCTCATGTAGTGATAGCCTAAAAAAGCTCCTTCTGGGGATGCTTAAACCATTCTGATAGACGTCTTATATGCCTACAATAATGACAGATCTCGAGAAATTACATTATTATACAGAGAGAGCTTTTTTTTTATAATTTTTATTAGCCTAGTCTATGGGCTGCTATCCCTCCAGTGGCTTTAATCAATGATCAGGGCTCTATTTAGCACCAAAATGTATTCTTTTATAGTGAGAGTAGGATCCCAATAAACTGTCACACCATTACTATAGGCTAAGAACATACTGCTGACATTTAAGATTGGTGAGTTAATGTCTTATTTTTTTTAATTACTATAGCAGTGTGTTTACAGATGCAGAATTAAGCCTTTGCTCTATTATTCATGAACACTGTTGCTACTTATGTGAACGTCTCATATCCTAATTGAGTTTAAAGGTTATAGTGCAGCCTTCCAGATGTAGTGGCCCTTTTAACCAGCAAAACAAATAATGCAGTCTATTCATTAACAAGATTTTAAAAATCTTTTTGGAAGATAGACAGAAGCCAGGCATTAAAAATATTCACTTGAAATTTCTGTTTTCTAATGCTTAATGTTCCTTGCCTACAGGTATGGAATTATCTGTAAAGCTAATTCCAAGGTAAAAATAAATATAAAATTATTGCTAAATGAATGATTGCTTCTTTGTTGCTCATGCATCATATAATTAATACCATGATGTGATCTAACATGTTAAGGAAATAAGAATTTGCCATCAGCAGGCTGAAAGAAATTTGTTTATTAGTTTACTGTGATTCAATTTATGAGAATGTGCTTCATTGATCTTTGCAAAAGAACTTTAATTGGAAATGAATATCACAATCTATTTACCACACCACTAAACCCAGTCTGCTACAGTTCATTTAAACTACACCTGCTACTTAATTTTCCAATAAGAGAAAAACTTTGAATTAATACAATAAGAAGCAGTTAGAAACTAGGCTCAGTAGACCACTGTTTTAATCAAGGTGTTCTTTGCATGCCCTTATGAATTTCTGCTAGGAGCTGATTGGGGTTTTGTATAGCATTTACATCAGAGCTTGAATTCAGACACTGTGAATTGTCATTACTACTTTCAACATGCACAATCCTTCCTCCTTTGCCTGAAAGATCTAAAATCTATATCCAGCATGCAGATTTAGAAGAAGTATTTCCACACTTCAGGCTATTGATGGTCATGCCCTAAAGCAAGGGTAAAAAGACCAAAATGAGCCTTTTCCCTCTCTTGTATGATGCCTGGACATTAAAACTGGAGGGCAGTGTCATGTGTACCTAGAGAAGTGAACAGGGGAAGAAGACAACAGACTATAATACCCTCATGTCCTAATTCCTGTATTTAAGCAAGAGTCAGAGCAATTCTAAAAGTCTTGGACTCTCTGGAAACTAGATTACTTGTGGGCTTTTTCCAAAGACATACACCACATCTGCCACCTTTAATACTAGGCAGGGCAAGGGGTCTCTTTTAGCTGGCTGACTAGGGATGAAGTCATGTTTTATGATAACACTGCCACAGAATTCAGAATAGAGGACCCTTCTGCCAAAAGATGGGGGGGAAAGAAGCATTGCCAGGTCCATCCAACTTAATGCAGGTCTTCACACACCACTCCTCTGAGCCACAGCACTGAGTCCTCATGGCTCAGTTCAGATTTATAAGCGCCTACAGTTTGTCAGAAAGGCTAAATTCCTTGCAACACTGCATGGTGGCCCATGACTAAGTGCAAAGTCAGGGCTGTTGTCCTTAGCATTTAGTACAACAGAACCGCAGGAAGCATGCAGGATGAGCTGGGAGAAAGGCTGAGCCCCAGCGACTATGAACTTGCTGTGAGCAGCTACCACCATGACCGGCTGCAGTGAGCACCCCACCTCCCTGAAGAATCAGCAGGAGCCCCTGGCACAGCTGGCCAGCCTAAGGCAAAGCATCCTGTCCCGCAGCAGCAGCACCCAGGTACTCAGGTGAACAGCTGTCCATGTGCAGTTACACACGCTCAACACACTTTACATTAGAGATGAACGAAAAAATCATGAGGAATAACAAAGGACTGATTGGAATATCTCTGACAGTATTTCATGACTGCTTCACTGGAGTCTCTTCTATTCAACATACCTGTGAAAATAGCAACAACCCCCTAAGCAGGCTAGGACAGGGAGATTTTTCCCCAAAATACTCATCATACTCACAAGTAGCCCCGCCTGCCACCTTCTTTCCCCTAGTCAGTCATTCCTGGGCTTAACTGTGGGGCCAAGTTTTAGTCTTGATTTAGTAAAGTTCCTCAAGTGTGAGCTTACTAAAAATACATAGCTCTTCCTGATGCAATATGTTTATCCTTATTAAAAAATAAGACCACAGTGAAGCACTGTAGTCTCCTTCATAAAGCCCTTTTCATTCTAACACAGTGTCTAATTAATAGGATTCCTTTAACATGATTACCCTTTGTGTAATACTTTAAGAGATTCTGAAAAATTAATCCTTTTACAGGTTATACTCAGATCGTTATAATTTTTCATTAAAGATGTTTTGCAGGGTCAACTTCTGACCCTGCATTTTGCAAAAGTGGAAGGCACTAACTACTGCAGAGTTGTCATAGATTTATCACGTCAGGAAAACATGGTATTGTAAAGCCTCATTGGGAACTTCGCCCTCTGGCTAGTCAGACCATCTCTGACAGAATTATTTTTTTTTCTCTAGAAATACTCATTTGTCAAAATTGAAACTGCTCCCTTGAATTAAAAGGTTTCAGATGATTCTCCAGATCTGGAAAAATGTTGGAAAAAATGTAGGAATGACCAGAATGTTCATTCTGACGTCTTTGGGATGAGAAATCTCAAAGGGAGTTTTGCTTTAAAACAACTTTTAATTTTGAAATTAAATTTCACATTTATTTCCAAAAAGGTGAAATATAAAATGAAAAAGAATGAAGATACCAAAACCAAATATTTTGAAAATATCAGAAATAAATATTTTGAAAATATCAAGAGTACATATTTTCACTGGCCACAGGATTTTCTTTCCCCCTGTATGCTAATGTATGAAGATTGTCGGATCACCTTTATCTCAACTGGGAATATCCTTACAGGAAAGGATGAATGGTTTCTGTTCAGGTCTGTTCTCCATCCCGTGAAGAGAGGGCTTTTCAGTGAGTACCTATGCATCACACACAGGAGTGCTGACAACATGGCCAGACGCTTCGGAAGGCCAGATCTGCTGAGGATGGCGGCAGTTCAGTGGTCTGTGCGACGAGTCGCACTAATGCTTCACCGCATCAGAGATGAAGGAAAGCCCTGTAGCAGGGCCCATTTTTTCTGACTTTCTGCATGGGCCTATGAGTTGGACCGTTACATTAATTTTCCTGCACTTAAATTGTTCTCTACTGGCTTGTGAAAGTATGATTAATATTCTTCAGGAATCTGTTATTAATTCTTCATTACAGTGTAGTCGCACAAAAGGCAAGGGGAATATTATGTCTGGCTTGTTGCACCTCACCAACCATTTCAATAAATATCTTAAAGAACAGAGGGTGTGCAGAGAATGAAGAGTACCGGGGACTGCTTACATTCCATGCACTGCAAAATAAATCACCAATCTGTCTGATTTAATAAAAAAAATAGTAGAGAGCAGAGTTAAATCATAGAGTTGGATGCCGAAAAGTACAGTATTGTGAATGTGCCTTAATATATTCAGCACTGAGATGGATATGTATTATATATGTTATTTATTTTAGCTGCACAAAGGCAAAAAGGTGGCTTTTATATGCTATACTGTTCTAATAAATATCGTGGTTCCAAAACAAAATTATGAATGGTATTAAAAATGAAGTACACCCAAAACACACAACCTGTAAATAAAAAATATCCTATGGGGGGAAAAAAGAGCTAAAAGAATTCACCAGTGAATAAACACAACATGGCATAATTACAGGCTCTTGTGTTTTTCAGCCAGGGTACAATCATGCAGTTTACTCAAAAGTCTTCTAATAGCCTCTGGGTACGTACTGCATTTACAAGAAAGCTTTCTGTTGTGAGCTCTCTCACTTCCCTGCCTGGCCCTCCACACTATTTAAATGTACTTTTGGGAAAAAGTCTGCACTTGAAAGGGGATGGAGCAGATTTCTGGAGAAATACTAATTGCTTTTTGAAGATCTAATTTTGACCATTTTCCCTTCCTCAGATCCTCCAAAGTCCAAATTCCACTGATGTTCATAGCTGTTTTTCACTTGGCTCTGACTGGCCTTGGACCACATCTTTTTTTGCTGGGTCCCAAATTTATTTATTTATTATCCTTTTCTGGTTCTTAGAGGAAAAATATTAATAATTCATTTATGCTAAGTTATCACCTTACTACTTTTAGTTCAGACAATTTAGCAAATCCATCATTTTAAAGATACTGCACTACCATGGTAATCCAAGTATGTGTGATCACACATATTTAGTGCCGCCTGTGCCCACCTCCCCTCATTACGTATCTGGCAACAGAAAAAGAGTAAGGAGAGAAAGAGCCAATTTTCCAACGTCCTAATTGTTAAGCCTGACTTTAAGGGAGCAATAATTTTGAAGTAACGTGGCATTACGAGTGGACTGCAGCACTATATGTTAATGCCAACTAATTAAGGCTTCAGCTATTCCACCATCAAGTCAGATGAGATCTGGTACTGTTAAATTTTTCCTTGTAGATCACAGATATTCAATAAAACCACTGTGAGTTTCAGAGGACATGTAAGTATTTACATATGGTACTTTAACTCTTTATTTTGAGACTTCTACAAGACAGGGAAAACTCATATTGGAAATCCAGTTAAAACCGAAGTCAGGGAGATCTTTTTTAGAGATTATTTACTTTAAAAGGACCCAAATATAGTATCTTAAATCCATTTGTCATTGATACAAATGGATTTGCCTCTTTCTTGCTTTGATCAATGGGAATTTGGTAGTTTGTGAGGGATTTAAGCTTTCCAAAGCTTTCCAAAGGCAAAAATAGGCTGCTACAGGTTGTGTTTGTGGAAGCACCAACTAGTGACAATGATAAAATTTGACTGATTTGCTAAACCATGAAATCAAAGCCTGCTTTGTTCAAAGCATTAGCACATTTTCTTTAGACTGCATATTTATTATAGAAGGTGCACTTAAAAAAAATAAAAATAAAAAGATATAGAATAAAGCTATTGGGATTGAGATCATGGGGATATTGAATCAAAACAAGTTCACTCAGTTAACCACTAACAGAAGTTTGTATTAAGATATATTTTAAAGCAGTCTTGGGATCCGAAAATAAACTGTCTAGATATGAATCTGAATCAGCTGAAGAAAACTTATTATTACAGAGAAAGCGGAAGCTTTATGAATGAAGGTAGACCGGCTAATTCAAGGTACAGGACTGGATACAGCACCAGTGTAAGAGTGAAAAGGATAAAACCAGCTTGCTCCCCTGATACAAATTACACGAGCTGAAGTGGATTACAGAAGACACACACTCTAATGAAAAGCACTGCGGAGTGAACACCCCTGAGATGACAATGAGATGAGAACTTGTTCTCCAAATCCCACTCTCCAAACCTCTCTTCCTCCCAGCGCCTCAGCACCCTTAAGAGCTTTCAATCACTCCTTTCTGTTAAGTACTTACTGCCTCATTCCCCTCCTGCTCATCATTTACCTGATTCAGCTCCTCTTTGTTCCCTTAACAGCAGATTAAACTTTATTTCCCTCCCTCTCAATAACTAACCTCATCTTCAAACACAACCTCCAGCCTTTGCCATCCTTGCAGCGAGATCCTTGCAAGTACAAGTACGATGTTAAGAGGAGGAGTTTCACTGAAGCTTTTATTGATGCACATTTCCCAAAGAACACAATGCAGTGCCCAGGGAAGCAGCAAGGCCGGGTTGGACCAAGACAACGTGAAAGGTCCTTGAAGAAGCAACAAAACACCTTGCCTTTTCGGTCTCTTGCAATCACACTAATTAGCTGTGGAGGCTAAAAATTCGGGATTAAACTGTGTAAACATGAATGTACTGAAAGTTGGACATGGATCACTTCAGAACATGCAAGAAAGAAAATGTGGTCTTGATCTTTATTATGTGTAATTTTGAACAAAAATTTAATCTGCATAAACACCTATGAAAACTCCTACAGTATCACATATCAAAGGTGAGGTACATCTCACCCCACCTGAGTTATCTGCCAGTTATATGTCTAGATTATACTTGTGATTTATTTAAACTATTTTTGGACGAGATGAATCATCAGTCAGAAAATAGCTCTTTATCTCTCCAGAGACCACAGAAGGAGCAACTTCTAGATGATTAGAGTCAGTTAGAATGGAGTCTTTCACAGATAGATGAACAAATTGTACAAACTGCACAAATTAGGAAGATGTGATGGAATATTTTGCCTGATTCTCAACTGAAACATGTTAATTGGCTATTATCTGCAAACTACTGACTTTGTTTAAACATATTTAAACAACAGAATGTAGTTAGAAAAGCAACTTCAATTGTTACTTTGAAGCACTGGTGTTAATTTGGTAATTTTGGAGCAGCAGTCAGATATAAGTTGGGATTGTCTCTGAACATAAAATCATACCTTTAATAAAATTCACAGTTCACAGGAAAAATTTCCTTTTGTAATCAGTAACCAGTTCAGTCTTAAACAACTGATCTTCATACTGCAAACTAATCTGTTCACATTCAGTGTAACAGCCAAACCTTGCAGAGAAAAAACTTGAGGAAATGCAGTTACGGCTGACATGAAAATATAAAAGAGATCCAACAATATAAAATAAGCAATAGAGCTTTAATAAAAGAGTATGGTGAACACAATTCAGAAATACTCATTCATCAGACAGGTCTGTAGAAGTCTGCACTGACATTCTGAATTTGGATAAACTGCACAGGTTTTGATCTGTTTCTGGAAAAAAACGAGGAACTGCTACTTCATCCAGGATATATACTAGAGAAGGCTTTTCATATAATTCAAGTAAGCACATAGTATAGCAAAAGAATAAGAAAATTCTGGTTCAAAATCAAATCCAAATAGATACAGGGACTGTGAAAATTGGGATTCATCTTGCATAGTCTGGGTCTGGAAAGACGTAACTGAAAGATTCAAAGCAGCTCCAGTTACAGTTAATCAAAATGAATATGTTGAATTTGTAAGGTCCAGATTCTAGTTACTTTAGTCGTATTGAATTAACAGCCTTCCTTTACAAAAAGTCCCTCTTAAATCAATGAGTCTACGCTTGAAGTAACAACATCACATCCAGTGTTCCTTATGAGTTGATATAAACACATCACAGATGTCTGGTAAAGATAGTCCCTGCTACCTGCAGCTGCACAGTATTGAGTAGTTATCATCCTAGTATTGATTATTGGTTAGATTACGGATGCAGATTATGTATGTGTGTGAATGAGAGATTCCCACAACATGTCAAAGTGGAATCGGCTTTCTCGTGAAATCAAAATAATCTAAACTCTCCACTTTTTGTTTGGGTTAAACATGAAGATGCCTTGACAGCCTTTAACACAAAGATTTACTGCATATTTAGTCCAATCAAACTCCTAACACAAACAGAGATGAGTTCTAAATGAGTTACAATCTCTTAAGAAAAGATCTAGGAGCCAATGTAGACAACTTAATGACTCACAAAGCAACATTCACATCAGCAAACCAGACCACAGTCTCCATGATACAGGAGTTCTTGTACGAAATATATAGTAAATGTTGGCATTGCATAGTCTTAAAAGACACACTGAGGTGTGGCCACTCATGTTTTGAAAAGGTCATACTAGAAGCAAAGATGCTTCAAGGAAAGGTGAAGCAATGGGCACAGACATGAAAGAGGGTGTTCCCAAGGAAAAATTACGTTTGGGCAAGGTGAATGTGACGTGAGCACACTCGGCTCCACCCCCAGGTGAAGGACTGCAGCGTGGTCCTGTTTCACTCACAGGGCATTCAGCCCACGGAGACCATGGCATGCTGGCAGAGGTGCAGACTGCTACAGCTGGAGAAACAACTGCTCCAAGCTGTCCAGGCTGCCTTTTGGCCAGAAACAGCCACTCCTCCACCACGCTAGCACACAAGTGCAAACCCCAAAGGCCTAGCTTATATTGTCCATGGGAGAAGAAAGGGCAAGCAGCGCAAGGTGGTAGCATTTCAACTTGTCACAGACGTCTGGGTAGTAAATGAGAGGTAAAGGCCTTCCAGGGAGCAGAGACTGGCCACTGCCAAGAGCCAGAGCCAAGAAGAATGGCTGTCCTTAGGGAAATCAGAGGTAGGCTGGCATGGAGAAAAGTGGGATATAGAAAAATAGCATGGGGTAAGAGGTTTCCTTTCCCCTCTTTAGCTCATTAAAAAAATGAGACTACGGCACAAATACTGCAGTTATCTTGCAGGGCCCAATGACACTTCACCTTTATGAGCATCAGAACCTTACATAGCAACTTCAGAGCACCTCCCAGGACTCTGAACTCATTTGTTTTGCGCTGACCATTACAATTCCCTACTAAGGGATATGTTTGAAAGGAACTGCAATTCTCCTTATTTTGGGGGACACAAATAACCTTAAGCACAGAAGAAATTATCTGTAGAAACTGGGGAAGGTCTATGGCTCATCAATGATTTCATAGCAACCCAATCCACTGACCACAGATGGAGTTCACTGATCATGCCTGCTACCTCTCCTGCTTCCAGCGTGTCAGGCCCAAGAAAGATGCATTTGATCATAGGATAAATAGGGATATACAATGCAAGGGAAGAGTATTAATACCCTTTTCCAAGTCTCTTATGCAATTTCATCTGGAATACTATGTAAATTCTAGTTTAAGAGCTTAGACTAAAGTGGAGCAGCTGGCAAGCCCAAGGAGAAGATCAATAAAACAAGGAGCCTAAAAGATGTAATGTAGCAGATCAAAAATGAGGTCTGAGTAAGGATAAGTCTAGTATGCTCGTATAAGCTACAAGAGTATGCATGATATTTTATGTGAAAGAAAAACATACAGGAAGATAATTCAGTACGAATTGACCAATTATAAATAAATGTAACCTAGAAATGAAAACCATTGGAAATGTGAGGTCTTCAAATAGCATTATAGTTGAATTAGTGCTAGCAAAAAAAAAAAAAATCCACTGAAATGATTTTTAAAAAGAGCTTGAAACTTTATTTATGAGGGAGAAAACCATCTGTCATTACTACACTAAGAATGACACTACAACATCTGTGGTTTAGGCCATAAATTGATCTTCAACAGGAGTCAAGGTGAAACCAGCACACTATACATACCTTGGAAGAGTAGAGAGTAATGGACTACAGGAAAAGCCATTTTCAATAAGGTAGTAAGTATACTAGCCTCTTTCACAAGCTAGCTGAAACCAGGGGTTTTCCAGCACTTTCAGTGAAATGTGAAACATATCTTATATGTGCATCCTCAATATTTCATTAAGTTTTTCACTTACACATATGTTTTGTTAGTTTTCAGTGACCAAAAATTACTAGGCATACCAAGACTCACTTGCCATCCAACCTTTCTAAAGGTCACTAAGTTAATGGCTCTAACATTTAAAGACGTATTTTACCCTTTGTACATTCCTATTAACTTCCATAGAGTAGCAATGGGAAAGGTTGCTACAAAGTTCCCTCATGTGGTTACTTAATCTGTAGAAAGACTTAGAAAAACATGCAATACAAAAAACCTTTCAGCTTGAGAGGGAGAGGGAATGGACATAGCCATTATATGCAGAGAAGATGGAAAGGCAAACAGGAAGGGAAAGACTTGAAATAGTAATAGCTTGGCAATAAATGCTAGCCTACCTGAATCTGAAGGTAATGAAAAGAAAAAGAGATTTAAAAAAAGGTGCAAATAACAATATTTTGAATTGCTAAAGATATTGTTTTCTCTTTGGAATAACTGTTTTATCATACACATTAAAATGTACGATTTGCTTCACTAATCACATGCATTTCCCTTCCAGAGGTATGGATGTGATCACAACTTATTTCACAGGACCCATATAAAAAGGTTGAGCTTTTATTTTCTTTCATTTGAGCATTCAGTCTGATCGCTGTGAAAAACATTTCCACCTCAAAAAATTTAAATGGTTAGTATCTGAATGTACAAGCTGCAATAGCCAGCAGCATCTTTTGCCTGGCTGTAGTTTCAAACCAGATTCCCTTTCCTGACTCAGAAAAGACAGATCAGTGATCTATTTCTAAACAGATTACCAAAAGTAAAAGATCTGGTGCTAGATTTTTGGACTTGGAGAGAGCAAAACCAGCCGCAGCATGTGTTAAAAGGGGAAGAAAATGAGAAAAAAACATATGCAGGTACACAGGTATGCTTTTGGAGTTATGTGGTACTCAGTTAAAACAACACCTAATAATAGAGGGATTAATGAGGACTGAAAAGGAAACATGCTGGAGAAAGTGTATGGAGCCAAATATTAAAGGTTAGAAATACATGGGGAAATTACTGAATCATCAAAAGAAAGGAATGACAGGTCATTCTAACAAAGAAACTGAGAAAGGCAAAGTTCAGCAATATCACCATTTAAATGCTTCCCCCTAAGATGCATTAAGTGAAATTCATTTAATATGAAGAAAGCTTCTCCTGAATTTATGGGCAGAATTTGTCTTTGTGCAGCTATCAAGGAGAAAAGGCAAGCGAGATCGCATTGAATAACAATCAAGAGAAGGGGAAAATTTTCAAAGACAAAATATGTTGCTGGAGGACTGCCTGGAAAAGGGGGTTATTCTCTCCACAGAAAAAGAATGCTGGACCAACAACAGGCATATCTTTAAAATATTTTTTCAGTCAATATGTTGGTCAATGTGACCAGAACTGCTTTTACAAAGGCAAAGTAGTCTATTGGTATTTATAATTGAAAGTATTGCTTTGGTATGAAATTACAGAGGATTAATTAAAACTATGCTCTTGGGCAGGTGCTTTTCCTGGAAACTAAAATAAGAGAAATCTTTAATAAAAAAAGAAAAAATATATATATGAAAGTAACAAGTAGAAGTCAGATTGACAGCTGGTATAAACTGGAAGGAATTCTTTGTCTTCCAATTGAGGACACATTTGTTTGAAGAGGCTGCCCAATGAAAGCAGTGCCCTTCATATTTTTTAGCTATTCATCCAGTCCTTGTTTCATTTCATTCCACTACCAAAAAAAAAAAAAAAAAAAAAAGGTAGTAGAGAAAGGGAGTAAAAAGTCCTTGTCTCTTTCTTGTCTCTTTCAGGTTTTCTCATTTTCTCATTGTTCCCATCATCCACAAAGGCAACATGACTAGACTTTCTTTGGATTTTATTTTTTCCACAAATTATATCCCAGTAGCAAAATCACCACCTTTCCACATGTAAAATGTTAAGAGCACATGCCAGAGCTACAGCTGGGACATAACTCCCTTCTCAGCACAAGAACTGTCATGTCCTGTGTCTGCACATTAGTACCTATATGTTGAATAAAGGTTTGGTTCTTTATATGCTGAAAAAATCATAAAGCAGATCTTCATCCATTATACACCAGTAGACATGCTTCAGAGTTACACAAATGCCAACTCTTCAGCAAGAAAAATGGCACAGAAAAACAGGGTCCAACTTTTCAGTGTGAGAAAATTAAAAATTAACACTCAAAGTCAAGTGACCTCAGCCTGAGATTCTGGTTTATTGGTTTAAATGTCTTTTTCACCTTGAAAGATCAAGTCTGTATGTACCTGATTTCTTCAGTATTAGCTACAGCATCCCTTGAGTTGTATGTCTTCAGTTCTGCAAAGCAGAGGTGACAGCACGTTTGCCACTTGTTTCTAGAATTTAGATGAGCTCCTTGGTTACCTGGTGAACTCTAGAGCTCCTAAATCCAGAGGAAGTATTTGTATTATCAACTGGTTTTAATGAATCTGCATCTTAGTAAACTCCAGCTAAGCTTAATACTAATTTTATTTTACTGAATTTCTTTTCTTCTGTCTGATTATTTGTGTGTATGTCTACTTCACTAAAAGCTCTAGATATTACATTTTTATTTATATGTTAATTTAAATTGGTGCTTAAACAAAAAGGACAGGATTGGAATGATCACAAACATGAACAGAGCCTACTCAAATACCTTCATCCTCTGTGCCACAATGGTATGTATGCACTTAAAGCACTCTCCTCATTAAACACAAAGTGTTGGAGCAATATAAAACGTTGCAAACATTCTTCTGATGCATCAACGGCTTGGAATAAAGTTTTTTATTCCATTTGAGCTCAAGTGGCTAGGTTGTATGTGAATAATTAAAAAAGTACCAACAAAACAAATTTACCTATGTTTTACAGGGAAAAAAAATCCTGCATTCAGTGGGCAACGGGTAAAGAGAAACATCACCATCCAAACTCAAGGTAACTCCAATGTAGTAAATGGATCTCCACAATGTAAAATCATATCTGATAACACATTAACGTGCTTGGGATTGCTCCCATCTGCATCTACGAACATGTAGTGTCATTGACTGCCAGTACCGTCACCCAGCATGCCGAGGCTGCTGCAGGTTCACCTCACCACCTTTTATAAATTTTCATCCATTTTGCAAACACGTGAGCCCATCAGCCTGACGTAAAGCTTGCTCCTGCCATGACAGTGTTTCTCTGTCTAATTGGTGTTACACAATATATCAAGATGAAAGGCAGAAAACCAGCCTCAGTCCTTCATATCTATCTCTCTCTCGAAAGCTGGTGTGTCCTCTCTACCTGTCTCTGGAACCGCACTGGAGTTCTTAAAATAGCTAAGCAATGTCTCCTGTGTAACAGGGGAAAACCAATATCAAGTAATCCAGACATATAGCAAATAACCTATGACTTTTAATGTAAGAATCTGAAGAGCTTTTCAAAATTCATTTTGGTGAAAAAAATGTTGTTTGCCATCTAGGAATGGCCACATTATGTGAGTTCTTATGGTGAGCATGTACAAAAAGTGCAATGTCCACAGAAACCAGAAGTTCAGGAATATTTCTGCCAGAGATACCTGTTTGTGTTGATCCATCAGGTACACAAGCGTGGGTGTCCCTGAGCCCTGAGCACCATGGCCAGTCACACTCCATTCAAACCCACACCTTTCACAGGTTTCTCTTTACCGAGAGACATGTTGGGCTGAAAGAGCAGTTCTCTGGTAGGAAAGAAATGAAGATACAAACTCAGAATGACAGTATGGAAAAATAATCAATATTCTCTGTACCAGGCAGTCACAGCAAATGCAGATGATATGCACTATATGATCCCATTTACTGACTGTGAACAGCTTGAAGGCACGGTGGATTCACTCCTCTGAATGGTCAGACATGGATTATTGTTATTGCCGCTTATTTTACGGCACACAAATAGTGAGCTAAGCACTTCAGAGAAGTGGAAAGATATAGTCCCCTTATCCCAGTAGCCGTGTTAATTCATGGACTGAAACCTGGGGCTTAGGAACTCTCCTTATTCTCCCGCACATTGTCTGGGTCCAGCTTTCACAATTTCTAAGGCACTCAGAATCTAGAGAACTGAAGGGGAATATGAAAGAATAATTCAGGTTGTTACAGCCTGAAGGCCTAAGGCAATTAATGCTTCAGTCGACAAAAGTACTGCATGCATTTCCCTAACAACCTGAGATATGCTAATTTAGGAAAGAAAAAAACCTCCACAAACACAATGACTTCTAAAATTTGAACCTGCAAAGTTCAGGCACAAAAAAATTAAAACTTTTGAAATGCACATTTATATGCAGGCATAGCAAGATGTTTGTCTCCTTCATTTGCACATATGTCTACTAGAGATAGACACAGCTACCCGCTTTGATCTGGTTCTGAGACACACATCACCTTTCCTAAACCTTGATTTCTCCACGCAGAAGCAGAGGCACACAATAATCTCCTGTTGAACTTCAGAGGCCAAATCACAGCTCCAACAAGACAGTAGCTCCTTGATTCTGGCAAGAGTTGTATGTAGCTATAGGTGAAACATTTTACCCTTCCACAGAGGATTTAAATTTGCGTTCAGCAGACCTTCCTAGAGAACAGCAGAAAGCTGTCTGGGATAACTTACTTTCACCTGCCACTTCTACTAGTTTTAACTACCTACCTAAATATCTCTTAGGTCAGCCAGTACATCTGAGTAAACATATTTCCCCCCCGCCCCCGGAAGTAAGTCTAGTTATTGTGTACCTGATTCTGGAAGGACTTCCCACATCTGCAGCTGGTTGACAGTCAAACAATAGCTATATTTAACGTTTCCTCTAGGAAAGAATATACTGGTAGACTACCAAGCTAACTGAAGTTAACATCTGTAGTTACCTGTGAACACTCGATACCAGCATCTGCTCCCACTAGCTCCAAAGTTGCACAGGCAAATAATTTGCACAGTTTGCTCAAAGCACAGGTTGTTAGTGCTGGTAAAGCTACATCTCAACAAGCAGTCCAGATACTCCTATCTCCAGTGTTATTGTGCATCACTATGTACCTGCAAGGCTGCTACATGGGAACAGCATTCAGAGTCACAATGCTGAGAGTATTACCTTTAAAGAGAGCCTTTTTCCAATTTGTTCTGCAGACATACCCCTCATAACACCAAGGGGGAACTTATGAGGGACTCTACAATGCAAATCCAATAAATAATGTGTGATCAAAATCCAGCAACCTTGTTCCTCAGTGTCCGTGATGGGGCAACTGTCCAACTAAACAGAAAAAAGTGAAACATGATATACATGTTCGATGCATGTCAGTGAAATGAAGAAAATATGACAATTCTGACAGGGTTTTAATACTGCAGACAGCTCGTAATATGCCACGATTTAGCGGTGACAGAGCAGATAGTGTTGGCTTGACTAGTCTGATTTTGCCTGTGTCCTCTGTAACAACACGGGGCTTATCAGCTCCTCAGACAAACATCTTTGTTCCTCCTTCCTTGCAGTCCGTATGTGTGGCACTGCCTTCTTCAATTACTTTGTTAACCACCACATTGCCTTTTTCATACCTCTTCTAGACCTACCTATTTCAAAATTACTGTAAGAAAACAATTAATAATAACATATACAATATCAGGACACCCTCACCCACCCACACCTGATATATTTACATTATCTTTTTTCCATACAGGCAGACGCTAAACAGCTGCTTTTCTGAAGAAGTAGCAACAACACAATAGGATTTAATTTACTTGCAGTCTAGAACTACCTGCAAAACCCACAAACTAAAGACCTGCCAACAGAGAAATCATTTATGGCATCTCAAAGAAGCATAAAACATAACACACTAACAACAATATCCTGAACATATGGTTTTCTTGCGTTTCAATCCTGTGAACAGGTTATAGATGACTTTTCAAAATTAAAAGCAATAACAGAACTTCTCAATAAATCACAATACAGAAGTCACTGGTAAACACGTTACGGCAAAGATCTATCTTGATACCAACAAAATAACTTCTTTAGTAATTCTTGCACTGAGTCTCTCTCTTATGGATATATATATATTACCTCTTACTGTACTGCATCCCAGTGGTATGTATTAAATTGTACTTCTCCCACTCCCATACTTCATATGTCACTTGTATATGTTTATATACAATCTCGGGGCTTAAGTTTTTTTTTTTTTTCCTTGGGAGAAAAACCCACATCTATATGGATGAAGATAACCCCACACAATACCACCAATTCTGAGTACAGCTTGGAAGCATTGCTGTATAATATAACCCCCAAATGACCAGCTGTGTGGGTGTACCTGGAGGAGAGACGCAGCAATTCACAGCTGCTTTGCTGCCCTTCAGAAGACATTTTCAGCTCACTCTGTCCACTGTTCTGCTTTAACCTCTGCTGGATCTGAATCTGTACACAGCCAGGCTGGAAATCAAACCCTCAGCTCTCTCTTGTTGGAGCTCCTCTGAGTCAACATGAGGTCATTCTTCCTGAAAAACTGACTGACAGTGGCTCTAAGAATAAAAATTGTATTTTCTACCATGCAGCACCACATTTCTCTTTATATTAATCACTTCTTGGTCTTAATAATACAAAAGTTAGAACATCCATAGAAAGGCACAGAGAATAGTATTGTAGTGTCAGAATGCCCAACACCTTCCACAGCACTGGTATGGATGTTACCCAGATGATGAAAGGCAACGCTCTGTATTTCCACAAATTCTGCAGACTTTGTGAAAAGCCTGCTGTCCACGGCACAACCAGAACTCCTGCTAAATCTCACAGATTCTTCTGCTTCCTCCCTTTTAGGAAGTGCAAACTTCAGTTACCACATGTGTTTCAATGTTTAGCAGAGAATAAACTAGCCTGAATGATTCTTTTGCTGTTTTAATTAAGCTCAAGTTTCCACCTACTTACTTTTTCTTTAAAAATGCATAGAACTATGAATTAAATATATTCATCATTACTCATCAAATTGTTTACCTCTGTACTAATTTTATATATATACACACATTAAATATTCATGTGCTCCTTCTCCCTTTCAGAGCATCGTAACTCCTAGTTCCTTCTCCCACATTGGTGTTTCCAGTTGCATTGCATAAGCTGATGATCATTTAGGTAGAACTATACTTAGGGACTTCTGACTAAAAATTCCAAATTAAGAGGCTTTTTTTTCTTCCTATATTAGTAATGGAGAGCTGTCCATATGCTTATGCTAAGCCTGACAGATCTTTGATTACCCCTTAGCTTGTAGTTATGCAGCTATAATACAGTTCAGATACATTCTATAGTTGTTAATGGCTCAACACACCGAGACCTTGAAGAATAACAACCAAGGTTATTTAGTAATGTAATGCAATAAAATAAAACAGGCTTCACCATGTATGCAAAAGTAGTAAATGCTTTGCTGATTTTAAGGCATATGTTTCTTTAAAGTTCTCAGATCATAAATGATTTAACTGCCACACACACGCACAAACAGAAAATCACAAGCCAAATTTACTGCAAACTTTGCAAGCTGCAATAAATAGGTAAAGACATAAATTGCTGGCAATTAGGAATTTACTGAAGAGGGTAGTTAGGGGAATTGCGCTGATTCAGAGAGATGAAATGCAAATATATCGTGCTTACATGTATGGGGCCACCGCACCTGTGCCCTAGCTAAAGCACTAAATCAGCAAGCCCAATCCAACGTGCAGACCCTGAGGATGCAGATTGCAATGAAGCAGCGAAATCCTATAGATATGCTATTTCCACTGATGCTACCAGAGCTGTGTTTGTTTGGCATCTCTGAAGACCACACCAATGCTGTATTTATAAAACAAAAACAGGCAAACAAGCACTGACTACTATCAACACTGCTTCCAGTTACAGACTTGAGGCATTGTGAAACTGGTAACAGCAACAAGATGCTGCAAGTCTCTCAGAGAGTATCTCACTGCCTCCACATGTCCTGCTTTTGTGTCACACTGAAGGGTGATGGTTGTTACCAGAAGAAATCACTAGCGCTGTAAAAAGTGCCTGACTACACCCAAATTATCATTAGCAGAAGGACTGTTTCAGTTCCTGGAGATTACATGGCAGAGTGAGGCCATTCATGGATGGGCATGGATCAAAATGCCACCAGTGCCTGTGGGTTAGCAAAGCTCCACATACTGAGTTACTTCTCTACCAATGCATTCGGCTTTCAACAAATCATTGTGGAGTGCTCTAAGCCACGGAAAAGGGGTTGGAGGTTAGGTGAGATAGCTCTCCTGGGAATGCTCAGCATAGCAATGCCACCTCTGCAGGGGCTCTGGCAGCAGGCTGAAACAGAAAGTTGATGACTTATAAGCCGAAGGAAATACAGATGGGAAGGAGCATACCTGAACATCTGCAGCACACAACACAGAGGAACCACACACAGACCCAGCAAAGCCAACACCCAAATGGAACAGAGCCTCGGTAGGCAGCAATGCCAACCCCTTTCCCTTCCAGCCCCTTTAGCAGTCCTGGCCCCAAGACAGGCATAACCCAAATCTGCAAACTGCTATGCAGGTGGCAGATGAACTTCCCTGCAGAAGTTGATCTTAAGTAAAATCTATGCCATGAAAAGTAATTTTCTTTCTGTTCCAAGGACGTGGCTCGACAACCCAGGATTGCACTTAGCATCCAGTTCTTGGTGTTCATGATTACTTGGGTCTCTGCGCTGGTGCATGCAAGGTCCTCTGCCCTCAGATCAAGTTGGGTATGGCATCCAGTGCAGGCAGCTGTTGGCAGGAATAATAACTATTGTTTGGGTTCAGTCTATAGCTAAAATAAGCTGTAACACAAGTCAGGCACGAGGGAAATCTATTCAATGAGCAGCTTGAACAAATCCATGTTCAATTAATGTAGCTTTTCAAACACTGTGACAGTGTTTGCGCTCTAAGGAGGTGGTTAAGACATTGCTGCCACCAATCATTACGGCAGTTCTCCTTCCTCTCGGGAAGCAGTGTCAGTCCAGGAAGGGAGCACAATTAGCAGTAACAAGAGAGTATGTGGGGGAGTGCAGGATGAAAGGCAAGGCTGAAATTACTATTGAGGCATTCCTTAGGAGAAAAGGAACTTAAGAAGAGAGGATGAGGACATGGAGGTGAAAGATAGAAAAAGAAGGAAAGAGGAAAACTTCAGAGACAAGAACATTGGAGAGGGGAAAAGAAAGGGAAGAAAATCTGGAGGAAACTCCAAGAGAACAAGGAGCTTAAAGAAGAAAAAACATTATCCTGTGATCCATGGTATTAATGTTGTCTAATTAGGGGTGGATTTGTATCTTCTGTTGCCTTGCCCTGCCCTCCTTGTCACAATTGCCCAGTTCATCAGATATATTCCATTTGGTCAGTGCAGACAAGAAATAGCACCGAGCTACAGAATGGGTATTACTGGACAGCCATTTTCTGCCAGATATAAGGGCTGAACTCTGCTACGTGTTCCTCCATTCACTACTCACACTCTCTGCCCACTACCCAGTCACTCGCCTTCATGAAACCTTAGGGAGTTTGCCATCTCATACTGTGCTGCCCCTCCTGATTTAGCTGCAATTAGCAAACAGGTTCCAAATTATTGAAGAAGCACTGACAAACACATGGAGGGCCTGACAGATGGACCAATTATATAAACCTTATTTCCTTAGGTGTCCAGGCTGAAAAGAGGACAAACCATTAGGAACATGAATCACACCAAGAGTAAAGAGAAAGTGTGTGAGTAGGTGGCTGAAGGGGTGGGAGAGCAAGGGACTCCAAGAGGAAAGAAACTGTTGTAAGGAAGTTGAAAGGGAAGGGAACGAGCAACAGAAGGTGGTGATGCTGCTGGAAGGGGTCTGGAGTTACGTGTCAGAAAAGGCAGCTGGTTTGGAAAAAAAAAAAAAAAAAAAAGTGCGTTACCTGCAGCTGTAAAGATGCTCTGTAATGACAAGAGTTCCCTAGAAGAAAGAGTTGGCTGGGAAAGTGATCCAGGAAGTATTAAAGGGAACACAAGAAGTTAGAGGATGAGGTAAAGGACAGAAAAGCTGTGAATAACTGTTTAAGTCTTCAAGGGATGAAGGAAAAATGAAGACTGGAATAGATTTCTCATTTGTGCAAAGTGAGATTTACTGGATTTGATGTTGCTATGGTGATTTACACCACCTGAGGACCCAGGTTCAACTGTTTTAAGGCAATGAATATAATTATTCTTTTTATTTTCCCAAATAAGTACTTGCAGCCTCTTGCTTACATATAATGTGTTTCACAGTTCAGGATTCTGCTGTGGTGTGAAAGATGATTGATGTACTCGCATTACCAAAGCTAGTAGCAGTCTTAACTGGAAAGGTGCAATTAAGAAGTATGTTACGAAACAAATGCCCTTTACAATTTAACTAGTATCCGAAGAAATGCGGTTTATTTAACAGATATGTACAAAAGAGAAAAGAAGCAAAATTCAGTCTTTAGAAGATTGGTGTCATTCAAAAAATAAGGGGAGGACAATAACAAAGGAGAGCACTTCAAGGGTGATAGAGAGAAAGCTGTGCTGTCATGAGTAGAGAGCAGGGATCCAAGAATCCAGTTCAGCATTACTACAAACTTCTCTGACAACTTTTGGCAAGTTATTTAAGCCCCTATGCTTCTGTTTTTCAACTTGAATAATTGCTTGAACTAAACTTACCCTAAGGATGTATTTTGAGACTTCAGTAATAATTCCTAAGTGCTTTGAAAAATGCTACATCATGTAAGTGAAGAATGTCATTATTAAAATTGTGCTTCAGAAATCATCACTAACAAGGATTTGTTCTATAGCTAAAACTGCGCCAAAAACATTATTAGCTTGCAAATCACAAAGCTCCCATCGACACATAGGAGAGAGGCACAGATGAGAGGTGTGCCTGTACTGCAAGGGTAGGATACATACACCCAGCACCACTGCATGTTGTAATGCTCCGCTGCTGCTACCAGTTAACCTACAGCAGTGCAAAGCTCACTGCAGATCCACATGCACAGCCCCTTTTCATCTGCAGATATCTGACCAGCAGTACCTCAACCAAATATTAAAAATGTTAAGGTTATGTCTACTGACAGATGCTGCAGGCTCAGCTGCAGCACAGGGGCAGTGTACCAAGCACAAGTGGTTGCTGGGGTTAGCTGGAAGAGGAGTACATCACTGGAAATGTTGAGATGTCACAGGCTTGATTCCTGTTCTGGGGTCTGAAAGTCACAGTTATTCTGTTCCTTGGTAGTGTTTTTTGAAGATGAATTTCTATCTGTTTAGGGTTCTAGGACACCCTTCTTTGCATGGATACTGGTTCGGTACAGCCACTGGCTTCATACTGAAAAATCATATTTCAAGATGCGTTTTAGAAAGAAGCCTGACTGACTGAACACAATATAGAAAGGGAGCTTTATTTAGCAGCAATGAGGAGTGCATGTGAACTTTAACAGAAACATTAATTATGTGAAAAGCAGGCCTGTCTCCATCTCACTTTGCACAAAAAGTTATTAAGCTAAGGCTATTAGAAAAGGTGCTAACCATTTTCTTAGAGAACACACTTTTCCCCTGTAAACGCTTTAACATCCTGAAATTTTAGGAAAGCTTCTTGTGATTTGGAACTGCTCTACAGAAGTTGTTCTCTCTCTCTAACATGCTTGTCTCACATGCAGAACAAATGCTCACATAACCTGATATCATTTTTATGTAAACACTGGGATGACTGATTGTGTAATACAAGGTTACTTGATGCTATGACTGCCTGCTAATGTGAAAAGCTTGTTAGCTGTCTAGTTGTCTGGCAATGCTTAACCAGCATTGTCTACAAACTCAGACAGAAAAATTATCAACTTTCTAAAAAAATTTTCAGAAGAAGTAATGTCTTCTGCAACAGATATGTAATTATCCTCCTTCAAGACTTCATTCAAAACCCAGCATTTTTAATCATCCAAGGTATGTTATACAAAGGTAAGCCTTTGAATTTATTTCAACCTTTTTTCAAACTCTTTTTTTTTATTTATTTCAACTTCTTATATACCCAGGTAGGGAAAAAACAGCGTTTTTGAAAATAAGAATAAAAAGACGATTTACAATGCTACCTCTGGTCTGCAAGTTTCATGCAAGAAGAACTGATGCAAATAAGATGATGTTATATTTGTAGTGCACAGATTATGTATGCATGAACTGAAAAGCTTACCAAGACACATGACAATGCTGAGCCAACTGAAGGGTAAAACCTAATTTTGAATCCAGACGTACTTGAAAAATCTAAGGTTTTCCACCTTTTATGAAGTAGTGAGGAAAAAGGCGTTATGAACGTTCTTCAAATCGAATGCTGAAATTGTTCATTCAGCACTTTTTCTGCAATACAGTATGTGCCTAACCTTTATAGCTGGGATGCCTCCCGAGGGAGATGCATCTCTCCAGCTGAGAACCAATGGCTTAAACCACATATTCCTGCAGACAGGAAATGGTTATATCCTTGATTTACCTGTTCCAGGACAGCACCTTACACAGCTTTTTGGAGCAAATGACAAATACTTGCCCTGTGTTCATAAATTTTATCTAAGTTTACTCCAATTGGCCACAATGGAAGTACATAAACTGCTTCATTTAACCGTAATACATCGAACACAAAGCCAGAATTCAAAGCCAGTTTTGTGCTGATTTGCAAACTACTTATTTATCTGTGGTATATATAAAGATGGGACACTGTACTGAAACTCATCGCTATGTTGGGGTACTCTACTGCCCTTCAAGAACAAACCGACTGACTGAGGTGAAGCATAAACTAAAGAGGAGGTGCAGAAGGGACTGTAAACAAAGTGATGGAATTAGATTACAGTTTTACTTTGAATGCTTCCTGCCTTAAATAAAACAGCAGCCATTCCTCATCACTGCTTGTTTTTTGGCAGTAATGTCCCCTACAAAGTCACCAACAAGATAAACCACTTCAGCACCAACAGAAAAAATCAGAATCCTCTATTTGCTCGTGCAGAGACAAGGCTTAATCTGAAGAAGCAAAAGCAATGCTTCCCACTGTTTTTTTCAGGGTGCATTTTACACAAGATATGTCAATATTCAACAACTCAGAACAGCTCCTCTTGCCTCAGCCCAGGCCACAAGACTCATTGATGAGACTCTGCCCCAGTCTCAATGCTGGCTGGGCTCTGCACCTACTGTGTTGCTCTGAGCAGTCACCCTGTACCTCCCTTTGCACTTCTTCAACTGTGTCTCATCTCCACTTACACTGCCTTCCTCGGCTGCTCCTCATTAGCCTCTTCATGCCCTGCATAGTGTATTGGGACACCAGCACTGATTGGGCCTCTTCATTGCTGTCCTAATATTGAATACCAGAATATTACTAATGAAGGTGCATAAATACTTGGCAGGTTTGCACAAATGCCCTCCCACAGTCCCCCTTCATTGCATCTTTCAGGATTTGATAGCACACCTTTAAAGCTGGAAAGTTAAGTTTAAAAAAAAAAGCATCTGTTGTGTTCTGGAAAAATAAGGCACACGAAAGTCACTGCAATCAATCTGAATTTCTTCCTGTTAAAATCTAACCCTGTCTTACAGCTTTGTTTTGTTATTTTTGTCAGATCCCCAGATTCATCTTGCAATAATGTGCTCTCTCCCCAGAGACCTAGCCAGTGCCTTTCATCAGCAACAGCCTTCCAGAAGTTCCACTTAGCTCACAAAGCAAACACAGTGTTTGGCATAATATTTCAAAAAGGTCATACTGTGCTTCCTAACTTAATGGCCATTTATATTGCTTTACAACATTTAAATTCACACACTGCTATCAAGTGGAGCCATGACATCTAAAAATAAATGCTTAAAAGCTAAATAAAAGAAATGCCCTAGATACCTGGGTTTGGAAATATTTTCTGCTTATCTGAAGACAAATTCTGATGCCCTTCTTCACAAGTTCTTTAACTCAAGGGTAGGTCCACTGAAAATAGCAGGATTGATGCTGAGGCCAATACTCCCAGGTATTAGACAGTGCCACAAGTTCCAAAATACCCATAATTTACCTCATATGACCACCAGCAGAGCATCCAAGTACCTTGAATTTAGTATTTATTTTCAAAAGTCACCTTTGAAAGAAGGAAAGGGTATTAATGCCGTAGGACAATGATGCACAGAGAAATTCAAAGCATGTGTATGCTGTGTGCAACAGTCACAGACCTGCTCTACACATGAACTAGAGTCAATCCACAAGCCTGGAAACCACGCCAGCCTGATGCTGAAGCAAACCTGGAGTCCAGCTCATAGGCACAGCCTATGAATTTTAGCTCAGCACTCCATCTCCCCCTTACCTGGCCCCTGGCTCACATCGGATTTCCGATTAGCGAAAAGGAATTTCACTACAGCTGACAGTGCCATTTCAGAATGTGGTTTCTGAAAAGCCAGAAAAGAAACATTTGCCCATAGGTAACCACTTAGAGTACAAAGCTGATAGTAACTCTTCTTGTGCTGAAGTGGAAAAGTTTAAAACTAAAGTATTGTTTCTTTGAGGCAGTACAATCTCATTAACCAGCACAACCAAGCTTCACAAGAATTTTAAGCAATCACAGGTTGTAAATACAGCCACTGCAATTAAAGCAAGTCATCCTTTACCACTCTTACACACACCCATAGATAATGATGTATTATACCAATTCATTTATTTAGATAGGAAATCAGCTGAAGGGCACAGGGCATTTCTTTGACTTGAATTATTACTTATTTCTACTTGAACCACTTCATCCCTACTCTTTTTACCTGCACAAGTGAAGTAGCTCCACACGTACAAGCCCTAAAGCCACAAAATTGAAACAGCTGGTGACCCACTGTTACAGGTACATGGGGCACAAAGAGTTGACACGCTGACATTTCCCACATCACAGTGTTTACCTTATCTGTAGTATTTGCAGTGATTCCCTATGCTTTAAAGGGGGGACCACTGCAAATGCCACCGACCCAATTTTTGCTTCCTAATTTGCATTTGCTCGTACATATTTTATTTATTGCCTTTCAAGCTACATCAAATCTTTGAAAACTGCAGTGTGCCAAAATTTTAGGCAATCCACACTGACAATTTCACAGATCTGGGAATCCTCCATCATTCATTTGTTCCCACTAACCACAGGTTTTCACTCACTTGCATGAGATAATAAAGCAATCCAAGTATTTCAAATACGCACATTCAAAATTATGTTTCCCAGAGAGTGTAAAAAAACCCTATTCTTTGAAGAAGTACTATATCAAGCTAGGAATTGGCACATCAATATCATAGTAGATCAGAAAAACATACCCCAAAATAAAAGATTCATTCTGCTCTTTTTACATTACTTTTCAAATAGCTATGCTCTGTTATCTTAAAAATCTCTATTTCCTACGAAAAGACAATAAAGGCTAGATTAATCAAAAAAAGTTATTGTGAATCCATATTGCAATTAGCAATGTCCAAATTTACTATTCTATGCAGTTACTTCTGTATTACTTATCTCCTGTGAAGCCTGAATTCTGTTTATGCTGATATTATGATGGATTATGTACATCGGGTCTTAAATTTAACATGTTTTACACTAATTTCAAGTCTCTACAACTTCTTCTTTACTATAATTATGGAATGGTGAATAAACCATGTACACAAAAAGGCCATGATAACATTTATCCTAAATCCAGAAGCAACGAAAGCCATGTGTAATTTTTCAAATGGAGATGCACTCATGAACATTAGACAGATCTCAGGCAGCTCCATTCAGCATTTCCCCCTTAGCATCGCTATTCAGACTTCCGTAATTTCTGACTCTTTGATCTCTCCTCAAAATACAGTCTGAATTTAATGATAGCCAAATATGCTGGGGGGGCCTTTTTGTTAACTTCCAAGGACTTTAGGTGAAAAAATCAGTATATACTTCCATAGCTCTCACAGGCAGTGTCTCTTTCCTCACACTACATCAAGAGCCATTCCATTAACTTGATCTGCATAGCACGGGGGGTGGAAGATAAAACTGGAACTATTACTTTTCCTTCCCCTAAACAACAGCAGAAAAAATCCCAACAAATTTCTCCAATAGTTGCTACATGTATATAGAAAAGTGACAGTAGTCGGCTACATCGCATCCTGCAGATCTAATACTCCACAGAGCTGATCTCCTGTACTGAGCAAAGGGAAGGTGGTCAAGGATAAAAGGAACATTTTCCTTCCCATTTGTAAAGATTCTGGAAACGATATAGCTAGCGTCCCGTCTGCCCTAAAACCAGGAGAAGCCACACAATCACGAGACGAATGAATGGAGTAACAAGCAGAAAGTCTGACAGAGAGGATCTCTGCGCCTTGGGTTCACAGAGATCACACCAAACTGCAGAGAACATCTGACTGACAGGACCCTCCAAGAACAGCCTTGGCCCCATGCAGCATCTGCCACAGCTTAACATGGGAAGCAGTTTGCTATCAAGAATCTAACCAGGGCTTTTAATGCTAAAGATGCTATTTTCTATCAGCTGTTTATATCCCCCTACAGCCTCACTACTGGCTCTGCAGTGACCTGGTGGTATTTCACAAGTGTATGAAACGTGAGCTGCCTACTATGAGACAGCACAAACACACATTTTCAAATAAAAAAAACTTTTTCCCTGCTACAAAATGAGACAAATACTGCAATTTTCCTAAGTTAGTTGCACAAGTCAGGAAAGCAACAGTTGTAATAAGTTATTTCATCTTATAAACTTTGGGCACAAACTACTTTCAGTATTTATGATTTAAAATACTAAATTATATTCTTCCATGAACAGAGAGAATAAACTAGAAATCAGATGCATGGTCATCCCCCATCACATTTTTGTGGATCTATAATGAAACATTTGAGAAACTGTATCTGCTGCCTCTGATCATGATTGTTCTCTTCATTAGTAACACTTTTGCACGTAAACTTTCAGCCACAGTGCCAATTAAATCTACTTACTTGTGTTTGGAAGTTAATTAATAGTAAAATGAAGTTCTGAATTTCATGCATATTTTTCATCCATACATTAAATTTATCTCATGGCTGTCATTTCAGAAGATTTTTTTTGTCAAATTATTTTCATCTAACAAAGGAAACTACTAAAATGGCCTTTGTGCTTCATTTCACAGTATCATTGAAAGGCATCCTTCAATGCCGAATATTTTCAAGGAGCCCTTTCTCCTCATATTTGTAGTAGCTGCCTATATTGCACTAACATTAATAGAACTTCCGTAAAAAATGGGAAAAATAAATCCTTCAAGCTCCTAATTGATTTCACCTTTGTGTACTCACACTCATGGGACAGTGTTACTCCTTTTCAGCTAGCAGGCTACAAGATGTGTTAAAATGAAGCCAAATGAAATCATCTACTCATCAGATAAGCAAGTAGATCTAAGACAGATTTTTATTTTTTTTGTCATAATAAAATATTTATATGGTAAAAATGACTTAGAACTGACAAGCAAGGGTAGAAAAAAAGTTGAAGAACAGCTCAGGAAAAAAGACAAAATGGTCATAACTATTTGTCAGGCTTTCATGCTAACTAACTGATAGACCATTTGTTCTATAAGCTTACTATCACCTTATTTTTCACAGCGGATTAGCTAGTTCTTTCATCAGTTTGCTTCTATATTATGCTTTAGGCTATGTAATATTTCCACGTCCAGACTGGGATCAAGGTTCCGTCCCAGACATGGGTCACTGACACGTCTCACCAAGGGGCACGTGGTGAATCCCCCTTGCAAGAGGCGATGCCGCAGCAGGCCCAAGCTAAATGTGCTGTTTCCTGAGGCAGCTCTTTCCTTAGCCCAAGAAAAGCAAGGCTCATGCAGGAAGAGTTTGCTGGAAACAGGGAGAATCCAAAGTTGGGGCTTAGTGAAGCTATAGTGACTACGAAAGGTACACTGACTTCATGTGTTATTGCACACCACAGCAGCAACTGGGCTACAGACCCAAATCCTAACGATAGCAAAACAGCCTAATTAGGTTGCTTATCCCTGGGACCTCCTCAAGGTAAGGGCCAAATTCTACAGTGTTAATTGTTCTGTGTCAGGGACACACAAAAAAGGAGGACTGCAATCCTCCCGATTAAATCGGTACAGCCATAATGACTCTGTTTGCACTGGCTTTCTTGTGTACCTTGACCAGATCAAGAGTCACCAGCACAGATCTAGCTCCCTGAATGTCTGGGGCCACTGCCTTCAGCGAGTTGAGAGAGACGTGAAACCTCCAATGACCTCATGAATAACTTCATGAGTAAGAACACGGGTCAGTTTTTCATTAAAATTAAAAGGTCCTGATTCTCTCTTGTCAGATTATCAAGTGCTGCTGCAAAGGGAAACAAAATGCTGTCAAAGTAGAGTGATGATATCTTACATCCAGTTTGCCCTGGTGTAGGGAACATGTCATGTTATGGGACACTATAGGCAGAACCACTACACTCTTTCTCAAGGACAGCGAAAAAATTCCAATTTATTCATGGGGAAGAAATTTCTTGGTGGTTGAAGCTTGCTTCCATGAACACACAGGGTCAATGTACCACTTAATTCCTATCAAAATCTTCTGAAGATGGACAAATTTCAAGTAGCACAATGTTACAACGCTTCTGCCAATCTGAGGGAAAGACAGCATTACTGGTAATTCTTTCCTCTGATCCAAGGGTTTTGAAAGTCAGAGAAATGTGAGCAGGCTGTCAAGTTATGGAGACTGCTGGTGAAAGACAGATTTTAGGGTATTTTTTTAAACGCAGCAATGAAGCCTCCTGGCATTATTGTTCATTTTACACAGACAGAAACTACCAACAGTACAAGATGCAGTTGAGAATCCTTAAAGAAACACTTGAAGATAAACTAAAAGCAAGTTCAAAAGCAGCTTCAATACTTACAGGACATTACTTTGCAACTTCAAATTATACCTTTTAATGATGGGGATGCTGCTGCCAAGCGAAAACCTGACAGACGTCACATAGAAACTGTGAAACTGCTTACAAATGAAGTATTAAGTGCACCAAGGAACTTGCACAGAGGACTGAAATGCATTTCTCTAAATTATCATCATGGCCATTGCAAGAATCATAAAGGAGAAAACCTCAGCTAGAAACATGATTTTTTTTCCATTAGAAGAGCCTCCTCTCTGGTTTGCACATGACCTCAGCCTTAGCCAGTGGGAGGCACTGGATGAAACTACGTCATGCCAGAAGGTTGCATTAATGCTCAAAGGCTGAAAGTTGTTTTTAGGCACAGAAAGATTCCTCTCTTGCTGTTCTTGTCAAAGACAGGAGGCACCTTGGCATCTTCATCCAAACTGCCACTTCTCCAAACCAGGCAATTCCCAAATGGAAAGGGAACATATCTCACAGCTGACATTTTCCATCTAAGACAGTTTTCTGACAAGAAAGGAAGGGCAGAATCTGCAGAGAAATGGCAACCTCTTGTCCTAAAAGGAGAGCGTCATGTACAAAACGCCTACTCAAACTCTGCAAGACAAGGAGGGAACCACAGGTGAGCCTCTGCAGCTCAGCTCTGCAATCTGTTGTGCCAGTATATACTTTGCAAATTTGGTGGTTATTTACTGATTTATAACAGTGTCCTTTGCAGAGATTTACATGACTGTATAAAGCAGAACAAAGAAATGCTCCATGTATCTCATCTCAAGTGAGTTGATAGAGGGAATTTTTAATGTTTGACCTTAAATATATTGAAAATATAATATAGTTTCATCTGCTTTCTCAAATGAGAGAAACACCTATACCAAGAAACTGCAGAGGACATAAACAGTACATTAAGTGAAATACCTGACCTGAAAAATAAGGCTTTGGGCAAAGATGGGAACATTAATCAGCATGAAGATAAGGGAGAGCCAAGGAATGAGGATTTTTCAATAGAAATAACGAAGATTTACCTTTTAATCATGATTTTGTGCTTAAAGGGAGCTAAGAAAGCTGCCTGAATAAAGATGTAAGAAAGATGGATGGCAGAAATATATATTATATATGTTACTGAACTCTGAATAAATCAAAATAGGTAATGAACAAGACAAAAAAGTAATACAGAAATACTATAAAAATTAAAAAATAGCACATATAAGATCATACAGAATAATATCACACGTAACACACACTATTACAAAAATCATCATTAGATATGTGAAGGCAAGAATGTGAATCAATTTCTTAATGGTTTCTCATGGAGCTTTGAACAATAAATTACCTTATAATGATTTTATCATGTTCTTCCTGAAAATACCAGTTGATTCAGTCTAACACTAGACTGAAGAGTGAAACAAAACGTTCAAAATGGTGCTGTTGATCACATCCAAGCTTAAGTACCCAAATATGACTCACAAATGTCTATTCGACCTGCTAACGCATGAGATACAGAGGTACTAGCTGCCCATTCCATACCCAGATGGTCTCTGCATACCCAGATTGACTGTCTAAGGTCATACAGCATCACTTTTTCCCCACAGTGTGGGAAAGAATTTGGACAAAACCAGCTCCCACAAGGAAAGGAAACGCTAGGTGTTACTGGTGGGAACCACTGAGCTTTAGAGAGGCTGTTGAGAAGGGGAGATGTGTTCAGACTGATTTATTGACGATGGCTATAGGTGTCCCTGGAGATCCCGGTTTAAGGTATTTCCCTAAGCCAGCACAGGGGATGCATACTAACCAGTAAGAAGTACACAGCTTGGCATTTCCAGGAGCTCAGCATACAAAGACAAATGAACAAGTAGCTGCCTTTTTTATCTTTTAAAGAAAAAGGGAACAAGCTAGCTCATTGAGGACAGAAGTCTGCCCTCTGAGGGTACAAATATCAGCTAGTTCTGTGGATTTCATTGACCTAAAATACAAGTTCTCAGAGTCACAATGTGTATCCTTTGAACCTACATGCTCAATCTTACTACAAAGATACGGTTTTTAATAGAGGATTTTATAGTGAGCAGCAAAGCAGAGTCATGATTAATACCCTGATTGCCAGCAAGTGCTCTGAACAGCTCTTACTCTGCAGACGCTGACATTCTCTTGCCAAAGACAACCACAGTGGCATTTCACATTAAAAAAACAATGTTCATTGAAACAGAAAAAGCACTACCTGACACTAAGAGTAATAAATGAGAAGGTCAGCTGAAAAGACACAAACAGTATAGAACATATATGCAACATATTCTATGAACAGTTATTAAATTTACCCTATGCAGTATTCCATTCAGCGGTATTAATAAAGCTTACATTAGTCTAACAAGAAGAAAAAGGCGTTGCATTAAATTTTCTGATTAAATGCTATTACAACTCTTAATCATCACCTTTTAGCAGGGTTACTAATGGAAATGCATTCATTAATGCTGGACACCTATCATTTTATTCTGGTTTTAACACCCACTGTTATTTGCAGTTCTGTTATCCAGAAGAACACCCGTACTGTTCAGAAAACCCAAACAAACCTTCACAAAAGAGCTTTAGACTATGATTCAGTAAAGGCTCATAGGGTCATATGATTAAAAGTTCTGTCAAAATAAAATCTCAAGTAAGTATTCATTAAGTATTTTCACAGGGATGGAACAGAAGAAGAATACTCCTACTCTTTCTTTACCTGACGCATCTCACTATATGAAATCAAGGAGAGCCAGTGCTCCCTCTGGGCCTATGGTAAGCATTCCAAGGGCGCTTACAGTACTCCAAAAAGGTAAGTCAAGCTCAAAGAGCTCAAAGAAGCTCTAGAGCTTTGCTTAACTTGCATATATTCCTCTGTGCCAGGAAGCTCATAGATAAGGCAACAACAACCTGGCCCTAAAGGCCAAAACCCAGATCAAAATGTATAATCAACATCTGGAGCAAAAAAAGACTGGAGGAGCAAAACCTACACGCACACAAAATTAGTGTACTCAGAGGGGCATGTATGCAGGAGTTTTAAGTAACCGAAAGAAGAAAAAGAATGAAGAAATGAAAGATTTCCTTCAGACTGGGGTACTGACCCCTAGATACAATTTTTTTCTGATGATAAACAGATGGAAATACAAGTTATATTTGTATCACAATGGTAGCTGCTTAAACAATGCCTTAGACCATGTAAAGTCAGGCTGTATTCTCTCGTAAAGAGAACATGTAAATCATAAGAAATATGGCAGCTCTATCAAACTTTGTCTCCTCCCCCCAAGCTAACTGTGTGTAGATACAAAACAGTATCATAAAGCTTGGTAAAGAAAATGGGAAATGTTTTGGATTCCTGTGAAATAAATTCTCAATGGTTTGGAAAAAGGAAAAGTGATACAAAGGGAGAGCAGAAGAGAGAACAATGATGTATATATGTAGCAGGAATCAAACAAAGGTATTTGTAGGATCTAAAGATTTTAAAATGAATCTCAAGAGAGGAACTAAGAATGGTTAAACACAACGCTGACTAGGAAACAGACCTTAATTCAAATAGTATTGTTTGATTCATTGACTTTGAAAAGCTGTCGGAAAAAGACATCTGACCATCACCAAATCTTAGAAAGATGGGAAAAGTAAATACAATTTGCACATTTAATTATTTCCTCTCACTGAAATAAGATTAGATAACTGTAATATTTAAACAGATCCCATACTAACTCATCTTGCATAATATGCAGGTTTACCAGTTGGAGTCTCATGAGCATGGTAGGATTGACAGTGAGCAGCACGGGGACACTGAAGGGGTTCCTCTGATTCATCTCTCAGGCTCACAGACTGGGGTGCTGGGCTTCATGCACATTGCAGAGACGGTATGAAACAATCACCATGAGGCTTTTACAGGCATAAAACACTCAACTGGAAAACAGGTAGAATAAATAGAAGAGGCCACTTTGTGATAGTAAAAGCTTTTTGACCCTCTCCAAAGACTTTAGATACAGCCACCCACCTATACAACACCTATCACATCAGGGAACTATGCTATAATACAGTGGACATCGCCACTTCTTTTTCCTAGAGGTTTTTAAAGGGTCTTATGGACTGCATGGATTTTGAGAGGCTTGTGCCCTTGTAGAACTAAGTGAACAAATCCTGTCTGCTCTAAGCAATGGTAATTTATAGCCTATTTCCAACAGGAATGGGCATTAGCATAGAGTACGGAAACTGGATTTCCTAACTCTGCCCTGAGGATGCCAGTAGCCTCTGAGTCCTTGGCACACCAGCACATCTCCCAGTAAAAATGGAGTGGGAGTACGGCAGGTTGTAGTGTACACGTATGTTTTATTAACCTAGGCAGCACAGGTAGCAACAGCAGTAAAAAAAAAAAAATAGCTCAGGCCTCAGTTCATCCACAGGTGAAGATTGTGTCTTCTGGACTGTGTGTGTCCAGAGCACTAACCCTTGTCACTGCTTCTTCACCAATAATTTTTACTGTAATCACATCCTCGTTCTCCTGTGCAGATGTATTCTCAGAAATAATTCCTGGTGGCTTATATGTAAAAGGATATATTCACAAGTAAAGATTTATCATAAAGACACTGATGCGCCTTAAGGAAAATTGAATTTATCTGTATTAACAGGTGTCACGAGCTGGTGAACACTTTCAAAAGTGTATTTGGAACAGAAACAGTTTGTCATAAGGTCAATGCTATCACGTAATGAGAAGTGCTGCCATACTGTTGTAGGTGAACAAAATATTTTAAATCAGAGATTTGAGTGTTGCCTTTTTATAAAAAAACCAACAAAAATACCACACACACCCCCAGATCTTAGAAATAACATTTTCACTGACATACCTGACGTTACCTACAATCAAAAAGGAAGATCAGTGAATCAGCCTCTCATCATGCATTATATCAGTTCTAAAAAGCCCTGGAAAATGCAGGGTACATGGAAAATTGAACACTGTATGGAGTTGGTTTACCAATACAGCAATAAGAGATTCAATCCTTTTATGAAAAAACAATTTTTGTTTGGGTTTTGTTTGTTTGTTTGTTTGTTACCTAAAGAAAAGCAAACAAACTCTATTCCTGTAAAGTGTCAAAGTAACTGCTAGAAAGGGAAAATAGAAATTAGCACCAAAACATGCTTCAAAACAAAACTAGCTCAAGGGGATAAAATAACGTGATACAAGAGAAACTATCAAATGGGGAGAAGCTTATTGATATAATACTTCCAGAACTGGTCCTGAGACGCATTTTATTTAGCATTTTCATTCGTTATCTTGGTATAAAATAGAAGAATCAAAGTAATTAACCATTAATGGCAAAAGTTAGATGGCAGTAACCATACTGATGAGGATCACAATCACATACAAGAAAGGCTGGATGATATTAAGGACTGGAGTAACAAAAATGAAATAAATTACGATAGTAAGAAGTGCAAGGTCTTGCCCTGGATTCTGCTATAAACTGGAGGCACGGGAGGTGTATTTGTTGGTCATAGGAAGATGATGCTCCTTGAGGGCAATACAGCCATAGACATCAGCGTGATGCAACCCAAGCAGATATCACACTGAAGTGGAAGATGGGGTATGTTAGTGTGAGTGTCATCAGGAAACTGGAGAGATGATCTTATGAAAGAGATCTAGTTATCTATACCCACAAAACAAAGGCTGACAGAGTGTACGACTACTCAGTGAAATTCTGCTGAAGATTAAGTACCAACAAGGAGAGAAGGGCCAACATACACAGGAGAACAAAAAGTATGCTTATTTTAGGGCTGGAACTCAGAATAAAGTTTTTAACTCTTTGGAGAGTAAGGTTCTGAAACAGTCTTCTAAAAGCTAATAATTTTTAAGGCCGATTTTGTAAAAAAGGATTATCTGACATGTTTGCCTGCAATTACAAAGAAGTAAACATGCTCACCCAGGACAGACACATTTACTTCTACAGTCTGTGTTCCTAACAGCCAAAACCAACTCAGTAGGACAGATGGAGCTTCATTTCTTCTGCCAAGCCTTGATCTGAACTTACAGATCTCGGAGACCAAGATAGTCAGAGACAAAAAAGAAATGTAGTCCATATCCCATCCTACTGTGCTCTACGAAGTCAAATAGCACTGTGGATATAACTCTCTTTGGAGACCTCTGCAAACACTCAGCAAACTGGCTAAAATAAGGCAACTGTTTAATTCTGAGTATTTTTGCAGTTGTTTTCCTGTGATTTTCCACACGATTTGAGTGAAGGTTTTTTGAAACCCTCATAAAATCCAAGCATGCATTACAAGAAATGACTACATTTACGACCTGACATTATGTCATATAATTACATATTAATGTAATTTTTAAAATGACTATTTTTCTTCTGATTGCAGCAGAAATGCTGCACATTCTGCCACACATAAATCCAGCAATACCGTGTCTTCCTTTGGAATATATTAGTGTACAAGAATGTATTTTTAATCTGACTTTGAAAAGCGAGCACTTGCTCGGTATATGCTGTTCTCACAGAGGCTGCTCTACATTCTGGGCAGTGGAGAAGGTTATCCCATGTCACCATAAAATGTTACACGACAGTCTCTTAGACATTTCCAACTCCACAGGTTCACCGACGGTTTAGTGACTGGAATCCAACAGTAGTTTTACTCTATGACTTGGAAACAAATTTACTCAAGTGTGGAGCTTTTCAACGAAGATTTCAGATGCAGTGTGTTTGAAATACATATTTTGGTGATGTAACCATGAATTTTAAGTGGTTTAGTTTTTAGCCTCTCTGTATTAGAAACCCTTAAGGAAAGCTTAGCTTTCATCTTTCAGTCTTGTCAATTGCTGGTGTTCATCATCAAAATGAAAGACATGAAATAGTATTTAATAATAACAAAATATTATAATTTTAGCTTTTCACCTCTCCCAGTTTATTACCAAGAATTTTTGCTTCATTTGCCATCGGGCACAGAGCAATCACTGATTTGTTATGGAAAGAGAACTAATAAAATTGTCCTGACCTATATTATTTCCCTACTTATGAGAGGATATTTCCTAAAATGACACTAAAATACTCCAAACTCTGCCTTCATAAATCAGAAGCCTTAGAGAGCAAGGCAGCATTAAGACAAGGCAAATCTTGAAAATGCTGAGTAATGCCTTTACTCCATCGATCTTTTACTCTGCCAAAATATTAGCTTTTTACTATACCACATTTTCCATGCCACATACAGCAATTACGATGTGACTGAAAAGAAAGGAAGCCTGACAGGTTATGCTCTTGTACAGTCTCCAGATTCTAATGGGGCTGACAAGTCTCAAGGACTCTTCCTACTGCAGCGGAGGTCCTGTCCTGCACAGCATTTCCCACAGCTGTGTCACAATGCAATAATCAAGTTCACATACTGCTTGAAAAAAATAAAGCAACAGTGGCAAGGAGAAAAGGTAGAAAGCTGTATACAGAGCGAACCACGGTGTAAATCTCACTGGGTATTTGCCAGTAAGTATTCACGTACTTGAAATGGCATGTGCAGAATCGTATAAGTCCTTCCTTATCTACATCAGGAAACAAAATCAAAACTCTCTTGCCTTCGCAGAAGAAAGGAGGAGACTGCAATTATACTGGGCTCAGCATTACTGAATTCAAGCACAATTTCAGCCCTGACCTCTGCCTGATCGGAAATGGGCCTCATGCACCGCTGGGCTGTCTCTGTTCACTTGTTGCTGGAGCTCATGTGCTAATTCTGTTACCATTCCAAGGAAAATTGACTGCAAAAGGCATGGACAAAAGGCACTGTTGGAACTGCTCGCTGATATGAACACAGCAGGCAAGCCTCTGCTTTTGTCAGCTACTTTTTTGAATTTTTCTGTTCCAGTTCCTCCCCACAAGCAGTGCTGCAACTGCAGAACCCACGGAAACCTGTGTGTATCCAGCATAAGACACAATTGTTTTTGGCAGCATCGTCCTGAAAGCAGCAGTTCTAGGAGCTCTGAAGCCATCTGCAGTACCTCCTTTAATTCTCAGCTCTCAAGAAGTGCTGGCCTGGGAGTGCTGGCCTAATGGGCTGGCCACCCCCACCCTCTCCTGAGAAAATAGGATCACCCTGCAATGCAGTCATGCATCCACACCAAGCAAGTGCATTTTGCTTTTTCTGTAATTTTGGGGAAGAGGACATGAACGGGAGCTCTTCATTTCAGTGGCCTCATTTGACATTTCTTCAACACCAAGAGAACTAACACAGCATACTCCATCTGTTGTAATGAATTTTGAGCTTCCATTAGATGCAAATGTAGTTTGGGGCCAATCAACATTAACACAATGCAGCAGCCCTCTAGCCAGAGGTCTGGGAGCTGCTGTGGCTTAGCTACTCAAGATGTCTTTTCTACAGCTCCCAGAAATCCAGAGGGCATTTCAAACCTCAGGTTTTCAGGTTTTTCAGAATTTCAGAGCTGGAGGGATGCATAAGAGGTCATTACTCCTTCTGCCATCTCAAGGCAAGATCAACTTTACCGCAACTCTTTGTGACAGATCATTGTTCTTAAAGCTGTAAAATGCTAGAGCTCCTGCAGCTCTTCTCAGTACTGTTTTTCAGCAATAGTTAAGCAACTTTCCTTAAAAATTCACATACATGAAGAAGTTTGCACCTCAAAGACTTAAGAAAACAACAGGTATTTCATTCAGGGCAACACTATTACTGCAGTCAATGCTGATGAGGGGAACTTGAGCTGGAGACATCTGAGGGCCATTACTATCCTGATCCTTACAGCTGTAATTCCCAGTCTTTCCGACAGTAAAAAGCCTCAAGTGAGTCTTTCATTCATGACCTTCCTGCTTCTTAAAGTCTAAGAAAGTGAGAAAATCTTTCTCTGATAAAGTCAAGTCAGTATCTAACATGAGAATTGCTGGAAACATTTTTCTGTATTGCAGAGGGTTACAATGCAGACTGGAGTAACTGACATTACAACTACCTGTCCTGTTGTTGTAGGAAAGATCTGCAGAAAGCATAATGCAGGGAAACATTTTCCTCCACTTGCTGAGTTTGAACAACCTATAAACCTGTGAAGACTGGGAACAGCTGATGCAACGTGTGCAGGCACTATGCATTACTTCTAAAAATAGGGCACTGTAGCATAGGGTGGAAAAAAAGGAGAAAGTCAGCAACAAAAATTCAACCCCAAATTTTCCATTTTTCTGTTTTACCTGAGAAGGTATCCTGCACAAAAGGGAGGATGTGATCTCTTACCGTCAGACCCCTGACAGCAGGGGGAGTGACGCCTAACTTGTTTGTTAGCTCTGTTAAAGGTTTTGCTGTATTAACGTTGGACAAGCCACCTATACCTGTTTCTCTGCCCATCTTCCTTTGTATTGTCTAATTAGATTACGCAGCTTAGTTTCCTAAAGGTACTTAGGCACCTAAAGCCTCTGTGGACACATCCCTAAGTCCTCCAGGTCGGGTATCATCCCTTATATTGCATATATATATACCAGCTTTGATCTTATCTGCCATATTTCATCACTACCGATACAAATATTGTCCCAGCTCAGCTCTGAGCTCTTCTGTTCTGCTACATGAACAAATACCACAAGGCCCTGTGGGACTTAACAAGTGAATTGACTTCTTTTATATATTCACAAAAGTCTGGATAAGAGTTCAAACAGAAGGAAATTGAGAATCTATGTCACAAAACCACCATATAAAATCATATCCACGATAATTTTTAAGCTTGATTTTAACTGTAAAATTCATACAGAAGAAAAGTATGGAAACAACAGTTATTTTAAGAACAGAAACCTCCTCCTGTATTTGCTTCTCAGCAGGTGGTGGGGCTTAGGATGACTTGGCTTTGCTAAGCTTTAGCAGCCTCATGTGGCCATGACCAGAGCAAGGGCACCAAAGGTAAGTTAGGACAGTTAAAAGTATGCTCCAACTTGGACCAGGAGCTGGGCAGATGGAAACACACTCAGATTCACAAAATAATTCTTGCTTATGAAAAAATGAGGGCTGAAAGGTGACCTTACTGCATGCGTAAGCTCACACGCAGCAGCCTAAGGGACCTATTGCAGGGAACTTGTCAGTCTTACTAGGTAAAGGCATAATCAAATCAGTCCTCTGGAAGCTAGAAAAACTCAGACCTAAAAAAGATGTGGTGTGTACTTAAATGCTAGGATGGTTACTGAAAGTCATGGTGCACCACCTGAATTTTTTAGATGCTTTGCAGAAAAACTACTGGGAAAAAGTCTAGTGTCTGTGTATACTAATCTGGTCAGATGTTCGTAGCCTGGGTGCAGGATTATCTATCTCCTGATACCTCAGTATCTCTTTCAAAATGTTAATATTTCTTACTATTTCTGTATGTCTATAGTGGCTCCTTCTAGCCTCAGAAGATGTAATTTGCCCTTGCTGAGCACTACTGCTGTGTCCTTACCCACTCCCTGAATAGAGGCCAATGAATAACACGCCCTATTTGGCAAGTGGTATCTCAAGTGTAAACAAGTGCATTTTTAAAATGTACCCCCTCCCATTTCTTACAAAAATAAACCAAATTCACCATATTAACTGATAAACTGTGTACTAAAGTACTGACAAAACCCAGCAATAAATAATAAAAGCACTAGTCTGCATTTTAAAACAAGCCTTAGAACAGGAAGAGAGGTTATCACTTTAGCTCTCAGTAAGAACAAGGATAGAAGTGCAGTAAAATTGTGTACTATGTTTTAAAAAAGTGGTGAGATCAGGAGGAAAGGCACTGTAAGTTTTCAAATTATTTACAGTATAGTGTAAGTTCTATAGGGATTGAAATGTTCATGTCTTTAAATATTTAGATGCTTCAGGTAATGTTTCTATTACATGCAATAAAGTAAAAAGTACCCAGAAGTATGTTTACATTGCTCCTCTGGTTCCTTATGGAATTTGAGGAAAAAATCAAAGCCTGTATCCTGGTTTTTTATACATACTGTATAAATAGAGGCAAAAAAACCCCCAAACCATAGCAAGCAATAAATGTAGGAATTAAAAGCAGATATTTAAACAAGCAAGCAAACAAACAAACAAACAAACAAAAAAGAATGCCTAACTAGTAGAATTTAATGTGCCTTTTGGTCCATAATGTTTTAATGTTTTCTATATTTTGACTGTTTAGTATGTGGTTTTTTGCTTTTTGGTACATATTTTGATACTGTTGAAACCTGTTTTCTTTTTAAAAATAAGGCACATGCAGAGCCTTCTTTTCAACAGTAAACATCAAACATTGTGTAGGTGAAGGAAAGGTTACCAGGTTACTGCTCACTGTGATTTTTTTGAAAAATCTAACAGACCTACAGACTCAGAATGATACAAGTTGGAAAGGAACTCAGGAAGTTATCAGTCCAAGCTTCTGCTTGAAATACTCTCTGAATACTTCGGGCACCCCTTAGAAAATTAAAATCCTTCCTAGGAATTGAAGTCCAGAACCGAGATAGACACCCAAATTCTTCCTATTGGCAGCAAGTAATTTTTACATCCTCCAGGGCTGTACTAATAGCAGCACAGCCTGTAGATCCATCTTTAACCAAGCACTCGTTAGACTATATCTAGATACTGCATCCAGTTTGGGTCCCCAAATATGAGAAAGATACTGATAAACTGGAGTGAGTTCAGTGGAGGGTCACCAAGATGGTCAAGGGCTGGAGCACTGGCTCTGTGAGATGGATGGTGGGAGACCATAAGGCAATGGGCATAAATTGAAACAAAAGATGTTCAGATTGAATAAAAGGAAACTTTTCAACAATGAGGACAGTTGGGCAGTGAAAGTGGCTGCCCAGAGAGGTTGTACACTCTCCATCATTGGAGGTTTTTAAGAGCAGGAAGGATAGAGCCCTCAAGCAGCCTGGTCTGATGTCATATCTGACCCTGCTTTGGGCAGGAGGTTGCACTAGAGGCCTCCTGCTGTTCCTTCCCAACTGATTTACCTTATGATCCTACTTTCTGCACAACATTCTGAGAAAAATAGGAAATCAACCAGCTAGCTATATGAGCTAGCAGAGAAGCAGAGAGAGTGATGAGAAATATTTCTCTGTCATTCTTCAAAGTGACTCTAACACATTTTCATATGTAAAATTCTGGACATTTCCTGCTGTAAAAGCAGAACAATATCAGCGTAAGGGATGGCTTTCCCAAAGCAAACACCTCATATGCTTATCAACAGATGCTGTCTTTGAAAGGGACGTAGGAAGAAGCGAACATGAAACTTTAGATCTCTAAGCATCAGGTAAAAGAGCAGACACGCTCCAGCATTGGCCTTCTAGTGTTATCTCTGAGAAGAGCTAAACAGAAAACAAAATGCTCCAAAACATCAGGCACTGTATCCCAAGAGCTGTTCCAGTGAGACTCTAATCCTGAGCAGGATGAAATGAAAAAAGAAAGCTTCAAGGATTTTAAAGTGGGCTTATAGTCAACGCCTACACAGACAGATGTGTACCATTCTGATGGTGAAGGTATTGTCCCAATACTTTATTTGAAAGAAGAACCTATACTGTCCCCAAGGAGCTCAATTTTAGAGGGAAGTAACCTATGTTTAAATCAGAGAATTAAACAGCACAGAGAAACTTGTCTAATACATAAGTTTTTCATTCTCTGTAACTCTGACAGATTCTCTGACCAAAAGACAACTTATGATTCTCTTATGCTTGTCTTTGAGAGCAGGGAAAACATTAAATTGAAATGAGGCTTCAGAGTCAAGGAAAAAAAAAAATACCACTTGGAGAAATCACCTCAAATTGAGGCATCCTCAGTATTCAGGCAGAGTCCCACCTGCACAAAACCACATCAATAAGACAAAACATTAGAGACCCTGATATCAAACAGGCACCGTGACAGAATCAGTTGATTGAACTAGTCCAGCAACCATTGACATGATGCTGTGGCTGGATTCTCCAATTAATGCAAGCTGATCATTGCACATCAAAACTTCCTTTTCCCCTCACTTCTGAAGCTTCTCAAATCCCCAGTTTACGCTTTGCCCTACATATAACAAGGGCCTTCACCAGTAGGAAATTTCAGGTTCAGGCTCCAAGATTTCAAAATTTTGAAAAAGCTGAAGAGTTCACTGTGTGCACTCACCAGGCCCGAGGCAGAGAGACACGGCATTTGCAGAAACAGCTTTTTGTGGGGTACATCAAGCCATGAAAAGGGTACTCAACTCTGGGAAGATACAGAGTGAAGGACTGTTGATTTAAGTCAGATTTTAGGGAGAACAAACAAATTTAAAACAGCAGAAGGACAGAATCTGCAGTGTCACAGTATGAACCTCTGCTAGTTGTGGGGTGTTTCCATCCCTGATGAGTCCCATTATCTGTCTGAACAATGTCTCTAAGTCGTCTAACACGTAGAAGTGCCAGCAAAGAAGAAAAAAATCTTAACATATTAAAAAAACTCCAGTCCTCTGCATTTGGTGCAGAGATCTTTAATACTAGTTGAGTGTGGAAAGGGGAAGCCAGCTAGCAGAACAAAATCCATCTGTATTAATAAATACCTGAATGGAAATCTGCCTTCAGGACTGTTATACAGACTTGAGGATGCAAAGTCTTATTCACAGTTCTTGAGATGATTTTCCACTTTTCTTCCTATTAAGGTACACATTTTCAGCGTATAAAAGTACAGTTATGAAAGTATATTGTGGGAATTCAAAATACATCCCAGTATAAATACAGAAAAATGGATAACAGAGCGTTTAAGAACAAAGCTTTTATTATATTCCACAGATTAAGATTCACTGATCTCTCTAGACAAATTACATGAAGAGCCAGCACTTCTGTCAGAAATAAGAAGTCACAGAAATTATTTGCCTTTGGAGACTGATTCTGGTGTTTTTCTTATACTAAAGTCAAGTTCCTATTAAGTCTTTGGATTTACTGTGACTGTGTCCTAAATCTTGGGAAATGCCAATATTTTCCTCACTTTCTTTCCCATTTATTGCAGCATACTTCTTCTTCTTCTTTCTGTCAGCCTCCATAATTGGTGGAAAGTAAGATAAAAGCTTAGCATGGTGCTGAATCAATCTAATAGTGCGTTACAATGATTGCTGGTGGATCTGAACTCCTGGAGGGAGCGGGCTGTATTTTCACAAAAGGTAGTAATCTTTTTATTTTGCTATCAGGGGCTTGGGAGGAACAAGTAGGCCACGCAAACGGTGCATCACTTAGCACAGCTCAGCCCAGAACACAAGGGTGTTCAATGTCAGATCCACGGTCTATACCGTGACACACAAGGGAAGAGGGTTTTTTTTGAGGGATTCCCAGCCCCACCCTTTTATATACTGGACCTTTTAATCCCTTGCTTTTAGCCAGCTATCTTCCATCTTAACTTTCCTGAATAATGAACTACAGCGAGGTAACCTGCTCAGAATAAGCTTCTGCTATCTACTATTAATAGAGCACAGGAATAACTTTGAGCTGTAAAGAGTTCCCGGAGTTCAGAGCCCGAGTTCACTCTGACGCTAGGCCAGCTTACAGAATATTTAACCTTCGCTGGGTGCAGACATACATTAAACACCAAGGCTAGGATAAAAGAAACCATCTGAAAGGTTTCCCTTTGCAGTTACTATTCAGCTACCAATAAGCGTGTGTTCCTTTCTTGTTTTTCCTGTTGGTGCTCTTTTTCATGTTTTTTTTTTTACCAGTGTTTCCCTGTTTAGCTACCTGTTTTTATCCGTTTGTATTGCAGAGGAGGAAAACTAAGCAAATTATAGAGCGAGCCAAAAGAAAAGGATAACAGCTTGAGTTTTTTAGCAAGAAAAGACGTCATTTCATCCAGTAAGATGCACTAAAAATTTACAAGCAAATCAAACACAATTTATAGCCGTATAGATATACATCAGCTAAATAAAACACAACAGTTCAGATATTCTTGTTGAATTTCAATTACCATAAGACCCCACACATTTTAGAAATAACATTAAACAATGCTTATTAAGCCATCTGATACTCTGAAATATATCTTCAGATGTGTGTATTTAAACTTTGAAAGCAATTTATATAAAATTCAGATTTTGGCTCCCTTAGGGAAACACATTAATGATTTTTATGCTCATTTAAGACAGATACTTTCTTCCTGATAGATTCAAGTGCTAAACAGAAAATTGTTTAGACGATTTCAAGCATTATTGCTCTCTGATATTAATGCAGAAGCATATGAATAAATAAAATGAAGGAAATTCTTCCTTTGGAACTCACTTAAACAGCAACACTCTAAAGTCATCCTGAATCCTACTTAAAAAAAAGGGGTGGGTTTTCTGGTTTTTTTTAGAAGCAAAGCAAAAGTTACCTACCAAAATGCTGCAAATCAGTCAGGAGCCTCTGCCTGAGCCTGTATTTACTTTCATGAGATGTTGTATTAGTATATAATAGAAAAGTTTTTCCTTGTGCTCATCAGCTGTTGTTCGGATTACATGCCTTCTCCTTGTTTTTCAAAGCAAAGAGAGCCTGGACTCCTACTCCATCAGCAACTTCATGGAACTCACTGCCACAGGAGGTAGAGAAGCCAGTAGCTCCCTATGCATCCTATTCACTGAGACTGCAATGATCCAACTTGACCTCTCTTGCCTGAATAAAACTAGGCTTTCCTTATTTCTAAGCATAATCATGCATTTTGTTCCAGTCATTTCTACTCCCCACACTTGGACAACCTAAGCAAAGTATACTGTATTTGATGACCATTTGGCAGATCATCTACAACTCTCCCTTCCAGCAGAGTTCTGTGAATACAAACAGCCATTTGATGCAAAAGTCTCCCATTCAACCAAACACACAAACACATAAAAGCTTATTATTTTCAGCATAAAATAAATCTATTCCCTCCACCTGGACTTGGAAAGCATCCCACTCATGCTTTAAGAACAGAATATGACAGAGAAGGAAAAAAGGAGCTGATGTATTATTCTTTGCTCAGTCCAAATTGGAAACCTACATGCCCTAATGGCATTTTGGTTTCCAAATGAGTTCTTTGAATAATATTCCCTTCTTCTCTTTCCATTAGAATCTCTAGAAATTAATAATTTAGTCTAGTCATACTGTAGGCCACATGAGTGGTAACTTCTGAATAAAACAATAACCATTCATACCCACATTTAAATTGCTGGAAGGCTTTTGAGGTTCAATGCCAAATAACTAACCCATCTCAAGCGTTTGTACTAACTGGGACGTATGCAAAGCAGCTGCAGCTCAGTCAGCATTAGCTTCAGTCTAGGAATTTGGTTTTAATTTATGTTGACTTGCATGGGACTTTGTATCCACAGGGAAAGGGACGCAGAGAGAGTTTCATTTGCAATAACATGGCCATGCCTTCTACAGCTAAATACAGCTCCCAGGGTTGCCATTCATCCTTGTGACTTTTTGTATTGCTGGGTTACAGAAACAGTTTCTAGATTCCCACCCTTTTGTCGGCCTTTTATGAAGACCTAGGACCATGATACTAATGTCAGGCAACGTAGTAAGCATGTACACAAATTGAAACAATCTCAGTATCACTACATTTGGAAATTCTGCATTTCAGGAGATCCATCTGTGACAGGATTCAACATCTATGGATTACAGGGTTCACTACTATATGTTTTAAGTGCAACCAGGTTATGCAGTGGGTGAAAGAATTAATAAAATGAAAGAAAGAAAAAAATATTTTTGTACACCACATCACTGTAGAAAACTTGATCCATGTATTGCCAGGTATCTTCCCTAAGAGCTGAGGCTGAAAGGTTGAAAACCACTGTATTTTATTATGAGGGAACACAATGACTATTACAGAGGTTCGACCTGCAGAACCCTGGACGGTTTAAACCTCAGTGGTGAAGGAGCTGTGTCCTGCAAGCCAGGGAAATCTGCTTAGCACTGATTGCACTCACCTTTGCCTGCAAACTTTCATCTCCTGCTGCCTCCATCTCTCAATGTTTATATTAATTAAATTCTCCACTTTAGAACACTAGCCTGAAATACAGGCAGGGCTTAGTGAATATAATTCCAGACTCCAACTGTGATATTAACACTGAAACATGCACAGAGCATGTTCAGAATTAAAAAGTCTGCTTCCCCTTCTTTTAAATGATGAGACAGAAAGGTTTCAGATGCCTCAGACACAAGTGTTTCATAAGCAGGGGCTTATGTTAGTGAGAATGAGTCTGTTACATGCCTGTTAAATGCTTCCAAATTCTCAAAAGCATTACTTTAATTTTGCCACTTATTTCCATTATTCTCTTCCTGCTTATTCCCAAAGCCAATTAAAATGCAAACACGAGATTTTAAAGGCTTCAGTTTGATAACAGGCAGCAAGACAAGCGAGGCATGGGACAGCACTGAAATACAGCTCTTTAATGCAAGCATATTAATAGAAATAATTGGATTTCTAAAGTCTCACAATTGCAAGCGTTACCTCTTATCATCCATTAAATCAATTGACATCCTTCATTTGTTATTTTAAAAGCATTATTCTTATTTCATGAGAGTGCTAAACATATTTGGTTTGCTCTAATGAAAGTTGTGGAGTTTTCTTCTGAAGTACATACCAGCCTCATAGCATGTAATATATGAAATGGATTCATTAAAGCAGTATGGTAAATGCTGGCCTCAGAGAAGTTAAACTCTCAATTTTGTTTTTAGCAGGGCCAGAGTTTCATCCAAAACACATAATGTTTTATTAAGCTTTTAGTAATTATAATAAAAGAGTTAAAGAATTTAATCTCAACTTTTTCAAAAGAGCCTATGGGAAATAGATGCTGGAACTCGTCTGAATTTCAATGGGAGGCTTAGCATCTAACATCCTCAGGAAATCCCTGCCTTATCCTGCTGTTGATTTCTGAATTTAACATCATCCTCATCTTCCATTTTATATGTTCAATTCAAATTGCTCCCCCTGGATATGGCTGCTGTCAGGTGATATGGATAATGCAATCTTTAACCCCATCCAACAAGCCAGTGCCCAGTTCACCTCACACCCCTTTGTTCCTCCCCTTCTCTTACACCACATTCACACTAAAGAGCCAAAAGAAAGGAATGCAAACACCCCCACACATACCATTTTGTTTGTAGGTTTAGCTTTCTGTAGGTTTAACTCCCTGAACTGGCTCATTGAGATGTCAGATAAGACCAGAGGCAGCTCAAGGAAGCAGAGGGAGAACATGGCAAGGGACAAGGGGAGAAGAGGAAACAGGAAGGCAGAACTGCCTCTTACAGTTAACAATCAGCCATTGAACTGGTTTCACTTCCTTGTCAGACCACATGCTGCCTATGGCTGCATAGGATTAAGATTTTCCTCCGCCTCTGATGGTATAATTTCAAATTTATTTATCCCAGCAGCAAGCACGTGGCTGACACAAGTGATGGTTCTGCTCTCCAGCTCACTTCCAAGAACACTTCTCTGCTCCTCTGCTTTTTGCCCGCGCAAACATCCTTGTGACTGTGCCATGAGCTGAAGTGGGAAACAAATACAGCTGAAAAGTAACTTCCATTTACAGAGTGGATTTTATCTGAAGTGGTTCCCTGGTCTGGCTCACAAAGCAGCTACACACCACCAATGCCAAGAAAAAGCAAGGGGAGAGAAGAAGTGTCCGTCCCTTTGAGCAGCACTGTGAATTTATGCCAGAACTGTTCGTGGAGCTACAGCTGTGATCCAAGAGCTGCAAGCCAACCCTTCAAAACTGGAAAATGAAAGCCAACCTTCTAACTTTGTTTACAGCACATACCACAATATGTATATAGGCTCTTAAATAGCTTAGGAATGAAATTCCACTGATGACGAATTAGAATTATGCCCGTTAGGTATGACCATATATCCAACTCCAAATTTTAAGCACCCATTTAAAACATAAATTAATATTAAAAAGATACATCTTTTTTAATATACTTATCCTTTTTATATTACTTATTCCAACCTGAATATTTCCCTATTTATAGCATGAAAATTATCTTCTATTTTTAAGTCTTCCTACAAGCAAATTTCAGTTTTCTTTTCAGCTTCTTCAGGTATTACCTTGTACAGAAATGTTCAAGTGCCATGTTTTTATTACCGCTAATGCAGAATAAGTCATTTTGCCACTTGAAATTATGACAACTATGTCACAAAGAGAGAAGTAAGAGCAAAAATGTGTCTATGTTTCTTTTTATAATGGTTAAAAAAAAAAATAATTACCACTTTTGTTGTATTTCCTGGAAGAACTGTCAGTGGAAGTTGAAGAGCACTTAACATACACCTCGTGGCTTTGGACACTACTAACTTCAACATACGCCTGAATGGGAAATTGTTTTTCACTTCAAGGCAAAACCATTAAAATCTATGTAAAAGAGTAAGGATTTCCCCAACAGAAGACTAAGTTTTTCAATTGAAAAGTTGGATTATTTTTTTTTAAGCAAATGAAGGGAGAAAATAGTCACACCATTCAGTTCTAACAGTTCTGCCCTCGGTTCTGGATTTCTTTACTCATATACTTAAACATACTGCACTGAGTATTTTACAATTCAACACAGATAAAATAATGAAATACAAAAGGTTAAGACATAGAAAGAGCACCAAGAATGGTTGGCTGTCAAATCACAAGCAAAGTAATCCAGTAAGAAAAACGCAGAGACTAAATTCACCAACATCATTCTTCTGCTTTATGCCACTCCTGTGAAGTTATAAACGCAGACTGAATGTCTTGCTTCCTTCACTGATGTGGCATCATGCAGAGAAAAAGCATCTTTAAAAATTAAACTAATTTGGGGCCACAAACAGGAAAATGCCTTAATCATAATTTTATAGCAGAATTTTATGTCAGTACATAGTTTTTTAGATGCTTTAAACCGCTAATTTCCATAAATTAACATGCCTGGGTCTCTTTTAATAGTAAACATAACTTTGCATTTCCTGCTTGTAATGCTTGGGTTTAACATAATTACAGTATGTTCCTTGTTTTCAGTCCCATACAGATCTCCCTCACTGCTCTGTCCCCAGTCAAGCTCTGCTCAACGTAGTTTTGTATTAGCAGAGACACAAAATGAACCTGCAAAATTTACTCGGAGATTTATTGCATACATAACCCTTGCACATGTATATGCAAACTCCATTTGCATATTCAAAATGTCTGTCTACTGTTGCCAGTGAATACGTATTTTTGCATGCTATGGCTGTATATGCAAATTCCCTTCTTCCAGCGTCAATTATCTACTCCCCCACAATCAATATGCTCCCTTTCCTAAAACAATCCTTTTCAGACCCTATATTACTTTGCTGTCCCAGAAGTCAGTAAGTACTGCCATGTCCTCCTACACAAATGTCTTTGCCCAGTTCTTTTTACGGCTTCTGTCAATTATGTGCTTGTCTCTGTTTTCTTTCCCAAAGCTTCAGCTTCCTCCCTCTTCTTTTGCCCAGCCCCAGCTTTTGCCCACTCCATGCAGGAGAAAGAACAGCAGCTCTACCTCTTCTGCTGCCCTGTTTCTCTTTCTCACCTGTCTGACACAGAGGCACCTTCCGCTCCCTTTGCTAAAGAAACAGCATCCCGAAAAGGCAGTGTTCAGTAGAATCCATGTAAAGGACTGTGACCAGAAGCAGCTGCCAAGGACAGGAATGAAAAAAAATACTGCACAGGAAAAGGAAAAAAAACACTGCATGGATAGATGTCCTTAATGCTTACAACAAAATGCCATTTTTTTAATTTCATTTTTTTATGGGAAGCTCCAGTCTTGGTAGCTAAATATTGCAGTCTCCATAGCCACGTGACAAGGGCCAGGACAAAGCTGCTAAATGCTCTGCCCAAGAGTACTGTTTAATGAGATTCTGTGCTGGGGTCCTTTTGCAGCAGGGCGGACTGCATCATCCAGTTCGTCACCAAAACAGACATAACCCCCTGAATAAGTTAGAGGCTAGCAGGTCACACCCCAGCTCATTTGAATGCTTCTACCTGGCAACATTTCAAGGAGTAGCAATTTTTCACAAACACATGACCCACTTGCTACCTCCCTCCTGCAAAAGTACATCAAACTCTATCTTAAACCTCACCGTGCTGCCATAACTACCCATGCATACGGACACACAAACAAAATCGCTACATGAAACGACAGTGCTACGGTGAACTGCTTCCTAAAGGTTCATTTTACCAACCCTTAACCTGCAGTTGTGCCAGCCTGTAAACTGGAGTCAAGACTGTGGGGAAAAGAAGTCATCTGGGATCTTCCTAATGAAGAAGGCTCTCTCAGCTTTACCCCCACAGGGCTGGCTCAGAGTCCTCAGCTTTGTCTGCTTAGAGTGCACTTCACACCTGAATGCGGAAAAGTTCTGTTCTCTGAAAGAATCAAGTTCACGCTAGTTACGAGAAATGAGCTAGCTGAACTACAAAAATTTAACTATTGATCATGACCTTAAAACACTTTAAAATATGAAAATCAATTCCAATTGGACTTGGTAGGCTAAATTCACTTTCAATTCTTTCCCATGTATAAGGCTTATTTGCCTAATTTAATGTTTTACAGCTATCTTTAATGTGCAAATACTTTCTACGGTGAATATGCAATGTGAAAAAAAATAATCAGAAGCTCTCATTCTGAAGTTATGCTGTTTATTTCCTTCCTGAAAACTCAGATGAGTGAAGTCAGGTTAATTGCCTCTAAGTTGCTATGAATAATGTTGCAAAGCCTTGCACTGACAGTTACACCATTCTTCTGCTAGTTGTGTATCCCAGAGCTATTTCGATGTATAACTATAATTCATTTTGGCTGCTAGATCTGCATTTAAAGACAAAAGCCAATAACAAACTTCCTTAGTCTGCCTCCGGTTTTCATCAACTTTCTATCCAGTGGGTGTAATTTTGGAGATGTTACTTGATCTAACATGCTCCAAAATAATGGAAGTCTTTGGTCCCTTTAATATATTCTCTGCACATTGTCATCATTCATGGTGGTAGCAGCAGTACGTTGGCTCATTATGTTGTACTAATCTTGCTACCTGATACTCTTTTCACCAATCAATCTGTTGATTACAGCCAGTTTAAATCTTGGTGATAAACAGGATTCTGAGATTCTTCAAAGGACAACGGAATCTGAATTAATTAGCATCCATCAGAGGAAAAACAAAATTCTCGTACAAATAGAACTGAGAAACTTAATAACCCACAAGGACAACTTTTATGGAGCACTGGATGGGCTTTTACACACTTGCAGTGCAGGAGAGCATAGCATCCTCAGCTCTAGCTTAGCAATCAGGCTATGGAGAAGCTAATTCTCACACAGAAATTCATTAATTACACCTTGAAACTACCAAGGTAGCCTGTTATTGAAGCCAGATCTCAAACAGTTCTGAAGTATAACTTATCTTTAAAACTTTCAAGCATGAAGATTTGAAGCATCTGTCAAAGTATTTCCAGGTTACACTTACTATTCTACCAACCACACACCTCACCGAGCCAAAAAACCCCCACCCAGTCTAACATTTATATGGATAATGAGGGGAAATTCATATAAAAAGGGGGGGGAAATTGTATCTGTTTTCTTCAAACTATCTTTATAGTATGTTTCATATTTGGCAACTTCATATTGTTGGTAACATTAACAAATTCTAACAATTTAAGTTCTTTTCAAAGAACACCAAAATACTTGAAAACAGGGCTTTTGAAAAAGAGGTAAAAAAAAAAAACAAAAAGAGAGAGATAGGAGAGACATTATTTACATAGCTGGCATTTAAGGAAATAACAAAAATCATTCTTGCTTTTGTGGACATCAGTAACATTTGCAGTCCAAAAAATCATAAATGCCCTGTAACAGATGATGATAGTCTTACCGACATGATGAATAAGAGGCATTTAGTCTTTAATGGCTTTTGTAATTTTTTTTTTTCCTCACGAGAGCAGTACACTGTGTAAAATGTATTTTAGTCTTCAGTACTTGGAAGGAACTTCACACATTATTATTCCACATTAGCTCCATTTGTCGATATGATGACTAAAGACCTATCGGCCAGATGCAAATGCTGCTTTCTAATCTTGATCTATAACGCAGAACAGCCATGGGCATGTCATTCCCCATGAAGGAGAATCATTCTGTAAGGTACGGTGTAAGGATAATGCATTAATTATCCGAAGGAAGTTCTTGCTTACCTGTGAGAACATTGAATTACATAAAAAAATGAAAATAAGCCCAGCTGTAAAGATAAGCCCTGTCAAAAATGTAGTTTTTCACAGTCAAAAGATGCTAGCACTGGCCTTGACTCCATGTGTTGCTGAGCTCTTTGCCCTTGGTGAATAGTCTAGAGAAGTCAACAGGAATTTTGATACTTTACTGGATCAAGACCATGAAATCTAATATACTTTATTTCTCATTTCCATCATACATACGTAAGATGACATCCTTTAATTTAGACATACATAAAATAATCATCTTTTGTCTTCAAGGAAGCACCAGGTGAAAATAGTGTGAGGTGTTAAGGGTTTGCTAATTGATGATATATTAAATTAATTTTACACTATTAATGTTACTTAATGGAATTTCATATTTCCTATTTGAAAAATGAAGGTCAAAGGAAGTGATGATAAGAGACAATTACAATTACCACTTAGGAGCATTAATATGTAAATATATGGCTAAGTTAAGATTGCTAATTTAAGTTGCATAACTGCTGGATATTTTTGAAGTTAGAGCCTAATAGGTTCTGCCATTATTTGTATCTATTTTATACATAAAATGTCAATGGTATTTATTCTTAAAATACCATGAATAATAGCATCACATTTATTTTATTAATAGATATGGACATTAATGTCACATTATGCCATGCAATCACTTCATTTCTTTCTAAAAATACAACAGGTTAAAAAACTGTATCACTTGCACACTTTCATGCATCAGCTCATGAGTCAATCACAAGTAGCTGAGTTTGAGAAGCAGGTGATGTACTGGGTAGATTTCTCCACAATCGGCCAGTGGTTGGGTTTTTTTCAACTTTCCTTTGCAACATCTGATATTACAAACTTTAAAGCACTGATATTTTTAAAAGGTCAAGATAGAGAACGAATTTGATCCAAGGATCCCCAGCTTAGCAAGCCAAAAGTCAAGAGAACTCTATCAAATGTCAAGAGAAACTGGAGAAAACTTCAACAAATTTCTGCAATGTGTGCACAAGAAAAGTATTTTAACCTGTTCTAATTCAGTGATATTTTACAAATTTCATATTTCAAACATGTAAAGTACGAACAATGAGAATTTCCCCAGTTATGATATTTTCATGAATTTTTCACTGTTGCCTAAAACTTTGCAATTGAAACTGTCCTTCAAATAAAATAATGCTAAACTATGGCCTGTATCACATGGACCATGAAAATAAAATCAGAAAGAGAACACTGCAACCCATTTATAATCCCAGTATATTCTTCGTTTTAATTCAGAATAGAGCATGTGTTCTCAGAAGAATTCTGTGTAGACTGCCATGCATTCTCCTTACAAAAGTCTGAAAACATGATGATGACTGTAGGAAATTTTTAATACATGATTTTTGAAATATGGGATTCTTTCCTTGAGATATATCTAGTGCAAATATTCAGTCTCACAATAAAAGAGAGAGGCTTTCAGTTTCTTTAGTTTAAGAAATTTTCAGTTCTAAGCAAATTTGATAAGATATAACCAAACTAAAAATCATTAAGATCTTTCTTCTCTTTGCCTTGCATGATTTAAATTCATGCCTGACAGTTTTAGGGAGGCATCAAATCAAATCAAATATTATCATCAGGTGAAACTTTCTTTAGTATGCATAAAAGACATTTATATAAACTACCTTCCAGCACATCCTAAGTATAAACAAATGTGTTGTTAACCTATTGCAACAACCTAAAAAGAATCTCATTTTATTTCTGCATTTTCCATTCTGCTGAAAATGGAAGAAATGTTTTGGGCCCACGAAAGCAACTTGCCCTTTATTCTGTAATAAGTATGATGTGGCCTTTCTGTAGACCATTCACTCATGTCACTACAGAAGATATAAAGAATAAATCAAGCCCAGTATCTGAGCCATCTGTAATAAAGTTTTAACTACTGATTCAAGAGATATTTTTCCCATAAATTGACTCAGCGTACAATTGGGATTCCTCCAAGCCTTTGAGTCTTTATCTGCTAACTGTTTGGAAATAGTAGATGATAACTCCACCATAGCTGATAGAGCCAAGTAGTTAAAAAGTGTTTTAGACGATATCTTCAAAAGCCTTGAGAGACAATCCCATAAGACTTTGAAATTATTTAGCTGTAATCTATTCTTAAATATAAACCTCTCCTTTAATCCTTGCTTTGGAATGCTGGAATCACCGCATGGGTTGGGGAAAGTTATTTTGTTACAGCCAAACAGTTGAAGAATACCATATCCAGATTCCTAAAAAGATATAGACAGATCTATTTAAAATCCATCTAGAAAAGACACTGTTACAATAAACAAAGAAAAAAGAGGTGAATGCTGTTTATGAGAAACACCTACTAGAGGAAAGCAGTAAGAAAATATTAGTCAAAGAACAGCTCATACAGCAGCTCCTAACGCTATGATAATTCCAATAGAGTCAGACATAAATTCAGTTCTTGTGGGTTACTGAGGAAAAAAGCCCAGGGTAGTCTGTGCACTGTTCAGTTTCCTAAATTCACTTCTTTCCATGATTCAGCTGTCATCTGCACACTCTCAGGTACCACTTTTATATGAAGCAGCAACACATAGCCCACTTCATAATATAACCAAGAAGATCTCCATGAAAAGATGCACTGGTGCAGTCAGGGGAATCAAGGTCAGACACCTCGAGCACCAGCAAAATCCCTTCAGTGTGCTGCTGTTAGCATGAAGAAATCAAGCGCTATTCTGCATTGGCTAAAGTTTGCTGTATTCACTGCAGGGAAGAGCCCCTAAGTACAGAGGTAAATGTCTATAACCTCACTGGTCTTAAATATCTCATCTACTGCCTGATTTTTATTTTTTTTTTCTGTTCCTGGGAAAAAAAAAAATATTAACACCCCCAATCCCAAGAAGGTTTTCAATAGAGAATCAATCAGTTCAGCAGCCCACCTTCCACACAAATATCAAACCCCACAAAAATGTCAGACAACAGGTTCTTTGCACACTACATCCTACCACAGCACTTACAGATATGGCACCACGAACGTATCCTTGTAACCTGCCTTTAGCCATTCCCTGTCAAAAAGGCACTGCCTTTCCCATTTCCTCCTCCCTAAGACAGCCAAGGCCACAAACAGGTTATTATGCAATAATTTACTTACCTAACCACTGTATACAACAGAGAGAACAAATATTAGGTAGAAAACTATTCCTCACAAGTGATGCAGAAACCTTAGTCTCACCTTGGCAATGAAGGATTGAAGTTCATGGAAAATCTCTGCTAGGAAAGGCTTGGGAGTATAAATGTGTGTGTGCTGGGAAAGGATGCTGGAGCCCCCTTTCTCCACATGGGATATATATCATGCACCCAGACCTACAAACGAGTAGCAGCAGCCTCTCAGCAAGCAGAAAGCGTGGGACACAAGAAGGCATTTCAAGTGAAAGCTAATGTAAAGAGAACACTAATAAAACTGAATAGTGATGACGGATGCTTTAGTGCTACAATTTACTACTAATATGACCTTCATTTATGTGCTTCATTCACTTCCCACCAAAGCAAAAGGAATTTCTCTAGGGACTGCATTGGGTTCTAGACAATTTCAATTGTGCAAAAGCATTAATTAATCAGTGTGATACATTGCTCTATCTGACCTAGTTATCCCAACCGTGTTGGTGCCGGCAGGCTGCTGGACTCCTGCGGAGGCATGCTTGAAGTGGTCGGGTCGTGATTCAAAGCACTGCAGCTGGCAGCAAAAAACAATTAGGTCTTCCGAAAATACATCCCTCTGAATTAAACATGGGCAGAGCACAGTGTTGTGCTTCCTGCCTTTAGTGGACGAGAAGCCCAAAATATAAGGAATATTTTGGTGGTCAGAATGGAATTACCCATCCAGGAAGAGAGCAGCACGTTTGAGTTAACAGCCTTCCAAGCACCTGAACCACTAACACTGGTTAGGAACTTACTGCTAGAAGTGAGAGAAATTAACATATTTAAGTTCCACAGAAGCTGGCAAGAACACACACACCCCCCCTTATTTTAAATCTGTAATTCAAAACTCAAAATCAAGTAAGATTTCTTTGAAGGGGCTAATTGAATTTCCACCTTTTTTTTACTTGACGTCATTTTATTTTGTGTTTTCTGTGTCACTGAAGTTTATGTAAAGAATTTACACTTTGATAATTAAATCAGAAGTTAGAACGCTGAGATCTTTTTAATTTTTTATTCCAGGAATCCTAAAACAATTTACAGAAGTTCAATAGAGTAGGAAGAAGATTAGGCCACCAAATGAAAGAAATTAAAATGATCTTCAAAAGCTGGCCTCCCCCATCTTTGAGAGTGGATAAAGCCACTTTGATACTAGGATTAAATAAAAAGATCAAAAAAGTCCACATGCTTATATCTGATATCATTCAGGTAATTTTGTTGTTGAAGTCGTTCTGAGGATGGAACAGAAGCCAGGGAATGTACACCCGCTGCTTCTCAGCAGTAAAACATTAGCTCTACATTTGCAGAATTCCTAGGACTGGGGGATACAGGGAAACACAAAATTTGGAGCTTGTGAACACCTTTTTATTTCAAAAGAAGTTTTATAATCTGTCACTGACCAGATACCTTGTAAACAGCAAACAGGCTTTCTACATGATCAATTAAATATAAAATAACTTATATCTTAGGCTTAACAAGAGGTGGTCTAAGGGATTCAAGATGAGAATAAAAAAGTGGGATAGGAGACATAAATAGAAGACAAGACTATAAGCCACTGTGAGTCAAAGGTATATGTAAATGGTTTGCAACCATTTTTATTCATTATGGAACCAGAAGAGAACAAACTCATTTAATTTTATATGCTAAGCCCAGTATTTGTCTTGCAAATGTTCTAAGAGACGGCACTGAAAACATTAATTTTTTTTTAGTTTCTTATAAAGGAAAGAGAGAGAACAAACAGGAAGAACATTCTTGAATGATAAAATGTCTGAGGGATCTGGTGGGAATTCTTCACATAAGATGTATTCTTCTTTAGGGAACAGGCATAGATGTAAACAGATGGGCTTATATAAGTAAAATTGGCAGCTCCACAGATAGCTGCTTTCTTTTATATATGATTTTTCACATTCACCAGGGTATTCAGAACCACTCCGCTTAATTATTCTTAACATTTTGCCCATTGCATATGCTCACAATATAATGGCCAAATATAAAAATAATTTAAGCAAACTGTAGTTTCAGTCTCCGTGTAAACAATACATTTTATTCAAACAAACCACTTAAAAAGGGAACTGTCTCTTTTATGAATGTTAGTCCATCTGTTCACAATAGCTCCTCTGGAAGTATTTGTTTTGCTTAGAAATACCAAAACCAATTATGAATGTGGTGGTAGATGGGCTGAGGTGTGTTTGCTGCTTTTAAATCACTGAGCATATAAAGGTGTTTTTACTTTTGTTGGTCTGGTACAACTGATGGAAGGAAACGTTCAAATCCATTTGCACCGGGCTACACTGCACAGATGTTCTGTACAGCACTGATTGCAGGTGTTCTCTTCTGGAGGAGACATACCAACAAGCGTTGTGTTTCCATGATGATGGCCAGGTTGTACTGGGGTACAGTCCCTACCTCTCCTCCACAAATCGTTAGAAAAAAATGATTCAGGTTAACAGTAGAGAGAAGCCCAGTGCGGCACCCTTCAAGTACATGGTACAACAGTGATTACAGCGCAGCTGACGAAGCCTTGCTAGTAATTTGACTGGGAGCATGGTACCTACCATTTTACAATGGCAGGACCCTAATGGTCACTTTGACACATCTTTTCACAAAAAACAGCTTCCCATACCTAAGAGGGCAACTGGCAATAAAACCTCCTTGTCCAGCCCTTGGTACCTCATTCTAAAAAGCCCAAAGAGATTGTGAATATGTATGTTAAGAGAAAAACTGTACGGAGCCAAAGGACTGTAATCTGCACAAACTTGTACAAAAGGTGAACGTCAGCTCTGCGTTAATGGCTGTGATTGTGCTCTCATCTATTGAGCAACCCAGTCTGTGTCATTTTGGATCCATTCCACTCAATTATTCAGACATTCACCTCAGTACTACTAAAACTTATAATTGCAGAGAACGTCGGGACAAATCACAGAAATGAACATCAAATATAAGAAGATAAGAGCTTTTACAGCAGTAAAAGGAAAATAATAACACAAAACAAATGAGCAATGAATGAAAAGGAATTATTATAAAATATGTAACAGAGGTCCTGGTTAGTGTAAGAGTTTGAAGCCCTCAGGCCTGCAGCATGCATGTACAGAGGAAATTTCAACAAGGACTCACAGAGAAGCTGTGTTTGAAAAACATCACAGAGCTGAGATGTCTGACCTGATGAACCACTGACAGACAGAGCAGCCTGCTGCAGCGTTCAGATGGCATATTCTCGGTTGGGTCCCCTACAATGACTCAGAAAATGTCCTGAACAGACAGTATGGTGCCTGCTAGACAGAAGCTGGCTGAAGCTGGTTAGGCTCAGACTTCTCTTCCCTTGAAAGGATCAACACTGAGACTCAAGATGCCCTCCACCTTGGTCTACCAAGTCCTAGCTTGCCACAGAGAACCTGCTACACAATGTACACGATGCCATGGGGATGCTCAGCACTTCCCAGCAAACAATGCCAGTCTTCTCTCCAAACTTCAAATCTATCTACCAGCTAAGACTTCAGAGATATTTCAGGAAAGCATCTTTTTTTTTTTTTTTTTCTTTTGCTGGGGGGGTTCTGAGTGAGGGAATGTTTAATAATTTCTGTGGAGTTGGCTCTCTTTATTGATTTCCTTCCCTGTTTCCTTTTCTTACATTTTGCTCTGATGCCAGGGAAGAAGTATTCATTGTACTCATTAACCTTGTTTTTCTTCATTTTGTGTTACCATTCCTGCGATGTCCTATCAAGCATCAAAGTTGTCTACTAATTCACACAAATATGTTAATAAAAATATATAATAAACCTGTTAATTCATAATTAAAAATCACAAGAATATATCAATCACAATACCTGCATCATAAGGCTCAGCAGTCCCAGATTCAAATGCTTCACATCAGATGTAGAAGCTATAACAGAAAGGTCGTGCGTTTCTAAAGCCAGGGAGTTCACTCAGTCCTGGCATTTGGAGCTGCTCAGGGAAGAGAGTGGAGGAGCCCTCTCGGCCACAGCACTGAGCGAGGCCAGCACTGGCACCGATCTGCCCTCCCTATGGTGTGACTCAGAGGGTTCATCTGCTTAAATGAAGTCCATTATTTTGCTGGTCCATCAGCCAATGACTCTAGACAACTCTTTATTTTGCCCGTGACTAAACTTAGCTTGCAAGCACAGCTAAAATATTAATCCTTAATTACAGTCACTGCTATAAATGCCCATTATACTAACAAAGACATTCCCAATGTCATTCTGGCCAACTGGCTACTGTATGAAATGAAGAGAAAAAGAATACACAATAAAAATAAAAACCCCTAAATATTGGACATGAAATGGTGAGGGCTACTTTCACTGATGTAAGGAAAGACCTGTTTAGCCAAATACACATAATTGTATATTAGAATTTTAAGTAGACAGCTGTGAATGCAGTCTGGAATACAAAAAAAGGGATGATCCTGAATACAAGGCTGTTATCAACTACTACTACAGTTCTGGCAAGGATGCCAGAGAAGGCAATGAATTTAACAGACTATGTTTTAAGTTCTGCTTTTTTTATGGAATGCACAATGAAATTCTCAAATTCAATGAATCTTGCGCTCCAAGGACAGTGTTAACATATTAACTCCTGATCTTAATGTCCAATCTTAATGTTACCATCCAAGTTCAGATGCACATCCAGCTGAGAAGCCAAAACACCTTATGTTATATATAAATAGACGTCTTTGGTTGAAGGAATTGCTGACACAGTCTGGGAATAGCCATCATCATCATTAAAGATGAGTTCATGCAAAGAAAGCTAGGTGCCCCATGTACCAATAGTCTAAATCTCTCTCTTCTGTGATGGATTTCAAAGCCACCTATGCATTATTTCAACCATATCCCACCAGCCTTGATCACACCAGCAAGCAGAACTATGCAGAGAGCTTTTGTAGCTCCTGAGACATGCCCTGGTAAGACTGTTATGGTTTTTTTTAGCAGAGATCAGAAATTCAAAATCTTAAAATAAAGTAATTAAATATTTGCCACAATCAGAGAGTAGGGGTTTTATAAAACCCTAAATATTAAATTAACTGAAATTGTTACCAAAGTATGAGACTATTGCTTAGCAAGCTCCAAGGAGCAGAGGAATGGAAAGTGGCAAACATTACAGCAACTTCTAAAAAGACCTTGAAAAACCATCAGCTAGTACATCTGATTTATTTACAGGTCTAATAAACTCAATTGTACAATAAGGAATGGATTTAGTTGATGCATGGAGAAATGTAATACCATAGTGAAGAGTTACTGTAGCTTTTATAGCAGGAAACCACAAATCAGAAATTTCCTCCAGTTTTTTGATGGTGCTGAGAAGCATAGGAGAAAGGGTGACCAGACTGACATAATGTACTTGAATTCCCCAAAGTTTTTGGCAGTGAAAGTTGGGAGAGGAAAAAGAAAAAAAAACAAAAAAAAACCCAAAAACCCAACAAAAAAAACCCCAACAAACTCCCAATAGGGCATATTGAGGAAAATACAGGAGCAGATTACCAAGAAGAATGTGACATCTATTCTGGGACATGTGGTAGTCAGCACAATAATATATAATTTTTTAAAGGGTGGGAAGGTGAATATTGAAGTGACATTCACTGATAGTATAAAATTATTCATGTTTTTCAAGGCGACAGCACGTCTCATAGACTCATTGAAGAATCTCAAGACGCTACCAGATTAAGTAATAAAGTAGCAGATGAAACTGAATTCTGAGAAACACAAAACGATTCAAATGAACGAAAATATCCTTAATTTTACAAGTCTAACAACAGACTGCAAATTATTCTTTTTCAGTCAGGAGAGAGATCTCACAGCTGCCATGTATACTTCTTTGAAAACATCAGCTTGACACAATGTCAAGATATATTGGGGGGGGGGGGGAGGGGAAGCAAGAGAAAAAAACCAGGAAACCTCATTAGGCCTCTATTTAAAACCATGATTTAGGCACATCTTAAACAGATTATACAGGCCTTATCTCTCTCCTCTGTTTATAAAAGAATGTACCAAGATAAAATTTACAGAAGGGCAACAAATGAAGAAAAATGAGGAATGGCTTATGTATCCGGGAGATCAAATAGACACAGATTCTTCAGCTCTGCAAAGAGAGCAGGTGAAGATGAGTCAGCATGAAAAGGCTGAACAAGGAACAATTAGTCAGTAATTCTCACAGTATGAGAATCAGAATGTATCAATAAGAGATTTAAAGCAAAGGCAAGGAAGTACTTCATCGTTGCTACAGGTTCTGTTGGAAGTTGAAATATAAAGAAGTTCCAAAACAAAAGATCAGACAAGTTTAACAGAGAAGAGATCCATGAACACCAGGCAAAGCACATCAGGTCCCCAGCTCTATGGGAGGTCCTAATCTACAGGGCACTGGAGAAGAGCAGCAGAGAAACCTCAGTCACTCTGGTTTTATCTATTTTCCCTAAGCATCACCTCCTGCCCACTGCAAGAGGTGGGATACTGGCAAACAACCCTGGTTTGCTACAACCCAGAAACACACCATTATTGCTCTTGTGTGTTTCCAGGAAGGATCACTAAGCTACTCCACAAATATTCATTTACAATATAAAAAGTGAAGAGGGAAATGAAGTTTGACATGAACCCAACATTAAAGAATTCTCTGTTATCACCACCACTCCCTCTTCTACTTTGTTCTAGAAGGAAAGAAAGAAAGAAAAAAAAAAAAGGATTAATTTAAGATATTTCCTTTTTTCACTCAATTCAGAGAGAAAAGAGTAAAGGTAGTATATTTTACCCTACTGCACAGAACACGTGATAGTCAGAAAGTAATAGCTCTACATACAAGATATTTTCACAAGTTGAAAGACAGGCAAAGAAATAAAGTAAGTTCATTCCAGAGGAAAAAAACAAAACAAACAAACATTTCAAATATCCAAGTCAGGCTTTGAAGGCTGTTTATAGAATTTCTTTTTTTCTCTTATTTTCCAATTCACCATTTTGTATAGTATTTTGCAACAGAAAAAGAAATGGAATTAAAATACATTATTTTGTTTCCCAAAAGTTTCAGTACAAAAAATGTCTTTCTGCCCAGGAAACAACCATGTGCTTGCTGGTGTGAGCTTTTACAAAAGGACAGGCAATATTTATGAACAAGTTGAAGGCTTCCTAGTGAATATCCATCTGGAAAAAGTGGATATGCAAGTTTTGCACTCTCCTAGGTCAGTTATCTAATCCTAAAATTGCATCCAATTTTCTCTTGGGAACAGTTCTGCATAAGCATAAGTTAAAGGCCTCAAAGGCATCTTGACTGTGATTTGCTTAGTAGTGGAACAGCATTAAACCCAAAGAGATTAAAATTACACTTTCATGACAAAGGGGATTTTGTCTTGGGCCTCAAATTCATTTCAAGCCAATGGGTTTGTTCTGTTGGCATGCAAGCTTTACAAAAAGAGGCTGGCAGATACTGTGGTTGAAACAAATTTCTAGCATTTTTCCTTTTGAGCAAACACGATGTCTTTCTGTGTGCATTAGACCACCATTTCAGCCAGTTCTGACTGCTAGCAGGAACAGATTAACTGCAGAGATGCCATGAACTTTGTCTCACTCATTTTCCACCTGGCCGATGAAATGCAAGTAAGACTCCCAGATTGGTTCATAAAAAATAAGAAGCACTCCTAGGACATCTGTATGGAGATTATATTGTTAATAAATTTATTTTGCATAGCCCCACGAATCACTTGCTATTGATGATTACGCTTTTTAGCTCCTGTGACAATTTGTCAATAAAATAAAAATTAAAAAAGGGATAAGGACAGCATACTTTTAATTTAAAGATGATTTTTCTTGAAAAGAGATACTGCTTTCCAAGCTCTGAAAAGAACTAGCTCATTGATATATTTTTTTACCAAGTGGAAGAGCTGTTTGAGGAATCAAAACTTTCTTGGTAATCACAATACAGGTATCCAGAAGTGAATAATCTTCTGTTAGAGTTCAGTTACTTTTAAAAATGCATATTGGAAAAATAGCAGGTTTGATGAAAGCGTAGGTTTCGAGTTACTGAGAGTGTGTTATTGGAATTCAACATAGACTGGCATAGCTTTTATCCCCCAAAAAGTGGAAAGCTAAATACTGTTTACATATTGAAATGTCAGATGCTTTTGTGTATAAAAATCTTTAAAACAAAGTTTTCATTCAAAATATGAAATTTGTTTCTTGAGGGGAAAAGAACGGTGGGTAAATAGACCAAATTACCTAAATTATCCTTAGGTTTGAAACAACATACTGGAGTTACCTAGGTTGTCACAGAAATTATTTTTTTCTCCAATGCATCCAGTCCCAATGGAGTCTGTCTCTAAGTAATCGCTTCCCTTAAACAAAAGAGCCCGATTTCTTCTTTTCATAAGCATATGTCCTACACGCCCAACACAATTCTGGACTGGCCTACAAAGCTAGCAGCTAACTAATGACCCTTGGTTATTGATAAAAATATATTTAATTTCAACAGTGATGAAGATGCAAATCACTGTCCCCTTATGGATTCCCTGATCTATCCAGTTCTTGGCAGAGAATGCCAAGGCTGTTCTATCTTGCATATTTAACACATAGAAAGTACACACAAATACTAGATCAATATAATATCTTATTTCAAAAATCCCTTTCCTTCATTAAAGGATATGAATGATGAATGTAATATTGATTAATTTCTTTACATACAATACAGATGCTTTACTCAAAACACAAGACTTAGCTAGCTGTCGATATTTAAGAGGAGTTTTCGCAGAAGAAACGCTGTGATGACCTTCAGAGTCCTTACTCTGACTGTCTGCAGGAGTAAGTTAATCAGGAGATGAAGCTCTTGTATCTAAGCCAGGCTTGAGATGGAGCTGTGCAGTCAGAGTGAAAGAAAGTTTTCATTCAATCACTGTAAATACATTAAAAGTGGGAATTTGCTAATTGCAGCACTCTGTAAGCTGGAATTAATATAAACAATACATATAAAATAGAATGCATGGACCTAGTAAAGTTACAAAAGCAGTACATGCTAGAGATGAGATGTTGAATACATTATTATTTTAAGACTTGTGCCTAGTTTAAATGGGATTAGAAAAAAAATGAACTTGTTGCAAACCATTTTAATTTAGTTTGTGGATAGCTCCTGGAGAATCAAAATTTGATCAGTTATGCCCCACTTGGGATGCGTAAAGCTCTAATTTTCAGCTTCTGTTAGTTTAATATAAGGATGGCAAAAGTCACGTGGACATTCCCTTCATTTAGCTCTGGAACTAACAATTTGCTCATCACCATGTTTTGGCTGACTGCCTGAACAGCTGAAACTGTTGCTTCTCCTTGAAGAATAATATTTAACCAGTCAGATAATAATCCATTCAACCTGAGGTCCTCAAAAAAACCCTAACAGGTCAATATATTGCTCTAATGAGGAACAACCCTGGCTTCCAGAGCATTGTTTTTATGCTGGGTATATGCAGCCAAGTGAGATGGGAATACTTAGTACTAGAGTATCTACTTGAAAAAAGTCTGGCTCTGTTAAATAGCTGTCCATCTTCTTGCACTCCAGGGAAGGAAGCATTCCTCTCTAACAAAGATGAAGGGAATATCAATGGGGCTAATCTCTTCAAAGCCTCTGTGCTCAAAGCAATTGCCTGCAGTAGTACTCAGTCCCCACCCTCATTAGCTCAGCAAAGAAAACACAGCCAGAGACAAAATACTACCCTGCAACTAGGGCAAAAAACATAAAATAAGGGGTTTCCAAGCCACCCCCCTCCCCTTCCCTTCCAAAGGGCAAATATTTCATACAGTTTAAATTATGTGTATACTGAAAATAATGTCATATATTTTAAGAACCCCTTTTCCTTTCTTTCTTACGTATTTACATATTGTGGAGTTTGCTCATATTGAAAAATGATCATGACACAACAGAAATACTGCATGGCACAACTCTTCTCCTGATCAACAAAGGGGGGAAATTCACTGCCAGCTTTTTCCCTTTTGAAAAACTACAACAGTCAGAACTAAGTTTCATACCCCCATGAAACAAGGAGACAAAATGATCTGTCAATCAGCTCATATTTGTGTAAGTTCCAGTCTACTCACTGCCTCCAAATTAAATAATTTTATGGTCAGGAAAACAAATATTGAGAACGAGAGAAATGGAATACAAAAACACTGAGGGGAGAAGTGAGAATTATGAGACAAGGAATTACTGTTGAATAAGGTAGTCTTCCAGCACTTCCTTTTACTCCCATGCTGACCATAAGAGTAATTAAGGATGGTCAACAGATGTTGTAAGCAATCCTCAGAGAAAGAGGGCTGACACGGATATGTTGCTGATCTGACTTCCAAGACTAAGCAGCATGATCAGGACTAGAAAATAGGTCATGGTTTGGGTAAACCAACTCAGACCACACGGGAATCTCTGCAGGGAGTCCACTAATGGATTCATCAGTTCAAACACACAGACTGGGCAGGCTGCCTAGGGACAAAACATCAATATTGGTGCACTGTCTAAGAGTACACAGTTGGGGCAACAGCATTTGCTTATTGCAAAGTTCTGCCAAAGCAGGGATTTCAGCTTGAAGGACAAAACACAAAACCTTTCTACTAGTGTGGGTGAGGTGAACCAGCCCACCACCGTTCCCTCTATGCAGGGTATAATTTCTGAAGACCTTTTGCTTGTATAAAAGCAGCTTGGTCAACAAATGGTGGACCTCCAAGTTTATTTCCCACAGATCAGTTTAAAGCAGGGATGCACATTCAGACATGGACCAAACACATATCACAGACTTTTAAAGTGTCTTTCGCACTCCCTGTAATCCTTGCTTGACTGTTGATTGATGGCTCCTTTGTTATGAAAAGTTTTATAAAGGGATCCTCAAGTCTGGAGTAACAAGACAAAGAGATGGACAAGACAAAGGAGAAATGGGGACCCACTGCTACGTGCAGGTTGCCAGTGTAAAGTAAAAGGCCTGATTTTGGCATTTAGCCCCACCTCTTGGGAGGAAGGAAGCAAGAAGAGTTTTTTGTGACTGATTGCTACTTGTCCCTGTTTCTGTAGAAGTGTCCCCTGCGCTGCCCTGGCAGAGGAGGCAAGCACAAGAACAGCACTCAGATGCAGAGCACTGATACAGCACTTGGAGATGAGTTGAAGCCAAAATAGTGAAGACAAACTAAAAACACTGATCCCCAAATAAAGAACACAGAACTAAAAGATGCAGGTGGGTGCATTTGTGCTCATTAAGCAAAAAAGAATGTGGATCAATTATATTTAAAAGAAACAGAACATGTGAGTGCTTAGTTTGTATAAGAAAGGGTGTATAAGGATGCAGTGAAAACACACAGATTTTGCAGTGCTGAATCCATAGTGAAGAAAAGGGTTCTGATGGGACAGACATTAAGCAATTCATGATGAGAGAAAGGAAAGGAATGAGTGATGTACAAGATTGTAGCTTGTGCTTTACGAATAGACTTGAGAAAAGCCTGAATGAGAAGAAAAGCAGGCAGCAAGATAAGGAAGAACTAGTCTCAATTTTCTAAGTAACAAGCAAATGTTTCAAAGGAATTGGGAAGATGTGGTCTAAGAACATGGCTCCATCACCTTGCCACCTTGTTAGGTGGAGCTACAGCACTGTAGCATGTCAAACTGATTAATAACCAGACTCGGAATTGTGTGAGCTCTGTGTAAAAAGGCAAGTGCCAGGACAAATCCAAAGAATTACGCCTATATCTATGTCAATCTATCTACATATCAAACTCTATTTGCATATTGGGCATTAATTTGCAGAATTCACTACATTTATGCATGAGTGCCCAATTAATGCATGCACAAGCACCCAATTAATTCCCGGATGAGCGCCAAATTAACTTATGCATGAATGACCCATCAGTTCATGCATGTGTAACCAATCAGTTTATGCATTAACACCCAATTAATTTACAGGACTGCCCCATCAATCCATGAATGGATATACACCCACATCGTGGCAGGGACACCTGTGGCCCATGGGTGACCTGCAGTGAAGCAGTGACAGCCTGGAGCAGTGGAGGAAGAGCAATAAGGAGCTCAACTCCTGCATCACCCATTGCCACACCAAAGAAACTGGGATGATGAAGCACAGCCTACAGTGAAAACAAGGCAAGCAAAGATGAGAAAGTGGGCAGGAAAGATTTTTGGCCTAAGCTACGACTGGGAAAGGGGAAGGAAAAGCATTTACTTAAGCACTTGTTTAATTCTTCATGTTTTCTTCTTTCTCAATACCCCGAATCAGTGATTAGAAGTTTGCATTAATTGGCAATAACTTAAGTAAAAATTTCCCAAGTCAAGACTGTATTGCTTGTGACAGCATATACATAGTCAAAATTGAGGTAGGGACTCAAGCATTGAACCACAAGGGGAAAAGCACCCTAAGGAATCAATTGATGCTATCAAGTAATCTGCTTTGGAGATTAAAGAACACAGAGCAATAAAGTGTAATGAAAAAAGCTTTTTAGTCAGAAATGGGGGTCATAGGGAAAAACACACATTATGTCAGCACATAATTGCACTATATGGACAAAATCAGACGCTGCTAAAAAGATTACTGGAGTAAATTCTGTGCTAGAGGATTTTTCTCCCATCAAGCGTAACTTTAACTGTAAACAAGTCAGAGACAAATACAAAAAGAAAGCTCCAGAAACTGCAAAAAAATTGAGATAAAGAGTAAAGATCTTGTCCTGCTCCAGTTCTCTTGACAGTTGGGACACAGTCCCCTCCTGAGGTCCAAAAGGTGCAGCTGCATCATCCCCTGCTCTCGCCACCTCCAGCCGCCGATTTGCAAATCCAGCGTACAGCTTCCCAGCAAAATGGATCTTCTTCCATCCTAGAAAAATCTCCATGCAGACAAGATGAAGCTTTACCTACTCAGTGCCACTTAAGCAGTGTCAATTAACAAAAGATATGAAGGAAACAAGAGAAAAGAGAGCCACCTGGCACCTCAATACCAGCTTGTCTTTGCAGCCAATATACCAAGTGAAATTGAGAAAGTCAAAGAGAAAATTGAGTGGACACTTAGCTGCAAGATCAAACCTCTAAATAAATGAGACATATAATACCTCAATATTATTTATGTTTTCTTTAAGAAATATAATATATACTCCACTAGGAACATATGAATTTAAAACTACAATTCATATTTCTCAACTTTTCCCCTCAATTTACAAGAAGTATTTCTGCCAGTTCTGTTCTGAGCACAGAAAATGTTACCAGGTAAGGAATCCAAAACCTGTAATTCAGGAACTTTACCTGAAGACTCTATATCAGTAGAAATTCCAACAATCTGAGGTTTAATCTCTGTACTTCCATCCCTCGTGAAGCTTGTGTAGATCGCCTGTGGCTTTAATATTATCAATAACAGCCCAAATAATGTCAAGTGCAAATACTGAACACACTTTAGCAACGGCATCCCAGAAAATTCCATCAATAATTCTGTATTCAGTAAAGGGTGAATAATATAGAGAAACAAAGTCTTTAGACCACTATTTAACACCAAAACCAACTCCAGACCAAACAGCAAACAATTGTCACCCATTGGACTAACAGCTGCCTCCTGTGTAATGTTATGTGATGTGTAATTAAGCAAATAAATCTTGCTGTTGGATAGTAACACTGAGCAGCTACCTTGGCCCCACCACAGCTGACAGTGCAGACCATTTGTTCAAGTCACTTTTTAAAACAATGTGCCTCCTGCACCCTCAGAATTCCTATCTTATAAAATACACTGCTTCTATCACAAGGTAATCTTGATCCTGGCATTTCTCAAGTTTCACATTAATTTACAACCTTTAAGTTCTTTCAGTATACTCTCCCGCTGAATAAAATGGGTACGTATTGCCCTTTGAGATGTTCAGAGGCACTGTAAGGCTACTTATTAATGCGCTGGCAGAAAAATCACATACCCTTCACATTTCTTCAATGCTGAGAGCAACACTGTCCAGCTTGGATGTAAAGTAGTTAAATGATAACACCTCATTGTATCTCCAGAACTGAATCTATAGTGGTATATTTTCCAAATATTTTTTGTTTTCCATTGGCCTTATTGAAACTGCTATTGATTTTGGACTGTTGCTGTTGTAGTGGGGTTTGCTTGTTTTGTTTGTTCTAATATGTTATGATAATAACTAAATATGTAAAAAAAAAAATGCATACAAACTAGAATCCTCTCCAGCTTCTGTAACTCACATATGCAATGCTACGTTGTGATTAATCGTATTAAGTACATTTTCTAAACAGTAACCAGAAATACAAAAGGTGATGACAAGAGGGTGTTTAAGATATTCATGAATGCTACACAAGAATACAAGTACATGGAGATGTTGGTTACCTTGCATATGAAAAAATAAAAGTAAATTTAGTTAAAAAATTGGTTACGTTGTGATCCATCCTGCACACTAACCACAGATGGTTCCCTCTCTGAGACTGTTCACAGCATACAGAATTCAAAGGACATATTCCTTTGTATTTCTGATATCAAGTATAATATTGAAGATCATTGCCCTCAGCGGGCTGAGTCCCAGCCAGCTCCATCACCACCTCTTATTGCAACATCACAGGCTAGTTTCAGAAAGAGTGGGGGAAAGAAGAAAATCCACATAAAATGCAATCATGATTAGTCATGTAATTAATTTCTCCTCATTCACAAGTATGCCATATAGAAAAGTCCACCCCTAAGCTGAGCTAAAGAAAAGCTAAGGCAGAGTGTAGCTGAAGCAGGAAGATTTATACACAATTTTTTTCATTAAGTTATTTCAGATCTGAGTGTGGTCAAGCATTTATGCCATGAATACCATTCAGATCACTAAAGTTAGCAAGGACCATCCCCAATAATGCCATCAGAAGTCCAGTAACTTATAAACTCGTTCTTGGTAGTAGCTTTTTCTTAAGCAACTCCCATCCAGTGCATGTCATACTGACAACAGATAGTACCACTTAAAAACAAAAGGTAAGATCTGTTTGTCTACATTACATTTGCAATGCTAATTACTTGAAAAAAATAAAAGGAAAACCAAACAAAAATCTTCCATGAGTTGGGAACTTACTATCTCTGACTTTAGTCTTGTTTGCTGATACTGCTAAACTTTTCATAAACCCCTTCTATCATTATTAGCTATAATTTAAATAATTACTGGGCAGAAGAAAAAAAAATGCTCAACTATGGCTCTGTAATCTAGTAATTAAATCCACCTATAAGATGCTAAACAACCTGCTTCCAGCGTCTACGACTAATAACGCAGTCAAGTATTTTACATAAGGTGGAATAACACCACCAGGAGAGACTGAATGATACATCTGGAAATTAAACCACATTTTGATAAGGTCAGAAAAATCCACCCAAGCTTTTCCACAGACAGAAGTCCCAAATGAGTCCCATGCCCAACAGGCTATGAGTAAAACACAGGATATATTCTCCAATCACCATTGATTTCTGGAGTAATCTGGCTGTTTGACTTATTTCGTCATGGTTATTATTTTTAGTTCACTCAAACGACTGACTGAATAGTTTGGACTGACCAATCCATTACTGTCTAGGAAAATGATGCAGGAACCTGGTGGATCATTTTATCCATTGCTGTTGCAGACAAGCACATCATTCAGCATCACTCGCTGATGTATCATGCGCCATTTTAGGATCACTCAGGCTCTCTGGTTTAGCTTGTTTGGCAATTCTGGTATTAGCTAGAAAATGCTACGTCAGCATGAATCAAACACCCACAAAGCCAGGGTCCCGAAGATATTTACCTCAGACCGGGTCCCACACTGCATGGCTAGCGGTAACCGAATGAGCTACACCCCAGCAAGGCCAGGTTTGGTGAATGATACTGCACCGTTCCCCTCCGATGCAGCGCAGAAAATGCATTCCTTCCCACCACTCATCAAGTAAATGAAATACTGCTCCATAACAAATGGAAATTAATATGCTTGCATTTCTACAAGGTACCTATTCAGAACAGGCTTTGCCTTTTCAGCCTGTGCATGCGGATAGTGCCTGCTATGCCTCGCCCCCTGTCCCTAGGTAGGCGGCACAGGCACTCACTCCTCAAACAACAGGAATTGCAATAGTCTCGTTTAGCTAGATATTTTCCCATCTTTAGCTAGGTGCGACTGCATCCTGTTGCGTTATGCCTCCTTGTGATCATCCATTCCAATTTGGTATCTCTGCTGCGTGCTAACTCCTGCAGAGAAAATTTTGGATTTTATCCAAATTATGGAAAAATTTGCCCATTTAGATTACCTGAAGCTGATAACCTTTCTACTGGAAAGTTCCCATCTGGCTAGAAATATTGCTACTGCATTTCTCAGGGATGAGATTCCTTTGCAAATAACCCAACATTATACTCCAGAAACAAAAATGCAGAACTTCTTCAAATCTTCCTGAACAAAAAATGAGCTCTTATTCCAAATTAAACACATAAATAGAACAGTGGTTAAATTTGTCTTTGGGAAGCTGCCAAAAATGGACAGTGTCAATGCATTCTTTTTCCTCTTGGAAATGAAAATACCTTATTTAATGGTACAAAAGAGAGATCTGTGAAATCACTATACAAATGGTATAGAATTCAATGGCAAAGTTTTCTGCCATTTGACTCAATATATTGATATTATCATTCCACAGTATGTGGGTCATTATGACAAAATATCATACTATTATTTTTGTTTAATGATTCCTTAATTATCTAACATATTCTATGAAGCATTATATTTCATGCACATAACATAAAAAATGTATACATAATTTGCAATATACCTATATATATTACATTATATGTTGTTGTATTATATAGTATCATATTGTACTACCTTTGAGTAAGAATGATTTCCCAAGCTAGGATCTCGGGCTATGCTGCCCCATGAATGCTTGTCTGTGCTTTGGAATTGAAGATTAATATTGGCTTTAAAACAAACGAAAAAATGTTTTACAACAGTGCCTCTTCAAATGAAAATGCATGTTCACTCATAATATTGCTGACGTGGTAATACATGGTCGATGATGAAAAATAACTGGTTAATTCAATGCTTTGTGCATAGTAAGCAGTCCTGTCAACACAATGAAGTTCTGAGGCAATTATAAGAAGACTTAGTAAGACTGGTTATGAAACGCAACTACAGAATTAGAAAATAAAAGAACAAACATTAATGGAGAATAAACATCACTTGAACATACATTAAATTGCTAAGTCTTTTACCCCCAATGATCAGTTCTGTATTTTATGTAATATTTTTTCCATTAATCGTGAGTTTTGTTATTGGACATTTTTCATTCTATATAAATGGACCATTAGTCTGAACTGCCAATCTAGTCCATGGAAAACAAGTGTATTGATCATTGGCACCACCAGGCATCTCTTATTTAAAATTAACACCTATGCTGTTTCACACATGCCATCTGACTTCAGAAGCAAAGGTTAGAGCTATTTCAGCATAAACGATATTTTAGGTAGAAAAAGTTGTTTTAGAATCCTACCAGAGTGATCAAAGATGACCTGTTTGGCAGGATGTGGGCCTGCATCTATGGATAAAATAGGGGCCGACTTCCGAATGTCCCAGAGCTTCATCATGCCAGAGGAGTCACAGGAAGCAATTGTATCACCCTGTAAACATTGGAAACAAAATAAAGGCATCACTTTTGTACTTCTACAAAGAAGAAAGCATATGACACAGGGCTGGATACCTGTTGATGCCACACATAGTAACTGTACGCATTTACATAAACGTAAGTTATTAGAAGTGAGGTTATTACAGCCTCTTAACAACCATCTTGACTTGAATCGCAACAATACAATACAACATTTTCAGGAGAAACTGTAAGTAAAAAAAAAAAAGAGGGTACTTTGAATTCTGATACCAATGTCTGCTAAGAACATGGCTTGTGATTACAACTTTTCTTCTCACAGAGACACAGGAGTGGCCCTTTAGCTCTGATTTTTGTCTACTCATGTTTTCAATGGAAAGTATGAGATTAGAGCAGAACAGACACTCTTTCATTGCTATATATTCACTAATAGCCATGCTAAGGACAATCTCATTACAGTGAGTCAGAAGCACACAGGAACTATCTATGCAAGGAAAGATAGCAGGACCATGTCTGCCATGCCTCTCTTCAATATTAACTAAAAAAACCCCAACCCAACCCAACCCAAACAACAAAAAAATTAACCTAAAAAGGTGACAGAAGTACTTTGAATATGTAGGATATGAACAAATGCAAACATCAAGGAAGGCAGGGTAAAAGTATGTCCATACATAACTTTGCTTAGCTAGTTTCTGCCACCATTACAGGAAGAACCCCCCAGCTACCCATGTAGAAACATTTACCTTTCATTATAACCTCCTAAATAAAGATTCAAAATCCCAAAACCAGCTCAGCTGGTGTGCATTCAAAGTTATCAAAGTCAATGTCTTTTCCAATTTATGCAAGAGTGTAAAATTAGAATAAGGGATACTGTTTTGAAGGAGAATCACAATGGTATGGAACTACAATGCAGATAAACATGGGCCAGATGCTGCATCCATTACTTTTTTTATATCAAATTAATCTTTACGTCTTTCACACAGACAATACCTACAAGAAAACGTATGGGGTTATTTAGCAAGTAGAATACTTAAGACCTCAAAATATCCATTGACTTCTCAAGTAAAAAGTAATGGCCTGCAAAACACTATCATGGTATATGTATAATGAAATCTTTAGGTTCATTTGGAGGAGACCTAGAATGTCAAAACTCCATTCTGACTTGTTACAGGGACTAATACAGAGTAACCCGAAGAAACAAAGCAATCGTTGCTTGGAGAATTCAGCCAGCAATGTGTAAGCTCTCAGCACTCAGTGTTTTGCAAAAAGGCTCAGTAACTGTAACTACATCCCACCTCAACATAGTGGTGCTGAGCATTATGGAAAAGCTGTTTGTTTAGGTATCTTGCCAGCTGTACCCACCTAATTGTCTTGCATTTCAAGCAGCATCTTTCATGAAGTTCAGCCTACACAAATAACAAGGTCAAGCAGGCCTTTCCGGAAACAAACACAACAAAACCACCAAACACAACAGCTACACTCTGAATAGTGTATGGCTTGAACTGGATCTCAATAAAGCAAATTTTTAGGGGGGGGGGAAAAAAAGCATCATCATGCATATGAGACTGGAAGAGCCACCAGATCCAGTCCCTTACTCTTACATGTGATGCTTTCATGTACTTGCCACGATGAATGTACTGAATTCAAGAACATCAGCAGTTCCCGCATTCATCCCGCTGCCGCTGATCTAGAACCTGCCTGCTCTTGTGTTTATAAAACTTTCAGCCCCTAAGTATAAAATGAGAGTTTAAAACTATTTGTTCACAACTGATCTATATCCTTTATGTTAAATATAAGGGTTTGTTTGTGGGTTTTTTTTTCCTCAGAAATACTTCTCTTCTGCCCTGTGTCTGACGCATTTCACTTACAGGATCATTCAAATTCCCCCTTGGACACAATTTTTTATGCTAAATAGCTAAAAGCTCTTCTTTCTCTCCTCCCCACCCTTTTCAGACAGCATGGAGTCAAGATTAACTATGAATGTACCCATCACTGATTTTTATAAAGCAACTTTTGCTTTTTTGCTATTGGGCAACCAATTTTGGAAGCTCACTCTGAGATCCCTGTAACCTTTCAGCGGGACCTCTCTTTAAGTCAATAAATTCTCCCTAATTACAGCAAGTAATTAAGTAACTCAGCAGTTTTGAACTAGATCAATGGGCAGCCCATTTGCTTAAGACTGCACATAAACTGCTCAGTGTAGTTGCAGAAGACACTCTGTGACTCCTCCTTATGTCGTCAACAGTTGTGTCCATGGATTTTCAAAACGACATTTCTCTCTTAAGTAACAGCATGGTCCAGCTAATAAATCATATTAGCATCAAGAATGCTTCACTGAAATAGATAATAAGCAAACATTGATCAGAGACAATCCCCGCCACAAAGTGACTGCAACTGTAGAACTGACTTTGACATTCCCACTCGCCCCGATTAAGAGGTCGTTACTAGTTGAGTAATTATGAGGAGAACGATCTAATCTAATTTTATTACACGTTCTTCCTTCTATGAATTAATTTTGCTACAGTAGCTGGCACACCACAAGAGAAGATCCACACCCCACCCTCTTTTAATCCTCCATCCAATTTTCTGTCATACCTATTTCTTCCCATTTCTACTACAGATCCCCAAGAAAAACAAGGGTAAACAACCCTCCCCTCCCACAGGAATCTACACAATCTAATCGTTACTATGTATCAGATACATTGAACCACCGAACTTACTATTTAAGCTCTCTTAGAATTACAAGGTGATTCGTGACTACACCAGAAAGGATGAGCCTCCCCCCCACCCCGATCCTTGCAGGTACTATTTGATCAGCAGCAGTGCTCTAGAAACCCGGTCCGGGAGCATCACCCTGCTGTGCTAGCTGCTGTATAAACAAGCCAGAGACGATGGTCCTGCTCCAAAGGGTTTACAACCTTAGCAGCAAGATCAACCACTTCTTGCTGTCAAAATTCTGCAGACTTTTTAACAATTTCCTCTCAGATGCCTGGTATAAACATATTGTGCATAAAACGTAACACCCAGTAGTGTATTTCACCTGATTTCCATGAAAAGGCAATAGACCTCATCTGCAAACAGAAGTAAGAAAACATAGGGTCCTGATGGTAACATGTCAACATAAGCAAACAGTTATTTTATCAGCCTCAGCATACTCTGTCTACATACTTATTATTAAATGCACTAATTATTATTGATACCTAGGCAGCTGCTACACTAAACCCAGGATTTTGTTAATGAGCCAGCTACTACATTTCATCACATCTTTGCTTGGTGTCATCTCTCTATTACATACCTTTTCTAAATCAAGTGAGCTGGAGATGTGGGATAAAAAATTTTCAGTAGCAAGAAATAAACCAGGAATGTAATCAAGCTTAAGGATAAATTGAAGCTACATGCCATTCAAAGTAAAAGAAAGGGATAAGTCATATGTTAAACAAAGTCATTTGCAACTGGCCAAGGGCCATTCTCAAAAGCTTTAAAGCTTAATCGCTTTGAATTCTCCTGTGAGCTTTTGGATTTTTCCTTCCTTTCACAGTAACTATTTCAGTTGTTCATGGAAAAGCCCTCCTAATTTTCCTAATTCCCCTAATTTTGCTGAGCTCACTGCCTGTGATGAGCTTCCTATCAGCCAGTCCATCCCGTGGAGGTGCTTCCTTGGTGAAGTTCCTTTTCTGAACAAAAGGGTTTTCTGGTGCTTAAGGAAACCCTTACTAGGACATACAAAGTGCTGGTAACTTGAATTAACCCTTAAAACTTAATTTGCTGATGCATTCTCGAAGTCAAACCACCAACACCACATTCAATTCCATCAACCACCCAATATCAAAAGGAGGAGACAGTAAAGATAAAGGAGAAAATGTGCCAAAGCAGGCTCCTATTGTACTGGTTTTCATTCACACCACATTTTATGCTGCAGCAGCCACAGCTCAGTTCTATTACTTCCTCTAAACAAAGACCATGTAGAATGATTCATAAAACCGGGAAGACTTGCTTCCTATTCTATATAATCAAGTTGACGCTTTTTTGTGTGTGCACGCTGAAGTAATTAACGAATTTATACAAGGATTCAACTAGTCTGGATTCAACGAATGGCTCCATTCCAGGCTCCGCTTAAAGGACTTTGCAAGTCCTTTAATTGCCTTTAAAGTTCCACCCTCCACTCTTTGCCTTCCCTGCTGTCTTAACGAACATCTTTATATTACAGAAGATCTCCCATTAGTATGGGTATGCGCAGCTCCATATGCATCACAATCCCAATCTGAATTGGCACTTTCAAATCATTGTAACACAATTAATAACATCAGGGTTTAACAGATTTATAACATTTCCAGGAAGTTTTAAAAATCAGTTTCCTTCTTTCCTTTTTTTAAAATATTTTTTTCTTGTGAAAATTAATAATGATTAACAGTGGGACTGATCACTAGGTATACTTTAGGCAAATATTTCTGGAAAATCATTGTTTCACACCAGGCATAGGAATAAAAATCTGAATAATTTTGTCTCTTGCTTATGAACTTACCTCTGGATTTATTGCTGAAAGATCAATAATATATGAGCTGCAACAAGCAGCTTTATCTAATTTAGACTGTGATAAACTACTTCCAGGAGTATCCTCTTCAAAGTTTAATTCTGAAGGCAGGTCAGTAGTTCTTTCATTACTTTTTGCAAATATTTTTAAAAAGACTAAATAGAGAGTTAATGGGCAACTCATTTGCACTGTGACAAGTTCATATCAAATCAGTCAAGTTTACTGATTTGCAAGTCAGTTTTTAAAGAAGCTGTAGCTATATGAAGTGTATTTTAAGGGACACTTACAATGACTAGACTAAGATTTTCATCAGCCTCAGTGGAAACAGATTGAAGCTCTAGGCATCTTGAAAGAAGCTTGATAATTATTTTCCATTTCCATTACTATCGGGAATCTGGTTGACCTCTGGCATAAAAAAAGGGCTGATGAGGTTGTTACTGGTCTTGCCAGACTTGTTACTGTTACGAGTCTCTGAACTAAGTAAAAAGAGTTCTGTGTAAATAAAGCATGGTGGAAACTCCTTGCCATTAAGTGCCAGTAGACAAAGTGGCCGCATGAGGAACAGCTTCAGCTACTTCCAACTGAGACAGACTCAAATAATCTGCATCTCTAAGAAGCTCCCTGTGGGACACATCCTAAGCCACTTAACTCTACCACCATTTTATATGTGTTAAAGGGAATATTTTTAAGAAGAGGAATCATTACCTCCCACATTTACAGCATGAAGCACATCAGAAACCTGATGAGAGTTATTACCTCCGGCCTTGTTGTAATGCAAAAACTAACTACACTCAGAAAAAATAACAGGGCACGAACAGACAGCAGACAGAGTCCCATCCCTGTGTCACCCCATCCCGCAGGGTAGAATTGGGTTTTCTGAGCAGCAGCGAGCAAGGGCAGAGGGATCTCATGAGAATCCAAGCAGGGGCGGATGAATCTGCTGCAGTTGTTACAGGGAAAAAGATTTTAATGCCCAATTAAGCCAAATGAATTATGTAAAATATGTTAAAGATGGAGGAAAAATGCAGATGTAGTCCATTATTAGACTGATGACTAATCAATCACAACCCATTTTCGAAATATCAGACTTAAGTCATCCCAGTTTCAAATTAAACTAGCAACTTCATAGAAAGACATGGAATTACTTAGCCCAGCAAAAATACACGGCGACATTGATTACCACTTTGAAAATGTAGTGGTCTATTTTTAATAATTATTTTCATCAAGAGTCAGGGAAAAGGGGTGATTAAGGGTTATTTGCAGGCAGCGCCAGTGTTTTCCCATCTGCATTTTTACTAGCTTTTCCCTTTTACAGTTTCAACTTCTGCATTGTAATCAAAGTGACAAAGGATCATTTACATTTCAAAGCAACTGAACACCCAGAGCTCAAGCAACTGGTGTGTGGTCCTTACACCCTGTAGGATTTTATACAGCTTTGAATAGACACGAACTTGTGAGAAGTCAGCTCTTCTGCAGGTGAAGTGAATCCAAGATATTGACACAGCAAGAATCATCTCTCAGAGCTTCACTGTTGGTTCTTACAGAAGAACTTTATTAGCAGTTGTCAATGAACCACTCCTAATTTTGCACAGTGTAGAACTGGTACACTTTGCTCTAAGAATTTTTCTGTTGCTGCTGTACCTATTGTGATTACTGGTCTATTGTAATCCTTTGATATTATGGTTCAGCGTGCAGGTTTTGAGGTCGTACTGACCATGCATGCTCTGGAGCAAAAGCATCCTCCTACCCTAATCCAGCTCTACATGCACTGTGGACATCTGAACAAACAGGCAATACAATATCTATTATTAAAAAACATTATGGATTCAAAACTCCAAAAATCCGTTACAGGCTCTTAAGAATATCAGCACCTACCCTGCTAGCTCAAAGGAGATGCCTCAGGATAACTCATGTTTTATGCCTGTGGGAAGCAGGGATCATTCCTGTCCCAGCTCCAAATCTTTTGCCTGCTCTTTTTCCTTCAGGCACCCCAACAGCTGAGGTTCATAATGAATATAGTAACTCAAAACATACTTTAGAAACCTAATAGGGGAATTCTGTGTCAGCACTTTCTCACACATGATGCTGCAGTCCAGAGCACCGACATACTGAACACTTATTGTAACGAAGGTGAAAGAACGTTAACTCACCAGAAGTGCTGTAAAAAAGTAGGGTTCTTCAAATTAGCCACTCTAAATTATGGTCCAGAATTAAATACTTTGCAATTACTGCTGGGACCAGACCAGCTTTAGCTAAGACATCAGGACTGTCTGCAGGCACTCAGAAGCATGCAGTTAGAGATGGCAAGTTCTAGTGAGATACGGAAAGGAGAGCGATACACGCAAAGAAGCACTGACTGAGGGATGAGTGCTGTTAATGCAAACAACCAAACAGAGCAAAGGGAAAAACCAGACAGTCCTCAGGAGAAGTTTTGAGAAGGGAAATTTATTACAGAAGCGCAGAGGCACATAGATGCCTCTTTAATGTGATTAGTGACCAAAAGTCTATTACTATTAGAAAGTGCAGGAGAAACAAGTATATCGGGAGGTGGAAAAAACCTGTGGATGAGACATCTGCGCTGATAAATGAACAGGTATGTGGGCCATCGCATGTCAAGAAACTTAAAGATATCAAGATAGGATTTTTTTACTACTTCTTTTTCTCAGTGATGATTTTGATCAAGATGAAGAGTATCCTAAAACGATATTATTTCTAGGTTATTCATTTTATCCTTTCAGAGCATATGGAGGCTCATAAAGAACACCTCTTTGTGTCCTCCAAAGGAGGAGCTGCATTAAAAGTAACCAGTGCAGATGGCAGAACTTTGTTGCAGCAGAATTTCCAGTTCTACCGACTTTCAGAAATAAGGATGGTTCATGGGTCTCTTGTTTGTTTACATGCACTCTGCAGGCTTTCCTCTTGCTGTGTGAAACAGAGGGAATCTCTCTTCCCTTTGCCACATCAAGTAGCAGGAAGTGCCTTGTGGTGCTTGAGGAGAACAACACATGCTAGGCTTGCAGAAGTGCTTTGCATAAATTTACATATGAAACCCAAGATCACTGCACTCCCTGCAGAGTTACTGCTAGCCATAGTTGACATTACACTTGAAACAGTACTGCAAAGAGAGCAATATCTTTTGCAGAGAGGTTTAAAATAATCAATTTTGTTTTTCCTTTCTAACCATCAAAGAAGTGCCTTTGAATTCTGGGAGCTGTGCAGTGAGAGAGGGCCATGAATGATAATTGCCATTACCAGCTTTTTTCTGTATTTTGAGAGACACCACAACTAAAGTGAAGTCAGGTGCCATCATTACCTGATTAGACACTCCTGAGAGCAATAAGCATAACAAATTCCTAGGGTACGCCATGTTCATGTACTGGGATTTTATTGTCATTTGGTTCCTTAAAGTCTAAATAAATACATTTTTAAAAACTGGATGGCATCCACTGCAATAATGTTAAAATATAAATGTAATACATACTTTCATAAATTCATAAATTAGTAGTGTTAGTAGCAACAGATCTATTGCTGAAAAGCAAAATTGTCCATTTTAAAATGCAGAAGATCCAAGTCCATGAAAGAAAATGTGTCAGTAAATTCCATGTGCTTTTTCTTAAACAGGCACTACCAAAGGAACATGTAAAAAAAAAAAAAGTCCAACTTAATATTTGGCTTTTTATCTTGTCTTTAGGCATTTTTTAAGGAAAACTAAATGCATAAAGAAGAAATCAACAATATATAAAATGTATTCACAAAAGCTTGCCCAGTTATGAACTATGGTAAGTGTTTCAATGTTTCTCACAGTTTCAAGGTATTTCAGTGAAAGAATGGTCAGTTCAACAAATCTCATCCCATTATTTTGAGAACCAGCTCAAAAAACCCAGCTAAATATTTGTGGTGGGTTGACTCTGGCTGGAGGCCAGGTGCCCACCAAAGCTGCTCTGTCATTCCCAGTCCTCAGCTGGGCAGGGGAGAGAAAATACAATAAAAGGCTCATGGATTAACATAAGGATAGGGAGAGCACTCAGCAATTACCATCACGGGCAAAACCGACTCGAGTTGGGGAAAAAAAAAAAAGTAATATATTGCCAATCAAATCAGAGTAGGGTAATGAGAAAATAAAACCAAGCCTTAAAACTCCTTCTCCCCAACCTCACCTTCTTCCCAGGCTTAACTTCACTCCCAAATTTTCTCCCTCCTCCCAGTCAGCAGCCCAGCAGCGCAGGGGGACAGGTTATGGGGGTTGTGGTCAGTTCACCACGTGCTGTTTCTGCCCCTACTTCCTCCTCAGGGAAAGGGTCCTCACACTCTGCCCTGCCCCAGTGTGGGGTCCTTCCCACAGGAGACTGCTCTCTATGAACTTCTCCAATGTGAGTCTTTCCCACAGGCTGCAATTCTTCACAAACTACTCCAGTGTGGGTCCCTTCCACAGGGCGCAGTTCTTCAGGAGCAGCTTGCTCCAGCCTGGGCTCCTCTCTCTGTAGGGCCACAGGTCCTGCCAGGAGCCTGCTCCAGTGTGGGCTTCCCACGGGGTCACAGCCTCCTTTGGGCACTCACCTGCTCCTGTGGGGGGTCCTCCAGGTGGATACCTGCTTCACTGTGGGCCTGCATGGGCTGCTGGGGGACAACCTGCCTCACCACCAGCTCCACCACAGGCTGCTGGGGAATCTCTGCTCCAGTGCCTGGAGCACCTTCTGCCTCCACCACTGACCTGGGGGTCTTCTGCAGAGCTGTTGCTCTCACATAGTCTCAACTGCTCTCTCCAGATGCAGATTTTTTTCCTGTTCTTGAATACGTTATCCCAGAGGCACTGCCACTGTCATTGATGGGGTCAGCCTTGGCCAGCGGTGGGTCTGTCTTGGAGCTGGCTGGCATTGGTTCCATCAGATATAGGGGAAGCTTCTAGCAGCTTCACACAGAAGCCACCCTTGTAGCCCCTCCACTACCAAAACCTTGACACGCAAACCCAATACAATACCAAAATGGAGTTTTAATCTGCATTCCTATACTTGATGGACTTCAGCTGTGTATTCTTGGTTATTTTCAGATTAAATCCATCTGATATTTGAGTACCTTCTAACAGTGATATTTACGCAACTACAGAAGAATTCCATTTTCATAACAGAGAGGCCTTTCCAAACTTGGCCCTACTTTCACTCTTGCATAAATTCATTTAAAATCCAACTTTGTATTGCATAAAGCCATATGCTACGCAACCACATATATACACTGCTTCCCTTTGGCCGTGACTTGTTAAGTGGTAAATGAGAGTTCTTTTACCAAACACAAATCATCAGTCTAAACTAAACGCAATTCTCTAACCCAAATTTAGTTTAAGCCCTTTTGAAGAGTCAACTTTGCACAAAAATGCTTTTCGTTGAAAGAGCTGTTACCTGTGTGCTTGTAAGCTATGCAAAATCATTCCGATAGCATCTATCAGGTTATCTGGCTAATATAATGTGAGCTCCCATCCACACCTGACCACAGCAAACTGGGAGTACTGGGTGAGCTGGAGGTAGGCAGATTCAGCGTGAGCAGCCATGTCTGGAGCCCTGGACTCACAACTCAGCACACAGTGTATGCAATGATTCCCATTCAAGTCAGTGATAACAATACCAGGGCAGATAAAAATTTCACAATTTACCAAGAAAATTACTGTCACATGAGAGAGTTACAGGATAGAGGGCAGGGATGGTATGATGCTTTCTCATGTATTTTAAAACATAATTTCCTGTGAAATATCACATAGAGAGGCAAGTTTGGCTGTATTGCAGGTGGGAAATTGAATTTAAAAGAATCTAGATGGATCTTTGCATTGTGATTTTGTTTGTTTTGCAAAATAACAGGTTTAAAAAACAGCTGTTAAAATAAAAAAATAATTATGCTGGGGTCTGGACCCACAGTGTGCATCTGCCACAGGAAAATCTGGCATGCTGGGCTAGGAGATGCAATTTAAAAAAATCCTTATTCCTTAGGATACACAAATTAATTCTTCTCCTCCAAGAAAGAAGGGCAAAGTTTCCACACTGCTAGCTGTTTTGCATGCTAAACAGCGCTTGCTTCATGTATTGTATACAAAGAGGGTCACATTCACTGCAGAACACAGAATTAAGCAAACAAAATCACATTAAAGGAGATAATGTCTTTTTCTTTCAGTTATGAGCAAATGGACGTTACAGTATGCTTATATTTGTAAATATAAAGTCTGAAAACAAAAGAAAATACTGTATGGTCATTTAATTATCATTTTCTGCTGAGAATCTCTGAAAACATAAAAGAAAATACTATATGGTCAGTTAATTACCAGTTTCTGCTGAGAATCTTTCCAAGGGTCAATCTGACCAAAAAAATAACAGATCTTTAAAAATTACTGAAAAGTGAATTCTGTCAAAGCCAAAATGCTGCCACATTTTCTCTGCTTGTGCTTTACAGAGTTTTCTAAAATCCAAATGTCAATGCATTACCCCAAACTTTTATCATGAAGAGCTGAGACAAAGCTTCATCATATGCTAATATGTAAACAAGAGCAAAATATGATTAAATGCTTCAATTAGAAAAGTTGAAATATTTCATTTACTGCTGGTTCAAAACAAATGAATGAGACAGTATGATGGCAGACACCTGCCGTACTTCTTACCCCATATTCCTCACCTACACCATCTCTGTGTGGTCCACTTCTAGAGCACAGAAGTCTCAGTGATCATGACTAGAGACTTCTAGCCATCATGGTATAACCTGCCTGCTCCCAGGGAAGAGTTGCTGTCCCTCAGTTATTTCACCTTTACAGAGCCCAGGTGCCAGCAGACACCGCATTAACCTGAGCTGTGTTTGCAGTCACTGCGAACCATGACCACGTAGAGCTACTGGGATCCAGCAAAGATTACATACCGCAAAGGGGGGACTGAAAGGACTGACCAGGTAGGCATGCAATGCCTCTTAAAGAACCTGAGGCCTTAACGTAATTCCTGCAGACAGGCAGATATCATCCATCTTGTAATTCCTGGTGACAGAAAAGGCCAAAAGTGATGTCTCTACAAATATAACTATTCAGGAAAACTACATTCCCTTTTTTCCGTGGCAAAGCAAGAAAAGATAACACAAAGCAGGGTTTTTTTCAGCAATGATCAATGTTACAGTTAATATTCTTTGCTTTCCATTTCTTGATGGTTTCAAAATACTTTCCTAGAACCTACCATCAGGAAGAAGGACTAAATAAGGTCTTCTCAAATCTAAGCTTCTTCATCTTTGTTTGGGTGAATGTTACAAGATATTCTGTGATGTACTGAGAGTACCTGCTTGGTGACAACAAAGAGCACCAGGAGGGATTCCTGTATTTTAAAAAAAATAATAAAAAAATATATATATTTTAAAAATCGACACTGTGTCAAGCAAAAGAAAGATATAAAATCTGAGGCTGGAGGAGAGAGGTCCTGTGGCAGAATGAGCTAACCTCACCTCTCATCATACAAAGTGTCGAACACTTGAGTTGATTTTTCTTGATCTGTGATTATTTTCAGAGGTAATATTGACAGGACTGGGTTTAAGATCTCAAACAAATAAATTACACTGGGGAGAAGAGAAATGCTAGTTAACTCCAAGTTTCTGAAGGCAACTTGAGCCTTGATTAAACAAACTTCAGGACTAACAGAACATTTTTTTTTCTTTTTTCTCAGAAGAAATTGGGAAATTGATCCAAAAATAATCCAGGAAACGAAATTCCTTTGAAATTGAGAAAGTGAAGGAACTGGATTTTGCCTGGTATAGAAGTGTAGAGGTAAACTCTAGCAGCACTTGGTGCATTTGAGCACTGACACTGAAGGTTTCTCAGTCACCACATTCTGCTATGTGTGAAAGAAAAAAGGATTTTTCTCTGTCATCGACTTATCAAGGTGTATGACACCCATTACTAAGTTTTTCTTTGCAAATTATCTCTGACAAGAAACTCGAAATGGTGATGGGAACTGAATGACACAAACAAGGTATGACATTTAAAAATCAGGCTTGGATTTTCTTCAGTCCCATTGAAGCGCCTTTGCTAAGAGACCGTCTTTTTTCTCAAGACACAGGAATACAACACCTTGTGAAAGCCATCCCCATACAAACCAATGCATCATGAATTTCCTTGGGCTTCTGAACATGGTCAGTTAAGTTCATACATAATGGATCTTCCTCACAGAAAGAGCTGGAGGAATGTTTTTACTTCTAGGATATCTGCTAGACACATTCTTGTCTATCCATCCTTCTGTATTAAAACCCTGATATCAGAATTGGATAGCAAGAATATTTAAACCGATCAAAATAAAGATGATCTACTTGATTTTTCTAGAGTGGTTTCAGAACATCTTATCTGGTCCACACATAATGCCTAAAACAGGCACATAGGTGCTAACTGTAGAAGTCTGTGAATAACAATAACATCAGAGATGATGGGAAGTGATTAAACAGTAGGCCTGGTCAAGGGAAGAGAGCATTCTAGGAGAATTACCTCCAAAAATTGGGAATAACATGAATATTTCAGAGAATGGATATGGAAGTAGATTCCAGCACAGTTTTCTGAGAGTTTCACTATTATCAGAAAGAGCTTTTTGCCAGCAAGTGAAATGAGGGCATTTTGATGCAGATTGTGAGTTTTGCCATGACACAGAGACAGAATAGATTTATTTTTTTACTTTTAACAACATTAGATGGGCTGAAAATGGTTAAGTAATGATACTAAAATCTGTATTTAAAATGTAATTCAGTTCTGTAATTATATTTCTTATGCATGGAGGCAGGAATAAACTAAAGGAAGAACCTATTAGCCCTTTTGCATGTATAATTGAACATGTTTGATATTACCAGGTAACCTTTGTAAGTAACTGGCTTTGAGTTTATGCAAAGAAGTGAACACTTTGAATACATAAATAACAATAAGAGCAGATAGGTTTTTGATTTTGTATTCTGTTCTTTTCTTGTTTGTGTCTGTTAGATGCAGTCAGACATCCCTGGCTTTATTTGGCCACCCATAGAAACATCTGAAAGATCTGACTTTTGCATCATTTGGGTGCAGTAATGAATAAGAACTGACATCAAATATCAATATTATTGGCCCAGCTAAATGGTAGCTGACATCCAACTGGACTGCTGAAGAGGTAAACAAAATTGAAATTTTGTTTTTGTTTAAAAACTGTCTGACATTATTCGTCCTTCAGTAAATCAATGGAAGAATGACCTAAATGCTGTTTGTATTTTGGCATGAAGAGGTAAAATTGGGCAGTTGCTATCAAGCACATTTTTTATAGCCTTTTAGGTTTTTCTAATACAAACTGTAATTCCAAAAAAACTTTTTTAAGGAAACTTGGTAACCTCTTTAATTATTTCTTAACCTGCAAACATCATATAAACACAGCATGGCAGATACAAACACAGGTGAACGATAACCATACCCTTATTTGAACACACATAGATACACACACATAAGGGAGCAAATTTTATTCTACTTTAAATTCATAATGATTCATCCAAGCATCTATAGTCTTTAAACTTCATTAGTGTAGGTGATATGCCAAACTGGGAAAATGCTGTGCAAAGTATGTGCAAAACTTACTTCAAATGCTGTTTAGGCCATAGTTAGATTTTATATTACCTGCCAACATTCAAGAACCAATCACTAGCTCTGGTATGAACTCTACTGTACGAAATGGCATTGTTTTCCCCTAGTTGTCGATCAAAAAGATGTACTAATGTAAAAATGTTAGGAGTTTAATTTTTTCATCTTTGCATGAATTATGCAGATGCATAGTATCCTCTCCATAATTACCCACAACACAGAAAGAGAGGGCCTGGGCTGACTTGGACATTCCTGCCTTGATGTCCAGAGGTAGGCACTTTGGTAGCAACAGGGCTCCCTCCACCAGCTTTTGCCCAGCATGAGCCTACGTTTGTGTAGTCATATGGAATCCAACAACTAAATGGGGTCATGTCAGATCCCAATAATATTGAAAAACTAGGGAAATTACTTTGCCTCTTAGGTGCAGTCTCACCTGGGTTTCCCTAGAGAGGGTATATTTGCTTTCCCAGGTAAGGTATGTTCACATGTATCTTTTACTGCATTCAGAGCTTTTGAAGAGAATTGGAGCACACACAGTAGCCTCTAAAAAAGCATCCTTACAAGCACATGCATATATTTCAACTCAGAGTCTTAGCCCTCAGTGGAAAAGAAACATCTAAAACATTTTTCTCTACAAAGTTAGATGTGTTATGGGGACATGGGAGTAACGCTAACTTCTAGGAGGAAAGATGCATTTTTCTATGTCCTCAATCCAAAACCAGCTATATGGCTTTTGCTTAAATTTTTTGCAAACTTTCCACAGGCAGAGAACCAACTTGGAAAACCACAGACTTTATACACTGCTGAAACTGTTATCTTTCAAGTCTTGACATAACCATGACTACAGAAGTTTCTGTCAGGGTAATATGACTACCTGCCAGATTCTCCAGAGAGCTCATGTCCCAGCAAGGCAGCCTCCAACAAATGCCCATGTTTCAGGCGCCAGACTGGCAGTTATGTTCCATAGAGAAATGGCTAATTATGGAATCTGAGCACTATTAATAGCTCTGGCTGTGAATGTTGCCCACTTAACAAAAAAACTATTAACTACAGTTTCAGAAGCATGGTATAGTAAATAACCCAGATTTCATCAGTTTCACAGAGTTTAATGAGGATTTTTTCAATTTGTATAAACGCATTATTCTTTTTTTCCCCTTCTGCCTCATACAGTTCTCTTCCCCTAAAATAACCCTTAATTTTTGGACACCCTGCCTGGATAGCTCTCTGATCTAACTGGAAATTTTCTTCTTTGTTCTTGTATTTTCTCAACAGGACATTGTGTAATTAGAATTTCATGTCCTTTCAAAACGCCTTTGGGCACTAAGCAGCCTGAGACACAATAATCACCAGCCCACTGAAGTGACTTAGGAGCCTACTTAAACTGACCCATATCCTAAGTAAAAAAAAAAAGTGACTCTCCTGGGACGCTTCATATTACAGCACTGAATCCATAGAGTCCGACCCTATAGACAAGGCTTCTGACAAGGCATGGAATCTGCAGACCCATGACATTAGGATATATATATAAAAAAAATAATAAATCCAGATCAGATTCTGTCAGCAGTCAGCCTTCAGTTTTGCCATTTCAGAGTTAAGAAACCAGACTTTTCCAACAGATCTTTGCCTGGCTGCAGAGCTTCTTTGGCCAGGTCTAACCACGAGGCTTTCTGTTGGCCACTCTGGAGGCGATGTTGCACCTTTGCCCAAATAGTCCCTGATCAATCTCCAAAACCTTCCCTGTGAAATTATTGCTGAAAATACTGTTTCTATAAAAAACTTTTTTCCTCATAAAACATGCATCTTTCAACAACAAAACTGTCACTCAGAACAATTTATTCAGCTTGCTTAGGGTGGAATATTTTAATTTCTTAGTGGGCAACCACTAGAGGGTAAAAAAATAGTTCTCTGGTGCTATATTTGGTTGGAATATAGCCCTTGCTTTGCTAGCCAGCCAATGTGACAACTGTAATTTGTACAACTCCTGACCAACTACTTAGTCTTTTCAGTAGTTTTCCAGTACATACAGAGTTAATTTATATAACTGCAATTACAGCTTCTGAAATTATATTCCTCAGTCAGTTTAATCAATGCTGCACTAGATGTTTCCATTTTTACTAATTCAATCACTGAGAATGTCAACCAATGATTTTAGTCTAGAGTTTAATGCCAACTATAATATTCTTTATCAAAATAACATGCTTATCTGGAAGATTATCAGCACACAGTCTTTCAGCTTCCTGTTAATCATTATAGGTCACATCAGAGCATGAGGTTCTTTGTAAATACTCCTGTTAAAGGCAGTGCAAAGTATTACTATGGTATTATCCTCATAATCCGTGCTACTGTTAAACACTCTTTGCTCTACACCACAGTGTTTCAAAATACTGAGGGGCAGATTGTGCCTTTCAAATATACAGATACATGCATGCAGCCAAGGAAGAATTAAGATGTCCTGGGAATTCCTATTTCCCTCCTTTACGTAAGCTTATCCCACACTTTCTGTTATGTCAGCCCCTAGGGTCTGTCCTATAAACACATAGGGTTGACATAAGCAGTCGGTAAAGCAGTAGCTGATACTCAACAAGAGGAGAATATTCACCATCTCCTACAGTAAAAAATAATACCTTGCTCTACTTGTAATGAAAGTGGCAGTGAGAGCACAGGGAGCAGGTATACCGCTGAGGTATTTTTTAGGAAAGATGGTCCCCGAGAGAAAAGAGTGCAAGTGGTAGCAGAAATCAGCACATGCCTCACCACTTGCACACCAGTTTTAAAGAGCAATATGGCCAGAAGAACTACAAGAATCACAAATGTTCTGATCATTTCAGAATATTTCATATCACCTCAAAGAAACGTTTTGGAAAAATTACTTCCCTTCCAAAGTTAACATTCAGATCACAGTCTGTCACTGTGCTGCGTCTGGCTGAGCCCCATAGCAGCCCTCGCAGTGCTGTGCTTGTATCGGTAGCTACAAAGTGGTGATAACCCACCAGTGTCTCGACTTCTGCTGAGCAGTGCTCACACAGCATCAAGGCTGTCACTCCAACCATCTCCCCCTCTCACCAGTAGGCTGGGGGTGGGCAAGATCTAGGGAGGGGACATAGACAGGACAGCTGACCCAAAGTGACCAATGGGATATTCCTCACCATATGACGTCTGCTCAGATATAAAAGCTAAGAAAAAGGAGAAGGAAGGGGGGGATGTCCTTATTTACAATGTTTGTCTTCCAGAGCAACCACTACTTGTACTGAAGTCCTGCTTCCCACCAAACGTCGCCTGCTGATAAGAAGTAGAGGATAACATCTTTTCTTTTCCTTTGCCTCTGTACACGTAGCTTTTGCTATTGTTTCATTAAACTGACTTTATCTTGACCCACAATTCCCCCCCCCCCCCCCCCCCAATCTTATTTTCTCCCCCCCCTTCTGCTGAAGAGGAGAGTGACAGAGAGGCTTGGTGGGCACCTGGCATCCAGCCAAAGTCAACCCACCACAGTCACCAATCCCAAGCAGAATGACTCTTTTTAGACAACAACTAAAAAATTAACCATCCAGGAAAAAAACCAGCAAATTTAATTTAAGTAACTAAATGATCATTACAAAGGAGAATGGCTTAGATATGCAGTAATGAAAGGAGAAAGGAGGTAGGTGCAAGGAGGGGGCAGCTTTATTATAACAGTATCTGGGACTCTGCTCTGGCTGGCAGGTGAATGCCACGCTAAACTGCTCTAGAAGTCATTACTAATACTGAATTCAGCCACAGAGGTATCTATTTCACCAAGAAGCATGACAGTATTTACCAGAGCAAGGATCATGATGATTAGAAAAAAAAAAAAAGGCAAATTTGTATGCAGTTTACCTTCATGTTGAATGTAGCATGATTACAGGAATGCAGGTGACCATAGAATGTGTAAACACGGAGCCCCTAGGAATTAAACATAAAAAGAAAGCAATTAAATAGGTTATAGTGATACAAATTATTCTACACCCTTGTAAATAGACCTTGATTTTACGGCTATGTGCAAACCAAGGCACTCTGTGTGCTAAAAAACAGCTCCTGGTTGCTTGAAGAGGAACAGTTTTCTCGCAATTACTAAGGATATATCTATCTCCTTACTTCACATAATAGCTAGCAGGAAAGGTGCATTCAAACATCACAAAAGAAAGCCATCTCCCTTGCCAGAGGGTTTGAATTAAAAGGTGTAATCACTATGTCCATAACACTGAGCTCTTGCTCTTGGGCAGTGATTCAGTACATGTCTCTTGATATTCCACACACACCATTAAAGTCTTCCTTAAGGAATCACAAGAATGAAATCAAGATTAATTATCTTTTGTCATCTTCCACATTAGCCCATAAGTGACCTACATAATGCAGTAACATATGTCAGATGTCATCACTGATATCTGACTTACTCTCCCAGTACAGGAGGCATCCAACCACAGTATCTCCTGCTGAAAAACCCAGTCTTCAAGATGGGACACTTTCAAGACCTCTAAAAATAGGTGTGCTTCTCTGTTTTCATAAAAATCACTGTCTTCATGTGTAACAGTAATAAAAATACTTTCTATTAAAAGTGAACACCAGCTTTGAACAGTGTAATCATATCCTGAAGAACAAGTTTTCACTCTAAGTTGACATTTTATTGAAAGACAATTTGTTGCACTTTCTGGAGAGATGAAAGAACCCAAACCCAAGATCTGAAATTCCTCTACACATCCTCGTACTCTGTCTTTGTACTTATTCTAGCTTGAATCAATCTCTCAGGAGCAGGGGTAGCATAGGTTAATCCTACCTCTGTCATGCTTTTAGTGTTTATACCATCAGCTTAACTCCATTTTAATTCTCCCAAAACACCACCAGAAAAAAAAAAAAAAAATCATTCCTACTCTGACACAAGATATTTCAATTCTCTTTTTCACTGACAAAACCTCCTATATTTTTACCATCACCATGCTTTATCAGTATATTCTCACTGTTTGCAACGAGTCCTTTCAGGAAAGTAGTTAATGAGGTTTGACCACAAAGTAATTCTGAAGGAACACTACTCAATAATATTGTGTAGTTCATATTACATCTCTGAACCATTTAGGAGAACTCAGTCCAACAAAACAGCCGTTAAAGGGGATTAGATAGCTGTTATAAATACCTCAGGGGTTAAGAGCAAAGAGGGAAAAGAGCTATTGAAGCTGAAGAGCAGTGTTGACACAGGAACATATAGGTATTCATTATCTACAGATAAATTTCAGCTGGAAATTAGAAAACAGTTGTCAAACAGTGAGGTATGAAAACTCCCCTCCACTCCAAGCAGTGGGGATTAAAAAAATCTCATTAATTGTAAGAAGCTGCTTGAAAAGTATGGAAAATGATTTTCTGCCTGTGATCTTTTGTCTGAACTTGGAGACTGAGGAGACTCTTTCCAGTCTTGCTCATGTGGCATTAGAATACAAAACACTGATAAAGCCCAGCATTTAATGCTTCACAGAATTCCTTTTATTTAAAAAAAAGTCACCAAAAACAGGCAGCAGGCCAGTTTGGCAAGTGCTACTTTGTACCTTACTGTATTTTTCATTTACCTTTCTGTCTTGAAGTAGTCTCTCCTTCAAGGCCACGTATGCTATTGAGATTAAACTAGGAAATTTGTATTATTCCCATGGAAGGATTGCAAGACAAACATAACAAGAAAAATAGGCTCTGGACTGTTAAAAGGAATCCACTATCTTTAAAGAGCAAGCACATCATCTGCTTTAAGCATAAAAAGGTTGCCAGACTGCAGTTCTTGAGTGCTCCATAGTTTGCAACAGATTTGCAAGGGGAAAAAGTGCTACAAAAAAACCACCCAAAAGCTTGTATATTTACATTATTTCTAAATTATATAATACAAACCGATAAATCCTGATAAAAATAAAATTTAAATGATTATTAGCCAATTATAAATTCACTGTTGGAATAGAAATGTGATTACACAAAATTCCCCAAGATTGACACAGAAATCAAATTTGATAAAGGTAACATAGTAGCCAACCAAGATAACCAAACATACATGAGCAGTCCAGCAAGAAAAAATTCCAGGGACATAAAATCTACTTTATGACCTAGCAGCAGTATCAGTTGTACCCAGGCCATGGTAACAAACCAAATAGTGCATGTTTTGCATGGTAAATGTAGCCCTTGTAAGAATTTTGCTGTTGCTTAGTGGGGCATAGAATTTACCCCCAGACACTCTCAATTACCAATACATACACAGTAACTTTGCTAGCACAAAGAAGAAAAAGAAAAAAAAAAAGAAAACCACATGGACGCCATGACACAAAATTAATATGAACTTTCCGATTTTCTTTCCATAAGTCACTTCAGTAGAAAGCAACTGAAAAGGATTTTAATAATAGTAATAAAAATAATAATAAAAGCTAGACAAAGGCAATGGCTCTGTAAAGTGTTTCTCAATAGTATCACTGAAAATTTCCAAAGTGCCACTTTATTTTTATTCAATGCATAGCTAGTGTTTTCTTTACCCACACCAGGAAATCTGAGTTCTGCAGACATAAATGCCATAAAAACAAACCTGGAAATCTTACTATTTAGCTGTAACACCCCAGCAAAATCAAACAGTCATATTCTCTGGATCAGAGCTCATGTTAAGACAGCACTGAGCTTTCAGCATCAAGAGCTCAGCAGTAAGTTAATGACACCCCTTTTGCACACGCATTCTGCTTTTTAGTCATTAATTATAAAATAATCTAGTGTAACACCACCAGGACCCCTGCTTCATTTGGTGTGGGACTGAACAGGGTGTCTATATACCAGGCATAATCTCCCTTGGAGTGAAGTTTGGAGCATCTCTTCTTCAGTGGAATTCCACTGGAGCATCTTGCAAATTGGTCCCTGGCTTACTAACAGCTTCTTGTCATCCAGGAACCAGCTGTATGCATCTGCCTTTTAAGTGAATTTTTTTAAGATTCAAGACTAGCCAGTGCAAACACCTGGGACTTGTATCACAAGGAAAAGAGCAGAGGAAAAAGGAGGATCTTGTCTTAATGCTAGGGGAGTTGTCAGTTTGGAAAATTATGCTCCTTTGCTGCTACCTTCAAGGTCTCACTGACAGAGACAACATTATCACAAATCTAGAGTAGAAGAAACAACAAAACATCAGAATAGAACTCTGCAGCTGTAAAAAGGCCAATTCTTTCCATATTTAACCCATAGGGTTTATCCAGCCTCCTTGCATATGACTCTTGAGTAGTATAAAGGGCAGTAAATTACTGAGAATACATTATTATTGTTGTCCGAGTCATCAGGTCTTGATTGAAATATTAATGGAAGAAGTCTCAGTTCTATTCACTCCTTGAGCTGCTGCCCAATTACATTAATAACCATACATTCGTCCTTTGCAGAAAATACACAGATAACAGCAACATTCAAAGAAAACAAAATATAGTGTTCTGCATTGTTGTTGGGTTTGTTTTTTTTTTTAATGATTATGCACACATGCACACACACATATAATTTTCCAGTTTGAAACCCAGAAATTAACATTAGAATCAGCTGTTAGAAACACCATGGCATTATCTTATGGAGCCTATCAATGTCTCCGCTTCCACTGAACACAGACATTAATTGCCTGCCTTGGACTGGAGCTATATAAAAAGCTTCAGATAGTGAAAACATTTTTTTTCTTTTTTAAATGCAATCCAGTATCGTAGATACCCTGACCTTTGGAACTATGGATCTGTGAACAGTAATCCTGCTGCAAAAGTGTAGTTAAACAAGGAACCTAAATTTAAATGATTTTTTGTTCTTACTTTCACAGGATAAAAGCCCAAGATTTTGGAATCAATAGTGAAATTCTGCTGTAAATCCTTCCTATTGTGTCCACATAGATACACAAATACCAGGGCAACAGAAGACAGGCTGAAGGCAATCATAGTTAATACACTACAGCTTGTTTGCATCTGTAGAATTAAGTTAATCTATTAACTATGTAACACAGCAGCTGAATCTTCCTATACTTACTTTGATTACCAGTTTAGCAGCAGCAACAACAAACTCGCAAACCTAACAAGCCATAATTCAAGCACCTCTGGAGAAAGCATGCAGCCAAAACCTGTTGAGCATCATTTAAAAACTGCTCATGTTTTTTAAACTCTGCTGTTCTTTTGATTATTTTTTGGATTTTGAATACCCTGCTATACGTGAAAGGCTGACATGAACAAACTTACTTTGCCAAATTCAAAAATCCATTAGAACAAGCTGAGTGTAATACGCTAGGTGCAATATGTAATTATCTATATTAATTTGATATGATATGAGCTTTTAGATAACAGCATCTGAATATGAGGTTTAGCTAAACAGCCTTCAGATAAGAGATTTATTTGTAATTTCTTGGTTCATTTAGAAATTAACTCAAAAAAATATGTTCATTTAGAAGGACTAAACTAAGAAAACTGTTCAAACCACAAAGCACTCAGCAGTGGAACTGTTCATCTCATTCTCTTTATCAAAAACACACAAAACCTCCTGACAGTTTCTCATGAGAGGTTTAATTTTATTTGAGGGGAAAAAACTAGTACCTTGAAGGAAAATTCTGATTTTACATAGGTGAAATTTGTCCAGAAAGTCAAATAATCTAATACTTTGGAAGCTCACTTCACCAAACTTGAACTTTTCCTAAAGCAAGTGTCATGTTAAGTGTACCATGATTACCAACTACTGACTCATTGGGGAAGGTCTAACCTTTCTCCGTCTCCCTTGCTGAATATGGCCAAAGGCTTTTCTTTTTACAGCAAAGTGCAAAATTAAAAGCATGACTCCTACTCAAATCCCTGCCTTATTCATGACATAGTCTGTGTGCTTGGTGTACCTATGCTTTGCATCAGCAAGGCACTAGCAAGCTCTGAAGGAATTGTGTGACATATCCAGCAGAACTGTGGGCTCTGAAGTCACTCCACACTGGGGGGGAACTGCCTGCATTGTTGCCTTGAAGTAGGTGCACTGGAAACATCAAAAGGGGTGTGGATCTCTTTATTAGAACACAAGCCATAACAAGGTAATTTTTTAAAGGGAGAAAACTCACTTTCGTGAGATATGACAAGTGAACACAAAAACTGGCGGAAAAATTCTAAAAACACCTACCCTCTCTACCTTTGCAAGACAGCTCCTTTCTTTCAGCCTCCTTTCAGCCCAGCCTGTAATAACTCACTTCAGCAATTTCCTGCATCACACGAAGTCTGTGCGTGTTCCCCGCAAGGCCAGCCCAGCTGCTCACAGCAAGAGCTGCTCTCTTCTCCATCTGCCCCATCCCATCTCATCCAGAGGGCACCACTCAAAGCAAGGCAAAAATGCATCCATCCCCCAGCTATCCTCTCAGGGGCTCTTACAAGCACATGACGTACGGTATCTGTATAGTAAGCAGTGAAAAAAATTGTAAAACAATTTTACCATCTGTCACCACAGGTTTTACTTGATAAGCTTAAGCACAAAACCCTCAGCACAGAGTTTGCTTCTGTTCTCCTTGCTTGGAATAGAGCCTGGGGGGAAAAGTCATGCGGAGAAGACTCTTTCCTGATGTTAGACCAAGGGCAACATCAGGCCAGGGAATTCCTCAGATGTTTTGTAATCCTGTACTTGGGGAATAAATTTGCAAGTCATTTGTGTGCCTTATTACAGAAGGATTCACAGACACAGGTACATACACCAAAGTTGAAGTACATCAGCTGTTGGGTTGTCTGCTATTATGGTGCTCTCCCTTTCTCACAGACAGCTTTTTTGGAAATCATTATTATTATTTTACATTTTATTCACTACATCTTCCTAAAGAAGCAGAAGAATTTTGAATCTCTTTAAAATGCATGAACTTACATAACAGCTTCTATACTGTGAAACATTAACAACTTGAGAAAGCGTTTTTCTAAAGCTGGTAGGTAATAGGAACTAGAAATAGAGCTCTGCCTGCCAGCTAAGCCTAACACCATGCTTTTCATCACAGACTAGCCTTCCTTTCACTTCAGTTACCTGCTACTAAAAATATGGAAAAAAACTGAAGTAACCTTGCTGTGGGACACTCCTGAATTATCTCATTTTTCTGCATCTGAACTTTCACACGGACATAGCAGTATGTCTTTTGCACTCAACATGCAGTCATATTCATTTTTCTTAATTAAGAGGAAAAGTGTGTTTCTAGGCCAAGACCTTGTATGCTAAATCTGTTCAAAGTGAACCTCTAAGGCTCTCAAAAAAACCACTAAAAATCGGAGTTATAATAGTAGAAATGCTGACAGATTATCTTCTTGCCAGCATAATATAACCTGACTCTAAGATGAATGTTTCATGAATTAAAAAAAGTTGAAAAAAGCTCCTCTGTTCAGCTTTGTTCTCAAGATGAAAGTAAATTATCTTTTGGTCTTCCACTGACACTTGGATTTTTGTACTGCCGTCTGTGGAAACCTGTAACCACAGGTAGTATTTAAACAGACATGACCGTGTGGGATTCTCTCCTCACTAAACTCCTGTAAGAGCCATCAAACTTCTAACTATACAAGGAGGGAAAAAGGTTTTATAGCAAGCAGATACCTTCCTGTACCTGCTTCTGTGAAGAGAGACAGAGAAGTCATCTCTTCTTGGAGAGATCACACACAAGTGCAGTTCACCTGCACGGCCATGACAGACCATCCAGGGATGGGGAAGGAGAAATTTCTTTGCTAGACCCATCATTCTTTTAAAAGAAAATAAACAGGAAAAAAAAAAATCCCTCAAAAGTATTTAAATTCTTTCACTAAAAGCAGACTTGTGTATTATTCCCCTGGTTATATTGGCAGATGGCTTCAGTAGCAGAAGCTACTGCATCTTAATAAGGATTTGTAAGGCAGGTGAACATACATCACCCTGTCAGCACCAAAAAAGCCAAATTCAGTAATTGCATTCCTCCTATCCAATGTAATTCTTGGCGTTTAAATGTTCTAGCGAGGGAAGGATCAGCGGTGCAAGAACAGGGATGGCCAGGGAAATCCAGTATGCTGAAGCCCATTAGCTGCAGAATTCTCAGTGTGGGATATGGCCTTTTCCCCACAGAATTAGGCAGGCCATTTTTAACATAACTAGAGTTGACTTTAAATAAACTTGGTATTCCAAAACTTTGCAAAACATACCAACCATTTTCAGGAGAGTAATGCGTGAATGACAGAAACCTAGCGGGACTGTCTCATATTAAACATTATGAGCTCTATTGCTTTAATGTAAAAAAGATCAAAAAGACGAATTACAAATGAGCGGAAGTTGCTGGTGGAATATAACTGGCAAAGTTACGAGTGGAGTGAAAGCACAGAAGAGAAATACAAAGGAACTTCTGTTGGCTTTGAAAATGAGGTTACATGAAAGCAGAATAAAACAATGAATGCATAATTTAATTTTATATGAGAAAAGGTGAGAGGGCTACATGCAAACCCCTTTCTTCCTTCCCACCTTTAAAGGTAGGAGGTGTGAAATCCAAGTTGCATTCTTGGAAAGTTTTTACTTTTCCTCTGTTCAGCCGTGAACAGCACATGGACTGCAAAAGACATGAGAAGCTGTTCAGCTGTATATAGTTCAGCTTCTTCACACATACGGTTCCCACATCTGAATCTAACACTCCTGTGCACTGTCTTTAGCATCTGCACTCAAGATTTGTGTTTCTTTACCTGCTAATCCCACTCTGGTCCTGTAACAAAAGTCTTAAATCTGCAACTGAGCAAAGCAACATCATGCACTATCTTCTGATCTTATCTGAAGATGAGAAGTTGAGTATCAGTCTGAAGGATTTTAGTGCTCTTAAAAACTGAAGCTCAATTTTGGTTCAATTGCCAAACTGTTGAGTTACGTGAATTCATACCAGAACACCAGTTATTTTTCCTAACAAGAGCAAGGAAAAACTAAGTGTTTTTAACTGAAAAAGACTATAAGGCAAAAGCAAGTACATACACAACTGTGATTACTAAATAAACAAATGAGGTAGCCCAAATGTTTAGAAAAAAAGAAAAAAGTAAAAGCTAAAGAATTTCTTCCCTTCAAAGAGTCAGCATAAATCCGGAGCAAGCCAATAAGATCAAAGTTATTACTTGTCTAACAGCCATTTGGAGAGTGTGTAGTTCTATCGGTATAAACAAATCTATAAGCCTCCTGCATTCACACTGCGAATTTTGTTTTGGCAGTCATTACGCATCAAATGCATCTCATCCAAATTTAAAGTGGCAGATGCACAGAATGAAAATACCAAAGAGAGAGGAAAAAAAAAAAAGGGGGCAAACTTAACAGACCATGTCTGCAGTTCGCTTTTGTTAACCTGCAACTGCTGAATAGCGCTCTTGAAGTCACGTTCCTCTTCGATCTCTGTTTTCCCCATTACCCAACAGGAAGGGATTGACTAGTTCCCAGTAGGAGTCCTGGCAAAGAAACTGGTATCTGAATGGAAATGGAAGGCACACCACTTGCTCACCATGATGCAATTTTCCCAACTTCTGCTGTTGGGAATAACAGTATTGCTGACTTGAGGGACCAAGATCAGAGAAGAGAACCCAGATTATTTGGCTAGAAACACTGAAGAAGTTATCCATTGGAAAAAGAAGTCACTGAAATAAATAAATAAAAAGAAAAATTAACAGTTTATTTTTAAAAGTCTTTAGATTTCAAAATTTTTTGGGAAAAAAAAAATCACCAATGGAAGAGGAGAAAACGTTGAAATTGGCTCTTACAAACACACTGTCCATAGATTCTATACACCAGATCCTGCTTGCACTCTCTACAGACTCTGATTGAAAGGGAAAAAAAGGATTGTGAATGCCTATTGAAAATATTCCTAATCTTCTGCAATTTCAAATTCAGAACTTTGCAAGTATTCAAAATGAAATTCATGTCAGTATTTTCAAAAGTGAGATTTTCTAGAAAAAAAGAGAAAGTAAAGCAGAAAGATCTGGGTAGCAATGGAAATAGTTATATTTTTTAGCAAGTGTGCTGAACTTCTAAGTTTTCATTAGCATTCAAAACACAAATAGTTAATTACTATCTCAGTATCTCAGTAATATGATGGTTAAATTCCATTACATTTAGGAATGGGCAAACTTTGTCTCATAAACTTGCATACTTTATATGCTATGGGCCTTACACGTCGTTGGTTTCTCTTAGATAAAATACAGGTATTGCATGAAGCGACATCACCTTTTTCTCACTGCCTTATGCTACCACAAGGACGTATCACAAAATGAAACAGATGTGGGTCCTGCTGAAGCTGATGACAACATTATTCCCAGTTTCACTCAGAGAATGAGGGTACTTTGTAATGCCTTTGCTAGAAAATAACACCTGCCACCTGACGTCAGGTTTCATTGCATATGAAATTACCTATGCCAATAAATATGCTTATGCTCAGACCAATAGATGTCAAAATACATCCTTTTGACTTTTGACATACAAAGCAATCCTACTAGGAGTACCTTGCTGAACCTCAGCCTAAGGAATACCAATATTACTCTTTTACCATAGTGCTGCTCCCAGTAGAAACCTGCACTCAGTCTTGGTGGGAAAGGAATTAGGCAAAACACCAATTTTGAAAGTCCCACCTGTTTTATAGAGTTTATAGATTACTTCAAAGAAAAAATATTTTAATCATTAAAATACAACCTAGTGGTTTAGCTGTGTTAAGCTTATTAATATTTCCCAATAAACTTACTGACTTAAATGAAAAAGGAATAAATATTTTTTAATCCATCAATAGTGGCATTGTATCTGGTGACTGGACACACAGGACTACAGAGTATGCCACTATTTATGTAATTTTCAAAGAAGTGCACGTAGGGGGCTGTAACCAGAAAATCTTTGCTGGGAATATCCCACAATAAAACAAATGTCATAATAAGTTATAAATACATACATACAAAAATATATAGTCCTTCATGTGCAATAAGAAAAACTGAATAATAAAAATACTGAAAAAAATTATTTCAAAGCAATATGAACACTTTCCCCAAAATGTTTTTGTCTGGTGCTAACAAGGTTATTGGAGGCAGGGGTGATAAGAACATTTAGCATTTGAGAAGCAAGAGCTCTTCATCTGTTTTAGCACTGTTTTCCCAAGATGCTCACATCATGGCACAAGGCTGTAGAGACACTAAAGAGAAGTAAAACTCCTGGAAGCCTTTTCAGAGACCTCTTGTAGAATTACAGCACGATTAAATTACCTCTTGAATTAAAAAAAAAAAAAAAAAAAAAAAAGTTTCTTACAAAGTTCAGCCTGTCAGAGTTGCCAGGATTAGATCAGGGACCAAATGTATTATGACTAAGCTCAGTGCTGTATAAATATTAGATCCATTATTCAAACAGCTCACAGGACACCACACACTTGATTTTACAATGACAAAAACTCCCCATGAAATATCTTTCCTGGGATTTTTCCTTAGTAAGGGTGGCGGCATGGTCCCCTATCTGAGCAGAAAGAAAATGTAAACAGCAGGTTCCCATTAAAGGAGTTATATCATGTATGTAGCCTCAGACAAAAGGATTCCAGCGTTTGGGTTTTGTGAGTTATTAACAGCAGCCTGCTCTGTAATTGTCAGTGAAATAATCTCATTGACACATACAAGTTAGGAAATAGAGGTCTCATTAACAAAGCCTCTAGCCTTTATTAGATCATATAAATAACCAAGAGAGCCTGCAAAAGATCGATTACAGCTTTTAAACGTTTATGGAATCAGTGTTTAATTAAGACAATTTTAATATGCAAATCAAGCCTAATTATCATCATTTGTTAATGTTAGTCTGCCTGGGCTCTAAACAGCTTCAGCTGCAAATATGGTAACAGTATCATATTTTTGCTGTGTTTTTTCCTAGGAAGAATTGCAGAGGAAACAATCAAGTTGCACTACCAGTACGCACGAAGGCTTCCAAAACCACATTTCCATTTACCATTTGGAGATGAAGGTCAAAAAAGTGCTCAACGTAGCGTAAAATCTAGCTGAAATGTTATGCATTTCTTCACCCACTATTTTGTAGAGTGCTTTAATTAATGTCTTTCCTTCAAAGTAACCAACCCCTCCGGGAGCTTCTTTTGATGAAAATCTGCCCGTGTTCAATGCAGTGATTGAATAGAAGGGTTTCTTACACAGACCGCTGTTACTCAGAAGCTGATGTTGGGACTTTTTTTCTTCCTACCTCCTCTGCCCCAGGAATGGTAACCCTCCTATGCTGAGAAGCCGCAGCATTACGGCAAAGCCCCTGGAAATTAAATGGTGAAGCAAACAAGAAAAACACAACCTTCAGCAACATGATGGGAGGAGCAGCTGGGGAAGAATACAAAACAGCAAGGGAGAAAACCAATGTTTGTGCTCTGATTCTTGAAGATGTAAAATTAAAGACTCAAAGTCCCTGTGAATTTGTTTGGGGAAAGAGGGTGGGGCAACTGCAACACAATCCTGGTAAAAATCATTCCCTTTTCCTGACACTGCTGCTCTCCTGCACCACAAAAAGCTGCACTGACTAAAATGAAGAAAGAGAACCACTCATCATTGGGCAGTATTGATTTGCTGTTGAGTGCTTACACATTGACAGCAGGGGAAATACAAAATGTTTCTGTTTGCAACATTTTACAATACAGAAAGTCACTTCTGTATTTTTCTTTGCCATTATGCTTTCTTTCCTCATATTCCCAATGCTTTGTACCCCATAGCTGCTAAGCTGTCAGTTGGTTGAAGGTAAAAGGAAAGCTTTCTACTTTTACTTATTCTGTAATATATTTGGTATTTCTAAGTAAATTAAGTCGTCTTTGGGAAAAAAAAAAAAAAAAAAGGATATGCAGTTACAATAGGCAATGAGTCTTTCAAGACAGAATGAATAAAAATGTAATAACCAGAGTAGAAATAAAATACAAGAGAGAACTTGAAAAGCCTCCACTTCAAATGGGAGCACACCGGCTTTCACCCTGTGTCTTGACTGACTAGATGATGAAAGGACTTCATACAGAAACCACACTTGGGTACAGCGCAGAGCCATGGCTGGGTAGAGATCTGTCAGGCAATCACTTCCCAGCTCCATTTTGAAATGTTCTCCCTGGAGACGGTATTGGAGAATGGGTCGTTCAGTACAACCTGTGCATGCTCTTGCCAACACAGTAAGTCCACACAGAAGTTGAGCTAGGCTGGGGAACAGACCCTTATATCGCAGGATCACCTAAACAGTTGTGAACCTGCAGGCAATGAAGAATCAAGACACAGAATACAGAGGTGTTGAAGGGGCTGCCGAGACAGCTGGCAGGTGCTGATGCTGGATTTATAGCATGTTTCCCCTGAGAGCTGTGTGCAAAGGCATGGGGCTTCTGCACGGACTAACAATGATTGTAGGAGCTGCCATCATTTTTGGGTAACTGAACCTGAGGACATTCCGAGAATTTGAACTAACCATATATGGAAGGGAACACCTGCATAGTTTAGTTTTCTAAAGCTCTTCATTACCTGTAACGAAAAATATTGACACTTATCTTACTTATCCTTCATTAGATAAAATGGCCAGGATTTTCACAGAGCCTATGGAAATTTGAATTCCAGTGGAACTTTGTATAATGAGTGAAACAAGTACATTTTCAGGAAGTACATGTAAACCCGCCAAGAGCAGGGAAGAATGGAAAATAAATGCAAACTAGGACATGTCCAGTAGGCTTAGTGGAGAAGTTTTGTGTTCAGACACAGTATACATACACCTATACCACTGAGCTCTGAGCTACACCATCAGGACTAGGGCAGTGAAAGAAAGAACGGAGGAGTACTTCAGAAGTTCAGTTCATTCAGTCATTTACTATGGCACTGCAATGCTGTATTGGCCCGTTTTGCCCAGTGGATGCTTCCCTAAAAGGAGAAGTCAACAGTGCTGATACACTTCATACAGACAGTAAACTGACAGCAAAGGAATGTGAAATGCCCAAGACAATATTTGAGTCACTAATTTGCAGCTGAGAGATCACAATAATTTTCCAGGTCACCTCCATGCTACTTACTAACATTGGATAAGAGACAGGTCTGCCTAACCCTGCTGAAACTTCCCAGACCATGGGAAGCGTTGCACCCCAGTGTACCTGCTCGTTTTCCAGCCTGGTTGCACACAAAACCAGCTACTTCTGAGGAAAGTATCTGGTGGAACAGATAGCTATGCTGTCCAAAAATAATATTTCACATTCTCAAGTCTACATTTGCTATTTGTATTAAAAATATATGAAATACATTTTATGTTTGATATACTGTATGGTCCACTTGCTTTTGTACCCTGCTAAAGTCTTGGCTTCGGCATCTCAAACCTGCCTGCAGCTCCAGTGATGGAAAGTTAAAAACATTCCCAAACTCCCTTCTGAGTGTTGTCATGTGCATTCAGTAAGATGAAAAAGTACCCGAGTCAGACATAGATCTGATAACTTCCTAAGATATATAGACATATCTCAAAGTAGATATTACTGTCAAACAGCAAAGTTTTACAAGTGAATTCAGAAAAAAATTATTTGCATTAGACATGCACATCAACAATCCTGCTCCACAACAATGTTCAAGCATCTACTAAATTAAACACTAGTTCTTATGTAATGATCTTCTCAGTGTTCAATCATTTGAACATCCGAGTTTCAAGAACATTGTTACAAGAACTGTTGTAAATAAAAAGTACTATTTACACAGCATTTTCAACCCTGGAACACATTGAGCCTCTGCTGAAGTCTTACTCTCCAATGGGAGAGTCCAATGAAATGAGGGCCCATTTTACAAGGTGGAGAAAAGGAAATATGCTGGCATACGTGGCTGAAAGCTGTGGGAGGAATCCTGACACTACATTTAAGCAGAGCAGTGCAAAACAAAATTTCATTTCACTTCTCAGATACAACATGCACTCAGCATGAGTCTTGGCCTATTGTAAGTGTTTTGCAGGTCAAAATTTTCAGCCACAAAATTTTGATTAGTAAAGAATAAAATACAACCTGAAGTTTGTCCTTTCAGAAGACAATGTTATATACTTTTTAAAATTAGAAATGCCATTTTAGTATTTTTTTAAATGTTTTCAGTGTGATTTGATTATAAAGCCCTAACAAATATAAACCACTATTTTCTTTTTTTGCTCATTCTCCTTTCCTGTATCCCTCATCACAAAGGACAGCACACAGTTATTCCTAGACCCAAGAAGTACAGCTCTTTCGTTAATTTTATTTGTTTTGTAATTTCTCAATTTAAGCCAGATCTTTCCTGATTATTGGAAGACAGACAAGTACGGACACTTTTTTTTACGGTAGAAAAATATGAATTTAAGAAAAAAGCTCAAAAGGAAAACACATAAACACTTTAAATGCAAATGAACTCTAACTTACATTCCATTTCTGAAAATTTTCAAATAAAATTCTAAAATCTCAACCAAAGCACTTTGGTTTTGCTTGCAGCCAGCTCTGCTTGTGTCCCTCCTGCCATGACCCCCTGCAGGGAATGAGCAGGAAGCAGGATGCCCTGGGACCCCCCTCGAGCTAGAGGATGCTCCACAGCAGCACAGGCTGGCCTGGGTTTGCGATCCCTGTTGTGGCAGGGCTCTGCCCTTTGTGCGAGCTGTGCTGCTGTACAGCGGGGTCACTGCAATGACATGGCAGAGCTAGTGTTCGAGCTCAAAAATAAATTCATGCCTGTGCACGTCTTCAAGCCACACATGAAGCACCTCTTATCCATAGTAAGGATATATGGCCAGAATAACCTCCCATGTCTCATCAGGGTGTATATCTACCCACTGTACAAGACAAGATGGCACAAGAAGCATTGCACCTTGCGATATCACATTACGTTCATTTTCTCTTCAGTGAACTGAACTGCAAATAAATGACTCAGAAACCAGCATGAAACGACATATCACCAACGGGTTTTATAAACATTATTTGTTAGAAGACGTAACTCTTAACAATATATGACCCATGACTAATTTCAGGGGGTCGAGGTGATCTTTGCCCTCCACTGTGTAGGGTATTATTCTTCTCTAGAGAAGTTCAAAGGTTAATGAATAAAGTGTCAGCAAAGAAGAAACGAGACTAAGCAAGAAAATGCTTGTTCTTGGGCTCTGCTATAAATAATGCTCTCATTAAAATTCTGCCTTGGAAGAAAGGCAAGTCCATTAGTCTAGGAGCTAATTTTTACTGGCTCCTTAGATGTATGCATATTAAAAATTCAGCTTTTATAATTGCCAGCCATCAACCACCTAGTCAGTGCTGTTCTTGGAGTTTTTAATTATTTACTTCATTTGCATAGACACTCCAATTTATGATCAACCGTTTAGTTATCAAGGGACAGTTTTAGTAATTCCTCTTTTACATTTTTATTTATTCCTTTTGTATCCCTAAGCAGAGGTGCTGACAGGGCCTCGCCTGAGCGGCACGGCGGCGGGACGGGCCCACCCCTGCAGCGGCAGCACGTGTGGCCATGCTTCCCCGCGCCCCTTCTGCCTGTGCCAGGGCAACTCATGCAGTACAGCTACGTGGCATCTGCTAAACACCTGCATCTCACCTCCGAGTGTCACAGCAGCCTGCAAGGACAGCCCTACTTGATACCTTAACCTGCTCCTGAGCTGCTGCTGAAGGCCCTTGCCCAGCACCTTGGCCTCAAAGGAGGAGGGAAGAGCTCACACCTGGGAAGGGAACACGCTACTGCTTTGCTACAAGTGCTCTGGCACTTTGCCCCAAAGCTGTTCTCCTCTGGGTTTTCAGTCTGGGGCTGTTTTCTTCTCCTCCCACAACCTTGCTCAGTTGCCTGAGTATATGACTGCTGCGAAACCTCCTCCAGCACCACCCTTCCTCATTATGAATGCGTCCCAGCCTTTTCTGCTCATACTTCTAAAGTAAATGGTACACCTTTCTCCTCAAACTGTTGTCTGCCCAGCTCCTTGGACACACAAGGAGGAGAGAACACATAGGAAGACACTGGCTTTGAAAATAATCAGTTCTGCAGCCACAGAGGAGCACGCCTGTCCCACCACTCACCCCAAGCACACACCATGGGCAGCCAGGCTGCACTTCTCAGCTCGACGTCATCCCCCCCAGGCACCACCTGCCCAGAGACAGCAGTGAATCTTGAAATGCCACCCAATTTTTTATTCATCCTTAAAAACAACTGAATTATTGAACGAAAGACATGTTGTCTGTCTTCAGTGTTCAACAGCAGGCTTCAGCAACAACAGGAATGATTGATTTGTAATCCCCGGTATCATTGTGCTCCTCCCCGGGTACCATCTCTGACGGCTTTTTGCAGACAGGATACCAGACAGCAAATGCAAAGGGAGCAAAGCAGCCTTGCCTGGCAGGAAGGGAATTGATTACCAATCCCTCTTTCCGCCAGGCAGAATTTCTTTGCTGCAATTCATACTTTTCAATGGGCTGTCTACAGACAGCCTCCAGATGGCTTTGGGGGGGAAGTGAGGGCAATGACACTAGAGATTACAAATCAATCACTATTATAGAGCCTTTTATTTGGTAGAAGCTTCCGAGCAGAAAACAGATACCAAAAATATATAATACATCCTGATTTTTTGTTTGCCGTTTCCTTTCCTTAAAGCTCTTTTATGTCCTCTCTTCCTCCTGACACCACTGCTTTCTATTCTTTCACTGCTTTTACTTCCATCTTTCTTACTACGTATTTCTCATTTATACTTGATTTTATCCTTCTGTCATCTTTCTCACTGCTAACCTACACCATCCATAGTTACCTGATACGGAAGTAAACCATGATCTTTCTACTCTATGCCATTGCCTTCCCTTTTCTTCACACGCAGATCCCTCTTCTCAAAAAATAGGATGGTAACACTGACAGAGAATGGAGCAAGGTCTACCTAATTTTTATTGTCTTGAAGCCATCACATGTATCATTCTGACTGCTTTTGCTCACAGCATTGCATCGGGTTTAGCACAATAGGTTCCATGCAATAAGGAGAGAAGGTAACAGAGTAGCAAAAGATGACGGTGGCCCCTCAGCCACAATATGTAACATCCAGAGAAAGCTCCCCATACGTCAAGGATACACCCACGCTACTGGGCACTGAACATGACACTTGCCACATGTGTGCAACTTCTCATCAGTACATTAATTTTATAAGGGAGTTCATGGGTGCAGCCTCAGCCAGCCAGAAGAAATCTGAGCACACTGTTATTCCAGACCTTTCATGTGAGAACTGTCGTGAACATTGAGCACACAGGTCTGATTTTACCCACATTTATGCTTGCTTTCATGTTTCAATTCCTGTTCTGTTATTAATAAAAGCATTGTCAACTAGAACAAATGAGGTAGGTATGACAATGTGTTTGCTGGGGGGAAAGAGACTTTTTTTTAACAGTAAACCTGATCAAGAAATTTGTCAGTTCAAATAAATAAACTAACATGCATTTGGTAAAATAAATATCAGCAGTGTTGAAAATCACCTTTTAAAAAGTTTTGGCTTACTGAATCAAAACAACTCGCTGTTCTAAAATATTAACAAGTTTCAATTTAAGTATATTTTTAGAAAGTGAGAAATAGATCAAAATTGTCAAAGAACACTGTAAATTCTGGAGACACTACAGTTTGGTTTTGCAGAACAGATTTTTCCGTGTATTGATACACAAAGTTTTCAAACTATTGACTTTTCATCCTAAGTGGGAAGGTGGTGTTTTTCTTCACACACACACACCCCCCCAAATGTCAGAAATGCATTTGATCATTAAGAAAACACTTCTTCCCAGGAAGGATGTCACTTTATTGCTGTTCAGAGATCCAAAATTAGGGTAGAAAACATGGATATACCTGTCTCAGAACCAGTATTTCCCCTGTGTGAAACATCCACTACAAATTTTCAAGTACACCAGCTATCACAAGCGACACTTCTGAGTTACGACACCACTACTGTAAGGTACACTACACAACGCAGTTCAAGTCAGCCATGTTCTGCAACGAGATGAATTACCACAGCCAGAGAGTAGTGCTCTCATAATAACACAAGATCACAAAGCAGCGGGCTGAAGACTGCAGAGGAAACACTTTGCAGCAGGGTATGAGTGTGCCATGAAAACAGCATGGCTTATACAGCAAAGCCTGAAGCTGAGATCTCATGTATCTTGCTAAAAAAAAAAAGAAATAAATCAATACCGTGTCCCTTCACACCTCATTCAAACTCTTGAGAAACACAGTGAGATGCTGGAGATTGTACTTTTCACTTAAGTTTGTTCCATTTTGGTATATTTCCACTTGCATGGTATTCTGCTGAAAGCAAGAAGCGGAAAGAAAAAAAAATTAAAAAGCCTGCATGACTCATTTTACACATCTGATAGAAGATACGGGGAACTAATTTTCTATTTATGATAAATGTTTTGACAGTATCAATTCCGGTCAGACATACTTGGGCTCCCCAGGTCTTCAGCAGCAGAGCAGCAATTTTGCACAGCCCATGCCAGGCACTGTGGACTCCAAGTCTATGCTCTGCTCACCTCAGAAGCCCTTTTCAGGGGGCTGACAATGAAACCCCCTGCTCCCCCCTCAGGGGATGAAGAAAATTTTCACTATGACATCGCCTAGCATACAGGAGAAGTTTGTAAAAATAAAGATGTTTCCACAGAAATATTTGGGTCAATCAGCATTTTATGATGAATTTCTCTTTCATCAGATAATTTTCAAACAATGTTACAAGAGATTTTGCATTTAGGTTTGTAACACATCCTTAACCTCTATAATTAATTAGAAAAATATATACAACAATAATTGTGTTTACTCCATTGATTCCACTATTGGAAACCTCGAGATTTTGAAAAAATATTTTTTTTATAATGCCATTTCTGACAGTTGAATATTGCTGAAAATAAATAGCAGCCAATTATTTTAATACACTCTTACTGCACATTACTTTAGAAGATTGTTCTAAATTGCTAAAGACAGAACCAATTTATCTAAACAAGATTATTTAACACCTGTATGGATTAGCATTATATAGTCAGGTAGGCAGAAACTATGGATAGAAACTGCAACTCTTCTTCCATTTCTTGTCTTAAATTATAAAAAATAAGAGGGCTGCCAGAACAAGTCAAAACATTGACTTTTGTATTAGAAATAACACATCCTTCTTCAAAATCTCTGCTAATTCAGTGATGCTTACAGAGCAATTTGGTGATACTCTGAAATCTTATATTATTACATACCATTTGCAGTCCATGTTACCTGTACTTGAAGGCTTGATCATTTCCTCCAAGCTCATATACACAAGGGAAGAAGTTTTATAGAAAAGGAAAACTATTTTTTTGGTGGCTTTTTTGTCTGTGAATGCTGGCAGTAAGCCACTGTTTTTCTGAATCTGAAATTTCATGTCTCTATGATAGGCAGATGTTTATCTAAATCATTTAAATCTCTGTCTTTTCTGTTTTAGAGACATTTAGTATTAAGGGATGCTCCCCAAGTAACAGCATACATTAAAAGTTAATTAAGGGGAAGTTAAAGAAGAAAGAATTGCTTTTTTTCATATCCCAAACAGATATTTATTGCATTTTGGCAGGTTAAAAATGAGAAAATTTGGAATAAGGTGTGAAAATCGGTAATGCATATTTTAGGGAAAAGCTTTACTATCCATTTCCTTACATGATAATTAGGAAATGCAATCCACTTGCTAATGTTGAGTGAGCCTAGTAACAAAGTTGCTTCATCAATTTGTTTAATAAGCAAACTTTTCAAAAGTGGCATGCCTAAGTCAGATAGCAGGCAGCTAGCTATAGGCTGTCATTACTACACCAACCCATTTTTGAACATTGCGTTAGTAGACTATTTTCTGCTTTTCTAGTTATTATGCAGTGTCACATAACCACCTCTATCATTTTAGGTTTAATACAACTATTTACTCTTCACTACTAATTAATGTTTCTGAGAGCAAAATATATCTAGAAAAATGTGTGCACACATACTTCCCCACGCTTGTAGACACACTCTTTTTAACTTGCAGGTACGTGTTCAACAATTGTTTAACTCTCATTTACAGCAAGTCACACTCCACTGGAAACATTTGGATCTAAATTAAAAATCAAATCATGATATCAATATGTTCATTTTTCCTCTGGAGAAAGAGTACTTTCTGGATTAACAAAAAAAGTAATAACAAGAGAGTGTCACAAAAGAAAAAAAAAAACCACCAAAACATCAGTCTTAGCCACAGCAAAGCTGCTCTATTTAAAGGAGGACAATTATTCTTCTGAAATAAAGCCCTCTAGCTCCAAAGATGCTATGTGCCCTGATGTCAGGTCTCAGAAAATTTGTACTGGAGAGGAGTGCATGCGTGCCCCTGGGGTTCATTGGCTGTAGGGTGTCCTCAGCTGAACTTCATCACCATGGGTCATGTCTGCTGCTGTCAGTGGCAGGGGGAATTTGAGACATGAGGCTCTGCATTATTCAGAGGGGAGCTGACAAAAGACTACTTTTCAATAACATGATTAAGAGAGAATCAAAAATGGGAATACTCTGCAAATCCACAGTAGATCTTGTAAAATCCATTTTCCAGATTTGGAAAAGGAAGATTTTACAGGGAACCAAATTAAAAAAAAACCCTTCCCCTAAACCAAAATTATTCAAACGTTATGCAGTTTTTCTCAGAATAAAACTGCTTTATTTTTTATCTTCAAAGCATCTTGCATTTCCTATCCTATTTCCTATGAACTTGATTTTTTTTTTTACACTCAGATTATACTCATTACAAATATGACTGACAATTATTGGTACTTTAACTGTGTAAAATAAAATACTCAGACTCCAATTTTCTTATGTCTAAAGGTCTGATTTTAACTTATCCTATATTCCGTCTCTGTGATGGTGGCACTGCAGGAAAATCACAGATAATTTGGGAGAAAATGACTGACAAAGCATGTTCATGAGCTCTCCCACATGCAGGTCTCTCCATTTCTTACTTAACCAAGGCAGAGAGTACGACGGCCAGGACCAACAAACTGTGAATGCATTCAAATTTTCACTGAATGTAGAAGACAATAAACGAAAAATTACAAAAGTCTGTAATAATCACAATTATAAAAGCTAAACTTCAAAAGATATGGCAAGTAGAGTTAACACAAGAGCATTTATCAAGATGTTACCTGTTTCCCAAGGCACAGCCTCTGTGACAAGCAGACATGCTATCTGCATTTCCAAAAAGCATCAAGTCCCAGACTCAACATTCTAGGGTTCCACCTCAACTAGTAAAACCAGTTGCATGCAATTACTGGATGGGGCTGGAAAGGGGAACGGGTTTGGCAGCAGGATCAGGGTAGATCCTGGAGTGCAATATGCAGAGGGTCCCACCTGGCCTTACTCTAGTCCTGACCACTCCTGTTCTTCAGTAACTTTTTGCTAAAGAAACTTTGTTGCTTTTGCACAAAACTAGTATAAACCAGAAGAGATTTAAATAAAGAGTGGGACTGTGGCACAGTCATATCAGCATACATCACTACCCTCCTTTCCTGTGAGCTTGTTCACAGTGCAGAATTGGACCTTTGATATTTATTCTCGTCGCCAACATGGGAAAAGTATGTACAAAGGCTTTATCACATTGCTAAATTTTGCTTCTTGCCTATCAGTTTTGTCCTAGTGTTTTCAATCTGCATGTGATAAATGTCTCCTTTTTGAAAGATTACTGCTTCTCTATAAAACATTTTTGAGGAGAGAGGGGAAAGAAACAATCAGCTGAGTAAGGGACTGGCATGTAAAATACTATCATTTGCACAACACTGGCCTAAAAGCCGCTTGGAAACAGAGAAGCTGCGATTGAGCCACAAAAGAAGAAAAACAGGAATGCAATAATCACATATTTATTGTTAGAGAAAATGAAAAGCTAAATAAACTGTAAAACCAGTGTTTACCGGTAAATCCTTTCTGTCCTGAAAACCATGCTGAGTGATGCAGGAACAGTCAGTTCTCAGGAGATCAACTGGTGGTACCTTTTTGGCAGCATCTCGTTCCTCCTCTGTTGTTGCCAGGACACTTTAGGTCCTGAAACAATTAATTTTAGTAGTGCTGCAGCAAACAATTGCCAGAACTCTGAACTTGAGAGACGATGATGCCACTGTTGAAGCTTATTTTTTATCATAGCTCTGAAATCACCTACCTCACAATCAAGGGGGGCTCTGAGATGGCCCTCCTGAAATGAAACTGGTGGACCTTATCCTGCCAGGAGAGCAGGACACAAAGCATCCAAATGTAGCATTTGTGAAGGGATTAGTGCACTCACAGCTGGCTTTGGCATGGGATAGTGTGTGTGACTAGGATGTATGGTAGAGATGAGGAATTGCAGGCTGACCGCTTTGGTAAATGTACATCCTTGAGGTATGCCTAATTGTTCTAAGAAAATAAAGGAGATACCATTAAACACAGGAGGAGAAAACAGACAGAGGAAATTCTGAAGTGAGCCCACAGCACTCTGAGGAGAAGCTTGCATCCAGATGAAGAGCCTGGGCAAATGTTGCGATGCAAGAAAACCTGGTTGTTAACTACAGTGACACAGCAATTCACACCACTGACTGGAACACCATCCTGTTGTTAGGGAAGTCCAGACTGGCACAGTGACAGAGACAGATCTCTTCATTGCTTCGCATAAATTACAGCATGTAATTAGCATTGTATTCATTGCTGCTGAGTGGGAACATTTGGGGTTCTCAGGATACCAGTTCAGATCACAGTTCTCCACAAAGTGAGTCACCACTAGTTCTGACAATTTCACAATTACAGTGCCATCACACTACCTTGTCTTCAAGACAACAAAAGCATGTGCACCTCTATTTCTATAGGCAATATGAAATCCCATTGGGGTAGTCTACTGGAGCAATTTTAAACAGAGCTGTACAACACAAATGAGGTGCTGCCTCATTGCTTCTCCTCTCCAACAGTCCATGCTAATGTCTCCCAGTATCCATATCAATGCTGTACAACACCTGAAGCTCCATCTCAGAACAACTTTATATTCCATCTCCACCATTTTAGCAACCAGGCCTATCTCTCATTTGCATGAATTTAATCCTTTCTACAAAATAACCCAGAAGACATGAGTGGAGAAAAAGATTCCAGAAAGAGAGATTTAAATGCATTCAAATTTTAGGACCTCAGCTGGATCCTCTTTAGTTTATTAGGACAGCACACTGTAAGATGGCAACACTCTCATTTTTTAATGTGTTTTTTCATGTCCTATGCCACAGTTTATATCACCAAGATAAAATTTACATCACCAAGGTGAAATGGGAGATGGAAAAGAGGTGAAGTGATATGCCTGTTCCTCATAAGTAAATTCCTGGCTGTGTGAGGAAGAGAAGAAGCATCTCCCGAATTTTGTATCAGTTTCATATTAGACCAACCATGCTGCCTCTTAATATAAAATATCCTCAACTATTTATCATGCTTATAAATGTGGAAGCTGAATTCAATTATAATCAAAGAGTTGCATTTTGGCCTTGGACCATAAAATGTGAACAACACCTATCTGTGCTGTTGCCTTGGGGGTATCAGAGCATAAAACTGTTTTAAACCTGGCAGTTCTTTGTACATTAAATATGTACTACAAAAATTCTGTCATATCAGAAATGTTTGAAGTATGAATTACCATGGCAAGCTTTCACTATCCACTGACACTGCATGGGGCATCCTACTCAAAACCAATTTGTCAGCCTACAGCTCTTCCTTCAAAACTAGGACCCTCAACTATTTTACAGATGACACTTAAATTTGACTAATTAAGCTGTCTTGAAGCAGCAAGAAAATATTTTTTAAGCAAATATCATGCAAACTCTGAAATTCCAGTCTTTTGAACACACAGCTGAAGTCATCCCAAAGGTCTGCCTGCTTCTCAGTTCAAGCCGCTTCCCAGACAGTATTCTCCTTTGCTATTATGAAAAGGACATGTGAGCTTTGGGGAGCCAGAATGGGAATAAATCTACATACAAGCAGTAGCAGTTAGAAGGGAGTAATCTATACAATGAGACAGATTGATTGACCATAACATTTTGATTCAGTATCTATCAAACTGGAAAGTTACTTATTGAAAATATATTACTTAACCTCACAACATTAGTAGAAAGGAAATTGATCTGTTAGTTTGGGATTTGTTTGGTTTTTAATAGATCTTTTTAAGAATGACTAGCCACAGTCACCATGTCATCAGACTTCTGAAACTTAAGTTTTTATAGCTATGTCTGGGAAGGGGCAGTGGAATACATGATTTGATATATAACAGCTCATGCTTGGACTAGAGAGTCTAGTGTAATCTTTGAATTGGAAAAGTAAGAACCCATCATAGCATATTCTGTGTAAACAAATGTGTCCAGACACCTTACTTCAACCTGACAGAACAGCAGCTCTGTACTTATCAGCACTTAAAAACAGCTCGCTGGGGAAACCAGATGAAAGGAAAGATAACAAACCATCTACTCCTTTTCTTCAGCACAACATGTTAGAGCATTGTAGGTGTGCAGGTAGATAGGCAGACATGCTGATCCACTAAGAGGGCCTTTCATAAAGAGTTCATGTCTATAATCTGCTTTCCTCAATTGATAAGAACAGAAAGAAGATTCCACAATTAATTGCGGAAAGGAAAAAAAAAATCACATTTAAGATGCAATGCCTTTACCTTAATAGACTAGCAGATTTATCTATTTCTCATGCAACCTAAATGGCATAGGAATTTCCACACACACACACCCTGACTCATCAAGAATGGGATTTGACTCTGAGCAACCGTGTTGAAGCTGAATCTAACTGTAGCAAGCACAACAATTACTACCTAGTGAAAGCACTGACATTTGTTGTGCACAGTAACTGTTCATGGGATCTCAGTTCCCCAGATGTCTACAAAGTTCACAATATTAGGCAGCTCCTAGATACCCTGACACATATTTCTTTGATGTACATGCTTATCTGAATTCTGTCTCCCATGGTTTAATGAATTTCCCTGCGCACAGGAATGCACATGTTCTACAGGCACAGGAGATGCCAACTACAGCAGGTGTTTGCTTAGCAAATTTCCACATCCATGCTTCAAAGTTTGGCTTAGTTTCTGATTAGCTTGCATGTGCAAGCAGTACGGTGATACTGAACTACATTTATAACCGGCATCAGAACAGGCTGTCTTCGTACCTGTGAACTATTGCACCAAATAGCTACTTTTGCAGTGATATGTAAGCTATTCATTTTATACTAAAAGATCTGTGGCAGAGAGTAAAGTATTTGTAATAGAGCTTTCACCTCAAATCTATTTCCTTCCCTGACTTGTCAAGACATGGTAGCTAAATTTCAGAGATGATGCAAAAGCTGTGACTGATTTTACTTCATACAACAGTACGAGCACCTTGTGAAAAGCCCGCAGTACAGAATGCAACCAGCACAGAACTCCGCAGTTCTCCATGCCCAGGATGGCAACCAGTGCCTGGTTGTGTAACTTGTTTACAAGCGACTAGTTTGCGCTTGCAGGTTCCAAACTTTCTATCAGTTCTTAAATCGTCCAGTGTCACCTCTCACTTCTGCTCTGTCAAAGGCAACAGTGTTAACTGGTCTTTTAAAAATTGTCTGGCAAACACCTTTGTGCTTTCCTCTCTGCTACCTTTCACACCTATAAACACCCATGGACCAATTTAACCAAGCCTTAAAAATTTCCCCTTACTTCTCACACCTATAAAAAAGTTGCTAATAAGTGGTCTGTGTAGTACAAAGCACTACTTACGATATTAAACACTAACATAATAGTTTCACTGAAATTTTGTTGTCTCCTTGGCTGAAGCTTCTGGCTTTTGCCTTGGTTATCAGCTGTCCAGAGTAGAAGCATGCTATGGCTATGTACCTTCTATTGCACACAACGGAGGCCTGGTCTGGGAAGAAAGGTGTTAATATAATATCAACTAAGTAAATTCAGCTATTATTTTTAATTAATTTAGGCATTGTGTGGCCAGTGGTAATCTGGCAGGAACATTATTACACACATACACACACAAAATTGCTTTTTTACTAATGACTCATTTGTTTTATTCTTGCCTCTTTCAAAAAAGCGATTAAGTTGAAAATGACCTTTTGAAGATTGTACTTGTGGACTGATCTTTTCATTTTTAATTACTTACTTTGCTTTAATTGTTACATTAGGAACTATTAAGAAAGCAGCCAGCTTCATAATCAATAATTTAATTAGAGTTTTAGGACCAAGAAGTCAATGCAAATGTTATTTTGCAGTCAGGCCTTTCCCAAAGACTTTGAAGGAACTTTACTCTCATTTTGTTTCAAAGTGACATTGGCGACATAAAAATTAAATTCATACTTACTGCAATATATCATGGACACACATTATAGATATACACAGGCAGCTGGTAAGAAGTTCACATTCAGGTCAATCTATTTGCTGCCCAGACAGGAATACAGCCTGCTTCTCTCACTTTGTTTCTAAATAATCAGTGACACAGTCAAATGCCATTACACTGCATATTCCAACAGAACCCACTCCCTGCACAGCGTGCCAGGAGCCACACTATCCGTTTACTGAAATCTATAGCCAGACTATTCCCCTGGCTAGAGCTTCAAATATTTCAAATGTATCTATTTATAGCTCTCTAATTACTACTAATATTCTAAGATAACCAGCAGCAAATGAAAACTGATCCACTTTAATTTTACACCTGATGAAATCCGATTCAATCTGTAGTGAATTGATACTCTCCTCCATTCCACTGTTGCCTCTCTGCCTGCCCTTGCAAGTTTACAACACATCTGCGTCAGTGATACATCACAGGGAGCTGTCAGCAGAGCTGTGAATTGCATGGCCTGCTGCCTGGAATATGGATGTCCCTCATTTGTAATTATAGGCATGTGTTTCACACGACTACATCACTCCAAAATGCCTTGCCCAGAAGCAACCTCCTAGCTGGCAAGGCAAGAGTAATAGAAACTTGGGCGCTGAGACTCACAGGGCCAAAACACCTCCCCATCAACCATCATTAGATTGGGGGGACCATCTGGGGAGCATGGGGGAAACACAGCACGTGGATGAAAGACAGCCTTAAACCAGAAGAGGAGCCTTGGTGTAAGGCATGAAACCTTGCAGAAGGGTGGCTGCAGTGACCCGTTAGGAGGGAGAGAGGCAGGCGATGAGGTGTGCTGGGAGGTTTGTGAGCTTAGCAGCAAGCAGGAGTTCAAAAGCAGGTCCACCTATAGCTTGTTAGGTAAGGACTGTAGACTGCTCTGGCCATGGAAAAGGGAAGAATATGAGAAAGGAGCCAAGACTTCCTCTCAGACACACAGTAAGTTAAAACCAGGCAGCACTGCACTGCAAGAGGCCTTGCCTGAAGCGCGCAAACTTCCAGCTACAGGAGGAAACCCAGGCAGTATCCTTGGGGAAACCACAACTGTACAGGAACAAATGCATCGGGCTGCACAGGACCCTGTCGCTATCTTTTCTAGTAGCAGCTTAAATGACTGTGAACATCATGATGAAAAGGTGGTATTTTAACTAACTACATCACTGCCAAGATAAAGCCATTTAATATATTTCACATGAATTAGGAGTCAAGCTGGATATTAAGCTTTAGTAGACAGAATTGCCTTGTCTTCTCAAAGACTTCTCCTTGACATGAAGAATACAGCTTTTCTGTGTCACGGAGACAAGGCAGAGGAAGACGTGTTAAAAGGGACTGCCTTTTCACTGGCAAAAGGACTCTGACATCCAGTGGACAGGCCCAGGCATGTCAATGTACAGGAACAGCTTAATGAAACAATAATTAAGTGCCACTAATTCACCCAGAGCTTTAGAATAGTACAATCATAGGATCATTTAGGTTGGAGAAGATCTTTAAGACCAAGTCCAACCACTGAGCTTTGCAAAACAAGGCAACTTGTCTGATCTAAAACGCTTATAGAGTCTAATTTAAACCTAGTCTAACAGGGAAAAAAATCCCTTGAGATCAACTGATTGCACAGTTTGTTAAACCTTTTTAAATGGTTTAACTATTTATGGTTTTAATGGTTTGATTTAGGAGCAAAGTCAGGAAGGCAAGGAAAAGGAGGGACAAGTCAGTAAAGGCAGGCCAAAGGAAAGACAGAGACATAGTTCCAGTCTGAGGGTCATTCTGGGGACATCAGCCAAATACAGTTGGGAGGGTAACTTTTCCTGCCTCTCAAGAAGAAAAAACCCAACCAGCTGACAGCAAAATAAGAACATAGGATACTTTCTTGCTTGCATCTCGGTCAACTGTTCCAAATAGCAGTTATATGCTCGTTATTTGAAATATTTTGTTTTAACCTGCTTTTTTTTTTCCACAGAAGTTGTTTTGGAGGGAAGTCAGAATATAGCATTTTTAAAAATGACAGTGACTATATCAAGATTTTCTTACGATTATTTTTCAAGATTAGAAAGAAATCAAGACTTTTTTCTCAGTCATATTTTCGGTTTTAAAAAAATTGATTCCAAGTCTCTAGGAAAGCATCCCAAACAGATTTAACATAAACCTCTTCAAGTTTTACTTTTGTCTTTCATGATATTACTTCTTGGAGAAAACATAATCTGTATTCATAGCTATTTGGTTTTGATTTCATATTTTACTGTGACTCAAATTCCTTTTCATATTAAGACAGAGAGTTTTAAAATATGAACCCATTATTTACAAACACAGAACAGAATCAGGATCACAAAATTTGTTATACTTCATGCCAGGAACTGGACTTATCATTGCATGTCCCTTATTTACAGCAACATAATTCAATTACACTAAGAGATTTGAAGTTTGCATGGAAGAGCTCTTTGTCTTCAATACTGACAACTTCAATCTTTGACCTACTTTTGAACAGGATTGACTTGAACCATAAACTGCCTGTCAAAGAGTTTTTAAACGACCCATCCTGTCTATCCACTCAGCTCTTGAATTCATTCCTCAGGAGTTCAAAAGGGTTCAAATAAAACTGACATATCCAATACCCTGAGGATATTCTGACTAATAATTTTGTGTCTAAGGTGTTTACCTGGGGATAAATCAACCGGTCTAGGCCACAAAACGCAAAGATGACCAGATTGGTTTTCAAAATAACTCCCTTTGGCTGCTCTATGCCTGTCTCATATGCCTGATCTTTAAATATTCTGACATTTTTCCTGAATTTGCATGGTGAATTCCCCCTCCAAATAAACACAGGTGTAAAAGCACCCACCATAGATAGGCAGCACCCCAACAAAGATCTGGGTGTTCCCACAGTACAGCTACTGACAAAAAAGTTCTGAGAAAATCCACTTTATAAAACAAGTAGTTAAAAAGATAATTTATATTTCACTGGAAGGAAAAAAATAGAACAGGTTATTTTAGGGAATTACTGATTTTAAAACTACTTAACTCGGACAAAATCAACAATGAAAATAAGGAGTCTAAAAGATAACTTCACTAGAAGAAAGAAAAAGGTTATCTAAGCAAATTCCTAGCTGGGAACAATTCCACTGAATTTAATCAAGTAAGAGTTAACTTTCAGGCACAATCCAGTTGCAACAGGAACCACAGCAGGGCTGTCCCATGCCATAGACATCACACAGTGGGGGAAGATGAGGTATATTGTGAAGGAAAAAATGGCAAGACTGCAGCTCAGGTCAGCATCATTGTAATTATTCTACATTCATATGAAACACGCAAACAGCTAAGCCCTCATCATTAAAATGCCACATCAAAGCTGGCAACCTTAGCAGACAGCTCAAAACCTGGTGTATGTAAGCATTTATTCTGTGTTAGGACACAGTGTGAAAAGCCCTGTTAAATAGTGTATGCCTTAAACTGGATGCCTTTTAAGAGACCGCAAAAATGCAAATTACAACACCCCAAATTCTTGAGGATTTACTCCGCTGTTTCTTTGAAATCACAGACAGATCATTTCAGGATCTAAAAGTATGTGGGGTAGATTGTGAAAAGCCAAGAAACAAAAGGCCAAGGCAGCATCTCACCGCCACCACCGGTAACACTGTAGAACAAGGGTGGTGGGATTGCTGTGTACCACAGGAGAGGTGGAGCCTGACAGCAGGGCTGAGCACCCATTGCCACTTCTCCTCCCAGCTGGGGCACTCATTTGGGTTTGCCCAGAGACCTAACTGCATGGAAACTTAAACTCTGTCAAACCTTAGCTAACATTCAAAAATCATTAGTAGAAAATGATAAGCAGACATCATGAGTACAGAAGCCTCAATTTATTAGGAAATAATGCTTTAAAAGGGGCTGTACATAAGGGCCTTTTTTATCCAATATCACATTTAAAGAAAAAAAACCTGCCTTAAAGGGATGCGCAGCTGCATCTCTCTCTTCACTGACAACTTCTTCCTAATGTTTTTCTCTGAGTGTAATGTCGCCCCAAAAGTCCAGCCTGCCCCACTATATAAAGTGTAGCTGTACCACATTCATGAACCTTTTCCAGGGGCTAAGAGAACCAATTGCCTCACTCCTGCTTGGGCCAGAAAGGAGGCTCTGCCTGGATTCCCACTCCCCTCCCTCACTTTGGTGACAGCAGTCTGTGAGGAGTACGGTGGCCACAGCCAGGTTCTGGCTCAATAAGAATGTGTGATTACTACTGGGAGCTATTTGCTACTTTTAAAGCAGGATTTTAGGCTGTCTCATTCTGTTCTTTCCCTTTTCCTCTGAGACTGGTGCCTGTGTTATTCATCAAAGACCACACCACCTCAGAGCTGCTAACTTTTGATTGTGCTGTTCAGCCCAGAAGTTACTGTCAAGGGTAAAATTTGATGCACAGAGCCAGAACTCTCATCTGGTGACTGTTCCACTGCTCTGTCTTACCCCCAATTAAGTAACCTTTGACCGAAATAGTAAAAAGCTGACTTGCCTGATGCCTTCCTGTCTGGTTGTCAGGGATATGGGTTTGAAAGTGGGGTGGGAATGGGATCATTTCATTTGTGTTATGTGCCAGCAGTCTTCTGGCAAAAGGAATGCAGAAAAATAAGGCTTGTCTTAAATCACTGGGCTACACTATATAAAGTCAGAAATATATCCTGGATAATTAAAAAATTAAACTACAAGCACTTGAATATCAGTGACAAGTAGAGACCAAAATGGACAACAATTATCAATCAACATTTCAGATGCTTAGTTTTTTCACAAAATCAAATAGAAAAACAGAGTACTGTATGAATCTAACTTTTTACAGAGCTGTGGATGTGCTGAACTTTATTCACAAGAATAGTATCATTGATATGAATGAGACTGTCCAGTGAAGTACACACACAAGTCTTTCCAAATCCTTGTTGGGCAGATTCCTTAGGACATTGCTACTGAATGCTGACTTCTAAATGACAACAGTCACTGCATAACTTCTTCAAATATGAAATAGCCAGTTATAGAACCTGACATTTCAGAAAGCAGAAAGCAGATGAGAGAGTTACTAAATCAATAAGCTTCAAACATGCAGAATGAAGTGTGAGTACTTCCCCCCCCCCCCCCCATTTAATTATTTAAGTGTATAAATATTTGGCATTTTATCTGTCTGAGAAAGAGCAAAGATTCAGCTTGGCTCAAATGTTATCCAGACAAATCTGACTAGCCCCAAGAAATTACTCATCAGAATGTGGGGATACAGATGAGTGGCAGACTGCTTATCATGAGAAGAATTAACCCAAGCAAATGAACTTGCACTCTTGGGGTCTCATGTTCTTTTGCACCTCTCACATTTATCATTGGACACACTTTGCAATTCATGAGTAGAGATGCACACTCTGATGTATCAGCGAGAAAACAGTCTGGTGAAAAGCCAGAATATGCTTGTCTTTCTATGAAACTGGCATAAAGAGAAATAAATTCCGCAGCTTATCTTGGCACGAGAACCATCAGCTTTACTGGCAACAAATTCCTACCAATGAATTGCAGCCTCAGTCTCATACATCTAATCTACTAGGAGTCTGGAACAGCATGAGGATGGTTCCTATCCAAATCCAACATGAACACTCTGTATTTGCTCCCAAAATGTTTGGAAAGAGCCATATCTGTCTAAATACTATTCATTCTTCTGTGTTCTCATTTCCCTACAGGGAATTTACATCACAGGTTTAAAATTACAGTCAATGTGCTGTAGATTTTTCTGAACCACTAGATCTTACCCTGTGTTATCCAGAAAAAAAAAGAAAGAAAAAAAAAAAGTCATACCATGTGTTTCCAAAGTCTGAAGGCTGCATTATAGCTTCAGCTTAGTAATTACAAAGATTTATGTTCCATTCTGCCCCAAATCCAGAGCTCATTGTCCATTCAACTTACACTGCTCTGACTTACAGTTCTCTGCATCCATTATCTTTAATAATAAAGAGCTGACTAAAGTTAATGATTGAAGAGCAAGATGTGATTAGTAATATGAATCTAATTTATGAGAAAACAAACTGGAATATGATTTTCATGTTTCATTAAAATTATCTTAAATGTACTCCTTAATGCTAATTGATCTCACAGAGGTGAGAAAATATTCTGTTCCAAATTAATGGGAGAAAATCATTCATCTTTCTGGAGGAAACGTTTAATATTATTCAGTATCTAGAGGGAGACAGCATCTCCACAGTGATTTTACCACTTAAAGTGATGCTTCAGTGTGGTCACGTATCTGAAATCTGCAAGATTTCCCACTGAAGAGGGAAACAATTCAACACAATAAATACACAACAAAATGCCATCTACAATGTTTTCTTTTCACAAAAGGTCTTTCCTATCTTAGTAAAATTACCCAAAGCTGAAAAACCATGCTGGTGAATGAAAATTGAGCAGGCTTTTTCCATAAGCTTATCAAAGAAAAAAATCTTTTATAATTCTGTTAACTTGCTATGAACAGGAGATTACTGAGACATTTGCAAGATACAGCTCCTTGCAGGATTTATTGAAAATAGAACAAAGCAGAAATCTATTTTTCCACTGAGTTTTACACTTTTGTTTGTATTTCAATATTGTTTTCTCTTTCTGAATTATTCATATTTGGGTATCAAATATTCTTACAAACCAACATATTTAAGATAAATGAGTCTTGACTGGCTTCATTTTAACTTGTTGTGCTTTATGCCCAGGATTATTAGTAAATGACCTTCTATTCAGTCTGTTTCTATGATCCATAAATAGAAATTGCCTAATGAGCATCTCAAGTATTCTACTGTCATTTTAATGTCAGTTTTTCTTATCCTATGTTTGCACAGCTCTGATGACAATACCTATTAATACACAGCAGTAGGTCTTTGCCTCCTTCCTCTCAAATCCCTTCCATGAATACAACCTTCTCTGTTCTGGGCTGGAATCCTTTATCTTTACACTGCTTGAGAAATATAAAGTGACCATAACACCAACTGAAGTAGCAACTTGAGACTTTCAAGAGTTGCTCTATGAGAAATACCACAACAGCAGCAATAATTATTGAACTTTCTGATGAAAGAAAAGACAATTCCTCTTGCCTTGTTCTTATATTCTACTTGAACAGTATTTACATATTTGGTCTGCAAAGCAACAGGGACAAATACACTCTCCAATGTACTAAATCCATTTATACAGATACCAATAGAATGAAGGTAGAGAAGAATAAAGAAAGAGATGTAGAGTTTCTGACACTACCTATGGTGGTATATTATGGAGAAAATAATATATATTCCATGAGAAATCAGCACTGAGTTCCAGGGGCAAGGTAGGAGGGGAATCCCTTCTAGAGAAAGAATAAATATATTAGACTTGTATGCAGCCTGTGTTTCTTCTGTGGCATTTCCCCCCATTTCCTTTGTACTAACTTAAAGCACTTGTCAGCACTTACAAAAGAAGCCCAAAAAAACTGACCTTCAGCTGCTCTGACTATAGAACTGATGCAGCACAGTGTGCAGCAATGCAGTCTTCCAGACCCAGACCATCAGTTGCTAAAAACACCACCACCTAATTAAGTCTACCTGTTTATTCAGTGATCTTGGCACATGTCCATCCATTGCACTGTGAGGACTCACTCATTTCAAATGTCATGGAAATGTTATATTGTGATATTTTTGGTCAGAAGATAATAGCTGTCTTGGTGAATATTCTATTGCCACATCACACTTACTTTCCATTTTGATTTTTACACTGGCTTGCATTTTTTCTTACAGCACACATGCCATCACTTCGCTTGAATTCAAGAAAGATCAAGAAAACACTGATTACCGTTCTGGCATCCCAGAGAGATAAAGTCTTGTCAGCAGAGCTAGTGAGAACGGTGTTGGAGAACTGAAGAAACTCAATGCTATTGACTGAATCTTTATGGCCATACATTGTGTATCTGCATCTTTCACTGCAAAATAAAATAACAGAAATACAACATTTGCCATTCAGGATAATATGAACAAGAGACAAGTTTAGGTAAATTAGTAACACATTTAATGTATCTTTCCTAGATACTCTTTAGAAAAAAATGAACAGACAGCTATTCATCACCCAAGCACTATACTACAGAGAAAATAAACCAGTTAGCGTTTGCTTCCCAGTAACAAAGGGTATAGCAGGGAAGTAAAAAGAAATGGAGCAGCCGGTTTTAGAAGACTGAATTGTAAGGAGCAACAATGAGAGCACCGCTTTATGTTTCCTGGGTGCACCCTCAAAAACCTCGTTGATACAGAATTTAAAAGGAATGTGGATGAAAGGGTAGGACAGAGACAGCACTATTTCCTTTTTAAAGGTATCTTATTCCTTAACAAAGGTTCTAAGAAATCTATAGCACAATGCCAACATGTACCTTGAAGAAAGCCAGAGTGCTAGAAGCCTGACTTTCTTCTCAGGGTCTGCAGAAAGCTTTATAGAAACTAAGTGCTGCCTGTAAGTTCTTCACTGAGGGCAAAGTCTTGTCACTGCGGACACCCAAGAGGCCTTTTCACTGAAGAACGGGCCTCTTACTATGGATAAGCCCCGACAGTAGCCATTATAAGCTGTAAGTTCTTAAAGCAGATGTGAGGAAATGTTACAGCACACGCAAATTAGCAAGCTCCACAAGACTTTTGCAGTCAGTCAGATTCTACTGTTCATGCCATTTTTCCATCCTACAGAGGCCAGATCACACTGCTCCCTATCTCCACTACACCCAGGCTCTTCCTTCTCCATCCAAACCCCTCTCCCACCATCCTCAGGGCTATTTAACCACTTTGTGGGAACGAGCTACAGCTGCACATCATCCATGTCAATCAACCCACTGCCGCTGAGGCAAGGCCACAGCTGCACGTTATCAATGCTAATCAGCCCACTGCCTTCAGTCCTCTACAAGGGAACAGAGGGGAATCCTAACCATTGAGGTTTTTACCATGAACTGACCACAGCTCAGATGGAATTACTCTGTGACACGGTTCTGGAAGTTCTTTCAAGGCTGAAGACTTCCAGCTATCCCACCTTCTCATAGCTAACCAGCTATGAAGCAATACCCTAAGGGTTTCTGTTTTGCTTTCTTATCTTTTCATTTTGTTTTCTTATCTTTTAATGAGTTATTTTCTGAGACAACACTATTGATGCTTCTCAGTTCAGGGTATGAACCTGATAAGACGGAACACAAGTCAGGAAGCTGTTCCAATTGTAAGAAACAGAGACACAACCACTGCTGTAGAGAATCAGTTGTCTCACAAAACAGCCTGAAGTTGGCTATGTAGCTATGATCTTGTAAAAGCTTTTTTGCTTCTGTTTTGTTTTCTATGTGCAACTACAGTAGAATATTCCTTAAACTGGAGTCCAGGAGAAGAGAAGGAAGAGCCCAAGGATGCCTCACCAGGACAACACACAAGGTAATAATGTTTGGTTTTGGGATTATTCAAACTGAGCAGAATGGCAAAGGCTTAACTCCTACACAAGCACATCAAGAGGGGAGACAGCTGAAATGAACCAGCATTCACCACCCATTATGGCTGTTTACAAGTCGCCCATGCTGATATAGGTTTCACTCTATGATTTCTCTAGATATACATGAAACTTCATGAATTTGCAGTGTTTATATTGTTACATACAGGTAGGTGAGCATACTACGGAAAAACCTAATCAGCGTAAAGTCAGTAACTGTTCTATCCTCTTTGTTCAGCTGAGTCAAAAATAGCATGAAAAAATAAAAGCCAACAACTCATCATAAATTATTACAGCTTTCAGTGAGAGCTCAGAATTTTATTCCCTGCTCATGTGATTCTGACAGTAGAAACACACCTCCCCTGAGCTGGTTGCTGAATATATCATTGGGGCTTGCAAATTAGATTACTGGGTGGTTCTTAACAGAGAAATTTCTTACAATATTTATTAAGGAAGCTGTCAGCAGATGGAATTAAAGATGTGATTTTTTTTTTTTCTTTTCTTCCTGCATGTATGACACCAGAAGACTCAAAGCTCTTGCAGGTTTTGTATCAACAGCACAGATCAGTATCTGCAGATCAGTTACAGACCGGTAGATCTAAAAGGTTTTGACGGACACTGCCCATGATCACTGATCTAACAAAGTGACTTGCCCAACCTATTTTAATGCCTTTCTGTTTCTCAGACTGAAATGCATATACAGCACTGAGTTGAACGCCAAGCCTGTCCCCACAGAAGGAGTAGTAGAAAGGAGCTAAGATGTTTCTGAGTAGAAATACTATTCAGGAAATATAATTCGAAGGAATATTTCATTCCACTGGTATCATTTTACAGAATCTATGTTTTTCTACTATAGATAGTACATTATGCTCTTCAGTATTATCTGTTACATAGACTACATGTGTTATTGTATCACAAGGGCTCATTTTAAACTAGTCATACAGTATTGTGGCTGTTAGAGCTTGGTGCACAAGATATCTGATATTCACGATCACTTGATACATGACAATAAAATAACTTCAATAACATAACGTGTTTTTTGTTTCACAGTCTCATGGTAATGTTTTACACCACAGAATATGCCCTTTTCATCTCAGATCATATACTTTTATTTGTGTATAGGCATGCCATTTTTCAAAAGTGACCAACAAATTCCTGCTTGCCTGTTTACACTGTAAGGACTTTGAGTTTCTTGACAAGCAGAATCCTGCTGTGTATTTTTGTGGGCACTTACTAGTTTTGAAAACATAGACAACTTTACACACCACAGTGTGACAGTGTTCCACTAAAAGAACAGGGGATATTTTCCTGTAATAACAGCATGTATGTCCCTTTCAAAGGCAGGGGGAGAATAACCTCTTCAACTGCTTGAGGGGCTTGGGATGAAAGAGCACAGGAAACGAAAGGAAAGGAAAGGGAAAAAGAATATTTTTATTTTGTGAGTCACTGACATAATATATGGACCATCCCAGGCAGACAGGCTGGAAGAACAGGCTTGTGAGAGATTAATTAGGTGCCAAAGCAGGAAGGCCCATTCAGAATCCCTTAGCAAGGTGAAAATGGACTAAAGTGATGGACCATGACAACAGCAAAAGGGAAAGAAATGATTTGCACTTTTCCATCAAGAACATAAACACCCAGACCTGATGCAGTTGTCTGTTTCTCTCCTTGCCACTTCCATATCATTGTGTATTGATGAGCGGACTCTGGCTCTCAAGATTTAATTTACCACTCTGGTAACTGACTGACTGACTGATATTTCTAAGAACTTCGAACTGCTACATAAAATAAACTCATCTTCCCTTCCAGTTGAGATATAATTTCAGCAAGACTGTCTTGTATACAAGCTATCTTTTGGTTGGAAAGGGGAACATTTTATTTAGATGTCCTTTTTCCACAAAACAGAAGTTGATATGAAGGGTAGAGCATCTCCCTGGGTTTTTTTTTTAAGGGAGCTCATATTTCTATCCAATGGTTCAAGTTCATCTACACGAAAATAAATCTGTAGCAGTGTTCATAATCTAATTTTTTTTTTTTTCTCATTATAAACACATAGCCTCATGGATATAAGCTTCACCATCTCTGAACATTTTAGTTCAGAAGACAGAGGGAGTCACCCATGAATAGTAGGTTAGGCATTTGCAGTACTCTTGTTACTTACATCCAGAGGCAGAAAAAGAGGTCCTGACTAAACGGTAGAAATACTGCTCAGTAGTTCAGTATTTTGCAGATTGCATTCTCAACCTCATCTCAGACACTGACTCCAACCTTCATCCCTCACCTGTGTTATTACTACTTTTTCAACATAAAATATCAGTTAATGAATTTTCTTGACTCATGACTAGTTATCCTCAGTGTTCTCTTTTTCTCTACAAAGTCAGTTTTCCTTCCCTTAAATTCAGGTAAGGTAATGATGTCCAGCAGTAAATCAGCCTTTATTCTACCTCACCAGGTTTTGATTTTTCTTAACAGGTTCAAAGAAACATAGATAGATTGTTACGGCTATAAAGAAGCACACCTATAGCATGAATGCTGGCATTTAAATTAGTCATACCATTACTGATATCACTAGCTCAACTGCGGTGGGAAAATTTTACTTGCTGCACTTCGAGAGACTTCTCTTGAGAATCACATTCCAGAATGGTTCATTCAAATTCAAAAGTGCTTTCAGTAAAACAGCATTGAAAACAGAAGATACGAAACATTTCCACTCACATAAGACTTTGCTGAATATTAACAGGCTGCCATCAATATACTAATGTACAATAGCAGTCAAATAATGCACTAGTTAAATATTTCATCAACTGTAGAATAACTGAAAAGAAAATACAGATAGTGGCTATGTTTCTCTTACCCTGTATACTTTCCTATCTGCACAAAGTTAAAACTCAGTAAGGACAACAAGCCAGCACACCCTGATGGGAGCATTTTACAATTGCCTGGTACATGTTTATTGCTAAAGGCTATACAGGGCACAAAGCACTGGACAACCTGCAGTGCTCCAACCAGCTTAGTACTCATTTTCAAAGACACACAGCAAACCAGAGCGGCAAGTGAGATTGCATGTTGCCAATTCTTTTGCTATTTAAAAGTATTTTTAAAAAGACATCAAACGTGTACTACCAACCCCATGAAAACAGGGCAAGCTCTGCCTCCTTTCTTGGCTTGTTGTTTGTTTTTTGTTTTTTGTTTTGTTTTGTTTTTTTTAAGCTTGTGGTTTCTATGTGCAGCTCCTGTTGGGAAAACTGGTGGATGTGGGGTGTGACACCATTTGAATGATCAGGTAGGTAGTCATAGTTACTTATTTTATTGCTGTGCCTTATTAAAACTCATTTCAAGCATGTTAATTAAAAGCACCTATAGAGCCAATTGAAATCAATGAGATTTTAAGCATGTACTTTTGAGTCAGTGCCTCTACCAACCATTTTTATATGCTTTCCCCAAAAATACATTACATGCACAAAGACTCTCAAACTGTGCTATCTTTCCCAGCAACTCCTCTCTCAAGTCATTCCATGGAACAAACACTAAACTAAACCCTTTCTCATGTCTATTAAATAACATTCTTCTGTGTGACCTGCAATCACCAGCTGGTAAAATGTCAGGGTAAATTACACCAGAAAGTCACCTGTTATGAAAGTGGACACATTTCTGAGGAAGCTTTGTAAGGTCATGCAACAACCAGCCTTCAATTTTGTTACAGTGATGTAACTGTAACAGTTAAAAGGAGAATCCTTTTAACAAAACCAAATCCTATCACTTTCCCATTATATGGCTTTATCTCCAAAATGTGTTTAAATTAGGCATAGAACTTTTCCAGCCAAGATCAATGGGCAAGTATAGCAAATGGGCTGGCTTAAGACATTAAAATGCCACTTTGGTTTATGCTGTTATAAATGCATCCTATCATGTCTTTACATTTTATGACCTCTATTTTATTTCTAGGTAGCTTCACATATGACACATCCAATTATTCATGTCAAGAATGTAAAACTACCAGTATTTCAGTACAGAGTGCCTACCATCATTTATGACAATGATTCCCCCCCCCATTATTTCACTAAATGCAACACATTTTATACGACATTGACATGTGAGGACACTTCCTCTATAAAGTGCATTTGTCTCTGAAAAGATAGATGCCAGTATGATGCTGTCAATATGAGCCACTTTGTTCAATTATTACTTATCTTCAACAAAATGAAGCTCTCTTCAAATTGTGAACATTAATTTGTGGCCTCTTTCAAACTAGTATTTGACACTGAAAATACAGTGCCAAAGTATATGCTACTACTATTTTTGTGAAACTGTAAACATTTATTCTCCAGTATTTATAAACATTTAGAAAGAAAATACAAGTTAAATCTTTCTGTGTGTAATGTATTTTCATACTCAGCACTCACAGGACATTTTAATCTTTACAGTCTGGGTGCTCTGCAAAACAAAGAGCAATTTCCCAATTTAAAAGCAGCTCTAAGTCAGGGTTTCTCTAGCAAGGGTCAGTTTGCAGAGTTATTCCTGAGTTATTAAATCACGTGAAATCACTTTATATTCTTGGTTTCAGATAATTTTAATTGTTACATCTTTTAAATTCACAGTGAGCAGAAGCAGGATTAGACCTTCCTGTCATGACTCGCATCAGAAGCTGCTTTGAGCTTGGCCAGGTAAGGCTGGCTGAATCACACAAGCATGGTGTGTAAGTCCTGCTCCCACTGAAAGCAACACAAGGTTTGCCACTGATGTCAGCAGGAGCAGGATTAGATCCAGGTTTATCACCACAGGAGCTTGACAGCTCACATTTTTGGTCTAGTGCACAGTAAACTGAGTGTGTAAAAGGGAACTGATATCTGAAGTGGTATGGACTTAACAGGTAAGTTCAAGGGTGCAATTCTTCCCCTTCCTCTGTCCTTTTTCCTCCTCCTTCTGCCAAAACCGAAACAAAGGCTTAGCAACTAGGAAGGCTTAGCCAAAGAAGAAAGAACCCCAAACATGATATAAATATTTTATTAATATTTTATAGGTATATAAACAAACATAACTCACTCAGCAAGTTTACGAGTCTGCAATAAAATACTGTTACATCCTTTTCTTAGACCTCCTTGAGAAACATGAGAACTCAGGAGTCGTACTTCAAAACGGAGGTTCTGAAATGGATCAAATTGCTTCTTTTAATTAAAAGGACATCAGTCAACTTTAATAGTTACATTTTTGTCTTGCTTGGTAAGTTTTGAAAGGCTTCAGCAGTTTATTTTTCAGACCACAGACTTCGCTGAAATTTAGCAAGGTTCTTCTCCCCTTACTTTTCAGAAGCTGAACTAAGCATGGCAGCTTTCCTTTAACACCGATTTATAAAGACTCAACAAAACCACGACCAGCGCTGCTTCAGTTCCTGCTGAAATCAGTAATAAAAACTGAGTGATTTATTAGGTGAACAAATACCACCCTGCTGCAAGTGGGAACTGTAGTCAAAATCCTCTTCTGGCCCTGCTTGTGTAAAGAATACCTTGCACACATAGGACAGGCTTTTGTGCTCACACAGGATGCAACTGCATCTTCAGGTCAGACCCCAGTCTGGACCAAATTTGTCTAACACATACTGCAAGCCCTCCCTTTTAGCAAAACTCTAAGAGAAAACTGAAAGGCAATGCCTGAGCATGACCGGCCCTTAACTTTGGATCCCACTTTATGAGGTCTGAGCGCAGAGTGCTCCCCAGCCCAGTCTAGTCCCACATATTTTGGGGTGCAGTCTTGCAAGCACCACGTAAGAGTTAAAATCTACCTACAGCAGGAATGTGGCCAAAAGCAGGTCCATCATAGTATGCCCATAAACTTGCCCGTAAATCTTTTCTCCAACTCAAAAATACTCCGTGGCACCACCTTCACCAGTGCTACTCAGTCTTACTACGATTTACGCATTTGTGTGCTGCTAACAAGCTACTCAGCCAACAGCAACACCCAAACAGGACAGGAAAGCTATTTTGTTCTGTTGTGTTGGAAATTTATTTCATCTCCAGGGACATTGCCTCCTTACATATTTTGCTGTTCTAAAAATCACTTTGTCCTATTTCTATAACTTGAAAGAGCCTCTCTGGCAAACAATACCCAGAAAGGGAAAACAGAACATACCTGAGACACAAAAAATACAGAAAAGCACATGCGGAACAGAAAAAGAGGTCAGTGCATTACATTAAACGAAGTCTAATAGCTTGAAGTTCAAATTCATCAAGGTCTAATAGTGAGGGACATTTGGACAAAACTCCCCTAATAAATTTATAATTAACCAGCAGAAAGCATTGCTCCAGTCAGATTTCTATTTTACAGTGAAATTAGGTAGCAGCCAAATAATCAAAGTCCTTGAAATAGTGTTCTATAAATGCAGGAGAAAGGCTGCAAAACTTCATGCCTTACCTTTGGGAATAAAATGCTTATTTGTCTCAATTCCCAGTAATTTATGTAACGGAATATGTATTACTGGAAAAGCAGCCAATTATAACACCATATTTATTTTTCTGGAAGAACTCTACTATACGTATTTTAGCAGAAGCTGTGTATTTATTGCATGTGTGGAAACTTCCACTACTAGCAAGATACCAATCCGCTTACTAAGACATATCACTGAGGAAAAAATGCTCTCAGACAAAAAAGCACAAAGGCAAAGTTTTAAAACACACTGGTTGCTATGGTGTTGAACACAGACTTGACTGCCTGATGCTAGCCTCAGAAATAATAAGAACCCTTATTTTCTACCATTGATTATTGAGCATGTTTCTGCACAGAGCACATACAGACGTTCGTTGGATTTTTCAGAACAAAAGACTTTCACATGTACCATGTTTGGTTAAACTAGCAAAAGTACACACAAACGAAATAGAAGCAATTACACTATATTCTTTGAGTGATTTGAATACGACTCAAACCCAGGATCTATTTTGATAAACATTGATAATAATGCTTTATATGATTCTTTTATGAATGAAAAGCGCAAATTACTGAATTAATAATATTCTACTTTGACCTTCACTAGAAGGTATGAAAAACTAACAGTATATGCCAATAATACCACTTTTTATTGCTGGAAACATGAATGATGAATCTGCTTGTTATTATACTGCAGATTTAGCCTCTTAAATTCTTACACTTCTTTGAACAAGTGAAGTGTTGTGTAAGATGTATTATTTTTTTGTATTATTTTCTGCTTCAAGATAAAGGGGTTTTGGTGTAAAGCTTTTTTTTTTAAAGGAAAGATAAAACAATAAGGCATAAGCTCTCTACTTAAGAATGGGTTACAGTCTTTTTGTTCTAACTTTCCCCACTAATGCAACGATTTTATATCAATATAATTAAATCTATGTAATCACAATGCACACCCAAAGTAAGTTTATCATTGTATCAGAAGAACAATACGCGCAGTTACAAGGTCAGACTGATTTCTAAAGCAATATAGTGATGCTGTAGAATCCTTTACAGATGTGATCTGGAACTAAGCACATCTTTAAATGTAAGTATTTTCTTAAACATTCAGTTGAACCAGAACCAAAAGCCAAATCACTTTGCCAAACATAGCCTAAAAATAGCCACAGAAGTTAGTACCTCTGTAGCTATCTCTGAGACACCAACAAGCAATCATCATGAATTGAAACAACCATTTTTTCATGTGTAGCTGTTCTGGACTGAGTCACGGTAGCAAGGGAAGCCAGAGAAGCCTGAACACTTCAGTGGCACACCACATCCACCCTAACAGTAGAAAAAGGGTTGCGGTTGCCAGGTCTGTCTTCAGGAGGGTGAGGAATACTTTTATAACATTTCAGTTGGTTCCAAGAAGACAACTGCCGAGATTAAAAGTTTTGCTATATAGCGCATACATTTTCATGCCAGATTATAATATATTCTTCATTACCTTTTACTATGTAGGCTCAGTTGAACTCTGTGCCTTGTCAAGGTATCTTTAAAATCTCACTAGTCAACGCCCAATCGTTGGCAGCAGCGGGCACTTTTCAGTTCATGGCAACAGCTGTTGCAAAAGCTCATTTTCCATTGAAATTGGGCTCCAAATCAATTTTGACAATTTACTTCAGCTACTTCAGTTTGAACAGAAACATGTTACTTACAATCCAAAATTTTCAGAAGTGAGATGCATTTCTATATGCTTCAACTTTGGATTATTTTTCGTTTGAAAAGGGCCATATTTTCCCAAGGTTAGAATCATGTCAATAAAAATGTCTTTGAAAGTGAGGAGACTGGAGCAAGGTTTAGGCATTTATGTCTAAAATCTGATCTTAAGCATTCTTTTCAAGAACCATCTTGGTCATATACAGCACCTTGGTCTTGCTTATAAATATCAGTAACAGACTGATGTCTGGGAATGGTCCAAAGTATTCTCATCCTGACAGCCTTAGCAATTTGTAATCTATCTCACCCCTGAACTCAGTCAGAAACAATGAATTGTTAACACAACTCTAAGGAACTCAACGTAGGCATTCCAAGAACATCTGCAACATATACCTATGGGATTTGGATCCCTGTAAAATTCATTGGTACCCACTTCTAACATGATACAGGAACATGCATCCTAGATTCCTCGATCAAATTTCCAAATCTAGGTTTAGTTCTTCCCTCTCCCTCAGGAAAGCCAACACCCATATATTAAACCATCTGTTCACAGCTATAACTTTCTAACTTCTCCATCGAGTCTGACTATGTGCAGAAAGTAAATTCAGTCAGCTGAAGAAAAAAAATTCTGCAGACCAATGGTCACAGCACTCAGAGTGACAAGATCTGAAGTGGTCCCCCTCCAAGGTCAGCTCTTGTATTTCATAGTTATTGAATAAAATGTCATTTCAGTCCTTAGGACAGGAACTAGGACACAATCTTCTCTTCCTCTGAGATGCCTGGATCTCCCTTGCAATATACAGAAAGCATAACCATCTATCCCAGGATTACTGACATCAATCGAGAAGCAAGGTGCACTCCGGTTCAGAAAGGTACATGGTGATGCTTATATTATTTTTGGACTCTAATCCTTGCTCAGCACTTCCTGCAAATCAAGCTTCCTTAAGGGATTTTTTTTGTTGGACGGTTAAAAACAGGAGCACCAGAAATCACTTATTGAAAACCATAGCCTTATTTTATTAAACAATTATCTCTTACTCCCTCAAGGCATATGGGTACTAGATAATCAGATAAGCACAATCTCAGTAATAATAAAACAGATCTAAACCGTTTAAGCTGACAATAAACACTGCAGAACTAGTATGAGCATGTTTTCTGCTCAGCAGTTCTGCAGCCGAATAAGCAAAGTCTTGCTCCCTGGTGACAGTGGGTTATCCTCAATTATCATATCAGCTGACATCAGCACTGAACTGGTGTCCTGTTTTCTTAGTCAATATGGAAGCTGCCATGTTTTTATTATTGTTGGCTTGCTTTTTTGCTTTTTTTTTTTTTTTTAATAATCACAAAAAAATGTACAGGTAAAACTTCTGCCTTTTCTGGCTAACCCTGAACAATTAAATCCAGATGTCTCTTAATTAATCCAAGAACTTACTGCTCTTGATTTTGAAAGATAACAGTATACATGGATTTTGATGGATAACTGACAAGTGATTTAATTTTGTGTGTGTGTATATTAACACTTACGTTAGAACTGTTCTATCCAAACAGGTTATTGTACAGTTTTAGGTTTCTGCTGATCAAATTAAATATTGAGGAAAAGGTGAGCCATCTAAACTCAATATTCAGATCTCCTTTACGGTGCATTTCAAGCACCCTGAAGAATTCCTTTGCCATTACTTTAATTCTCTTCCTTTTCATCATTTATTTCACTCTTCTACTTGATTAGGTTAATAGATAAAGAATATGGCATTATATGCACAGCTGCTGACTGGTCACACATAACACAGAAAATGAGAAACGTGACAATGAAAAATAAATTTTGAAATATATTTACACCGGAAGACCAGATAAACTTACTATGTTATATCGCAATGCACATTTTCTGTTGATTCCTGATATCTCACTGTGAGGGTGATCTGATCTATTTCTTCCAAAAAATCACCAACAAATGTAAAAGATAACAGCTTTTAACAGGATTTTAAGTCTGTAATGCTATATAACAGCGGATTTAAAAAAAAATGCTACTGTAACACTAAAGCCTAAAATACCTTGCCAAAGCCTACGCTGAGCTCATGCTATAGAGATCTATCATACCATATTCTCTGTAACTTTGTACATTTAGAATGAGATTTCCAAGCTTCCCTGACAATGTAGAGTCTCAGATTTCTATAGATTTTGGGTGCCTAAATAATCAATTAGCTCCTTAGTGGGATTTTCAAAAGAAACAATGTGCCTGCTTCAACAGATTTTTTATCAGCTTTTCAAGCACTTTTAAAGATCCAGCTCTTCATACTTATGAAATGAAGGGAGCCCACCCTCTAACATCTGTTTAGGTGTGAACTTGATTACATGGCTTTACTTTGGCAGAAGCTGACAAGGAGAAGACCTGTTTCACTGAAGAACAAGAAGTGACTCTCTCAGGGCTTCTGTTTGTCAAGAGTTGACATTAGACTGCACGTAGGATGACCTAACTTTTCACTGTTTCTAAAACAAAATTCTTGCCTTCCTTCCAAAAAACCCAAACTGTTGTAAATCTACTGACAAAAGGGAAAAAACTGAAACAAGAACTATATAGGAGATCAGCAAAATAAATCTAGAGGACTCAACTATACCCACACGTTTTTTATAAAACTGACTTAATTCAGCTATCAGCCCTCTAAAAAAAAACACCAAACACTCCCCCCTCAAAAAAAAAACAACAAACCACCAACCCAAACACCCAAACAAATAAAACCTCCACCATTAATTATACCTCAGAATCCATTTGCTGCTTCAATTTATAGTGATGAAATGCCATATAGGGTGGAGAAAGCAGTACCAGCACTTTATAATTTAATTTCACCAGCTTCTTAATTTTTTTTTAATAAGATTAAACTGACATCTTCATACCTTAATGCCAACCCATATTCAGGAAGACTCATGTAACCGACATGAATAATTTACACTGATCAATGCACACATCAAGGGCCTTCTGCAAGTTATGTTCCCTGAACATCACATACAAATGCATGAGGCACCAGAACTATACACACACCATGAACAATTCTACCAGAATCTGTCTTAATGATTTCTTATATATGAAAGAAAAGGCCTTTACCAAAAACAGTCAGATAAAGAAAAACCTACAGTCTCAAATTCAAAAATGCAATGACAAGTGACTGTTAGAGGCCCCTCTTTATTTATTACTGCATTACAAACCAGGAACTTTAGTTGTTCTCATTTTTCAAATGAAAAACTATTAAAAAACCCACAACCAACAACAACAAAACCCCAAGAACAGTCAAGCTGCAACAGTGCAAAGAACCATGAGAGCCTCGGCCAGTACTGTGGCATTGTAAACTAGTATGTAGTTACATGGAATATTAATGGATAGGTTTAACCTACAGTGTGCATATTCACTGCATAAAAAGCAGCAGTACTCTTGTCTTATGTTAGTTTATTTTCTCCCATATCTTAAATTTACTGAAATTGTTTTAGACCTATTAAATGAACAAATCCTTTTTGAAAACAGTACAACATGGCTGAAATGCAATAAATATAAGCACTTTAATATTTAAGTGAGGAAAATGAATTTCAGTGTGTTTCCAAATTGGTTTTCTTCAGTGCAGAGTTTCTTTATTTGTCCAAATAAAATGGATTTGAGTGGGTGGCAGCTTTAAGGAGATATGCAGCACTGTTCAATGGCTTTGTGAACTTGGAAAGATATTATGAATAATGGATTTGCTGTGCTCTTAGACACAGAGGCACAACAAAAACAATATCATTCTAGGTTCTCTAATAAGCAGCTGCTGGAGTAAGGAATAAAAAGCCTAGCCTACTGATTTAAGCTACAGGTGCTAGCATTTTGGTTCAGATGATTGTAGCAAACTATGGGACTGGTTCTGTTTTTTCAGCAGGAAAACTACTCAAACAGAGTGTGAGGGGCTAAATTCCCAAGGATACCTCCTACCACTCTGATTTGCTGCTTTCTACTTACAAGCCCATTTTTGTATTATACACCACGCCCTCTCTCCCCAAAAAGAGCTGAAAAAGGGCTGTATTTCCCTCTGTCAACAGCTGGAGGAAAAGGATAACTTCAAACATATGCACAAAATATAAAAGTACTGCTTTAGTTTCCTCCTCTTACAGATCTGAAAATATATCTCCCTTCTCAAGGGGAGAAAGTCCTTTGCTTCATTTAGTAATTAATTTTAAATACTTAAATTTCATCAGCAAATCATTCACACTCAAGCATGAATGGAAACAACATCCAATATAAATAGATTTGACTAAAATAAATTTGAGAAGTGTACCTCTCAGTTCTTTTGAAAAGAATCGTGGGTCTGAGAGAAAATAAGCACATTTTGGGAAGTATAATCCATTCCTAACAGTGTACAAGTTATCAATGCTCAGCACCACAGACACGTCTGAGTAGGAGGAGGTAGGCTATTTACCTATTGAGGTGAGATGACCTTATCCTCATTTTCTTCCCTAATTTGCAAATACAAAGCCTGTTCTCACTTTACACACACAGGCACATAAAGTAGTTCCTGATATTAGTATGTCTAAAAGCGTATTGAAGAGAAGTTCAGTCATCAGGATCTAAGATTCTGGTCCCAAAACTCCAGCTGCCATATTTGATTCAGTACTTGCAAGGTTTTAATACTGGTACTGTAATTCTAGAAGTTGTGACACCTTCTTATCCTGTTGGTAAACATATCTCCAGCAAGTGACTATTAAAATCTCCAGTTGCACATAGTAAAGCTTAGTTTATACAACTGTTGTAGGTGCTGAATACATAACCAAATTATTGTGAAGCCATGTGTGATAACCTGATAAGGATTACTTAAAAGGTTGACACACTTATTATTAGGTTTTCATCAACCGGCAGTGCTAGCTGCTAACTTCATACTTCATGTTGCATACTGCATCCTCAAGCCCTTATTTTCATCTTTACCCTCCAAACACAGCTCAGATCTGTATTACTATGAAGCAAACTCTGATATGAAAAAAAAAAATATCTATGAAAAGGGCTTTTAAATCATCAGAACGTAACTGCAGAAGATCATGTATAGCATTTTTACTTTTTTTTTTTAGAACTTCAGAGGAGAGATACAAGTATAACTTCAGCTATGTTCACATTGTGCAGCTAACTGGCATGCCCTTTATGCAACAGAAATGGTCCATGACTATCTGCTCTGTGTCAAATAATTCACAAATTTTGTTGACATTTTACTGTAGTCTTAATATTAACACTTCATTATCTAGAATTTTTGTTTTGGTGCCAGAAATAGGTCTGAAAGAGATACTAAAATACAAAGAAATTCATTGGTTTTGGATCAGCTGGATAATTCCAATACATATTTAACAGGTTTCCCACAGATACACATGCCTTTGCAGGCTGTGAGTTCAATAAATAGATGCATAAAAATCGTCCTTCAGAAGGTGAACTGATTCCTAGCTGGGAATGATATTGGCTAGTCTAGAATGAGATTTTTGCATGAAGTTGTGTCTCAGTTGACATCAGAAAACCTACTTTGAATATTGGAAGTGCAGAAGGGAAATTGCCAAAATTTTTGTTTTCTTCACCCTGATCTTCATGTTCATCAAGGCACCCCCACTCCACCCCCACATTTTTTTCATGAGAAGTGTCAGACTAGCTATGTAAACAGTTCAAAGACTTGGCCACCTGTATCATGTGGATATAAAGTTTATAGCTCTTTCAAAGTGTGCTCTGAAGATTCTGAGATCTGGCTCAAAGAAAAAATCCACACAGGGTACCAAAGACATTGTATTGTATGTATGGGGTCCTACCATTTAGGGAAATTTAAGATTTAGGAGAGAAATTAGCTCCAAGTTTTTGAAAACTGTCACTGAGAAAAGAAACCACTGTTGGGCTGAAAATGGTATTAATTCACATTTTAAGAAGATACAAATAAAATTCAATGTCTTCCAACTTCAATAAAAGACCCAGGAGACCCTTTTTGTACATAAGAAGTCATTGCTTAAGGATTAAGATTAACTTGTATTCATATTCCAGCTAAAGCTAATCAAATATGAATATAGTTTGCTTTAAGAGGATACATACAGTTAAACAACTAGTGTTTCAGCATTTGGGAGAGAAAATGATCTGGTAACACAAGATTTTGTGTAAAGTCTGAACCCTTAAAAAAAAATGAAGGAAGAAAAACCAAAAAGAAAACAAATCCCAAAAGCATCACACACGCACATCTCTGAAGACTGCCTGGAGCCAGAGGACAAGAATTCAAACAGGAATTCATATATGTAAGGGCACAGAATCATAGAATGGTTTGGGTTGGAAGAGACCTTAAAGATGACCAAGTTCCTATTGTCCTGCCACGGGCAGGGCCACCTTCCACCAGCCCAGGCTGCTCACAGCCCCATCCAGCCTGGCCCTGAGCACTCCCAGGGATGGGGCAGCCACAGCTGCTCTGCGCAACCAGTTTCAGTGCCTCACTGCTCTCGTAGTGGCATCCATTAGAGCAGACTTTCATTTTGAAATCAAATGACCAACTCATCTAATTTCAAACTAGAAGACAGCAGCTAAAAAACAGTTCAACGTTCAGGTGGATATGCCTATCAAAGCACTGCTGCTTATAAACAGTAAGATGTATTCCTGTTCTTGTTAATTCACTGGCAATACAAGCAGGGAAACAATCTGCAATTACTTGTCTTACAGCACACTGATTTTGGGTAGCAGTACCCCACTTTAACATGTATCACAGACTACACATGTAATATTTGCACTAACTGGTACTAACAGGATATGGTTGTGATGACTGAAATACATCATTTTAATGAACTGTTGTCTTCACTGAATTCTGTAATAGTATCTGACAGCTTTCACTGTTGTATGAGTTACCCTCTGTTGGTACAATTAATTTCTGTTTTGGTTGAGATATTGTAAGACAATATTTCTAGGAAAACAGGTGAGGTAAAGAAAAGGTTGCCAGCAACAAATGAATGTAACATGAAGGAGAAAGAAAACAGGATAATGAGCCTGGATATGTAGTGAAAAACTATGCTATAACTTAAAATGTGCTCAGTGTCTGCAGTGCTGATTCCTTGCATTTGGATACTGAAAGTAGGACAGCAGAAACACCCTGTCAAGATCTGAACAATATTTTGCAGAAGCCATGGTTACAACACTTACACACTTGCAAGTAAAACAAAGAAATCAACTTGCACATTGTCAAAGGGAGGAAAAAAAACCACCCTGAGCCTACTATACTATACACAAAGTAGACTGTTTTCTGGACCTGCCAGCTGATTTGGTTAGGATTTGATGGAAGAAACCCAAGTATTACCTTCATAATTCATCCTGCTCTTGAACCAGATGTCAGAGAATCTAGGAGACATTTTGACAAGTAAGGTAAACCAAGTAGAAAGGTGTCCAGCTTAGAGAAGATCACATTACTTTAGCAGTTCAAACAAATAAAGCATTCTGCTGTCCAACAGGAATCTCTCAGCTAGCTATACATGATTTAGGAAATTTGTGCATTCCTGGGCTGACAGAGGGCAACTGGAACTTAAAAAAACAACTGCATGTATTATGTTTTTCCAAGATATATTGGATGCTGAAATAATGGAAGAAAGAAAACTGTTAATATAAGAAAAGGATACATGCTTTTATGGAAATCAAGTGCAACTTTCCCTGCTATCTTTCCATAAAAGATGATGGAAATCTTATGTAGGTAACTGACTGCAGAGTTCAGATAAGCCTACCAGAAATATGTGAAGAGATGAGAACTCAGACATCTTAGGAAGCAGCTTCATTCAGCACGCCTAGTTTTAAAAAAAATAAAGTAGTAAATTGATTTTTTACCCCTTCTCTTAACCATAAAGTTAACTTTTCAAGACCCGTAGCAGAAACCAGAAAGCAAAGCTCTAAATTTCTCTTTTCAAACTTTTGAAAAAAAAAAGTAAAAATATTTTTGATATTTAAAAAAATATTGTCATTTTAATTACCAAGAAATTAAAATATGCTTCTTATGTACAAGATAAACTACCATGGACAATTCCAGTAAAACCCACAGAGAACATCATCTAGACCTGTAGCCAACAACCACCAACACAAACATTTCAGCAGAAGCTGAATGGACACAGTTCCTGTCACATTTAACGTGGTAATTCCATGGTGACAAGCTTCTACTGTGTCACAAAAGGTAGTTAGTTTGTCACAAAGTGTAAAGGCTGACAGACTTTGTAATATCACTAACAACATATGCTTTAATTTTTTTAAGTATATGTGTGCTTTGAACATTGCTATGCAACTGCAAACAAGTCCAGCATTGCTTTATCACTGCAACATTTAAGTGATAGAGAAATAATAATCATATAAACATTTCTCATGAATCTATATTACTCCTGAAAATCCAATTCTGATTTTGCTTCTTCTCAGCCAGTAAGAAAGTTTGAAAATTCGACATTTTTTTAATGTTACCAAGGAATGGGAAGTTATGTTTTTAATGGTGCCAGCTACTTCAGTAGTAACTCACTATATGGCCTTGACTAAAGCACTTCACCTCTTTGCTTAGTTTCACCAAATGTAAATAATTGTATTGCTTGCCCAGTTTAGGCATTCCCTGGGCATTAGGTAAGGCTCCTCAAGGTTTTTTTGACTTGCAAATATGTGGCTATATTAAACATTTTTCATTATTAATGCCTGTTGTCTTGTACTAACTCTGTAACGAGGTAAATGAGTATACAATATGGAGTTCAAGCTACACTTCTTGATTAAGTTTTGTGCTTCAAGATTCATCTTTTTCAGTGTTATAAAGATTAAGCCATATTTTCCCCTTAACTGAACAGCTATGCTTTGGATATAATTTTTTCCCTGATAATTCACATCTTCAAATTGATTTTTACAATTGGCTCTCTGGGAATTCTAACAACTAGGTTTTAGACTTCCTTGGTCCTGAAAAATGTGTTATGGAACTCCAGCATAATTACAAATTCAGAGACTTGGGCATAGGCCTCATTTTGATTTGAGGGATTAATAGCAGGTTGTCTCTACAGTACTCCTCAGAGGATTCCAAAGGAAATTCTCCTCTATCAAAATGGCAAACATTTCCTGATGTGCTGTCAAGACAGACATTACAAACTACCCAAAGATGGTCCTTCCACATTTCCTCTGAGTTCTTCTACCTGCCTTCTCATTTCCTGGAGAACATTTGTCTTTTCTGAAAATAGATCAGCTTCACTTTTACTGGAATCAATTAAACGTGGTATCTGGCCAGAAGAGCTTGTGGCTTCTATCCCACTGAAAAGTGAGTCAGATAAGTGTCATCTGAAAAGGGGTTATTTTTGACAAGGACTGGTTACACGCCCTCATTCTGATTCCAAATGTGCAAGTGTGGCTCCATTTTGAAGCTAGACAATCTTTATGAGTTTCTTTAAAGGAGATTTTATTGAGTCCTGACTACAAATCTGATAGTAAATATTTAATTTAAAAGCTGCCCATTGCCTAAAAGAATAGGAAGAAAAAGAAACAGAGTAGGAATGTAAAAGATGCTAGAACTTACACTAAACTCTATGCCTTTTCACATTGCTCTGATGGTACAGAGCAACTAGCTTGACTAACCAATTTGGCAATTCAAGTAACATAAAGTAACTTCTTTATTGAGACTAAAGCAAAAAAATCACAACCAAAACTATAATAACAGTTTTAAATCAAGTTAATCATATCTTGCACTGCACATTGTCAAGATGGTTAATACTGAAAATGTGCAGCAGCAGCATTGCATGGTATCATTCCATAGAAGGCTATAGTTGATTAGAGGCTTTGCATTAAACAAAATCATCCTTGCTTAATTTCTTTGAAAGGTATACTAACCCTAAATTTCCCAAAATTAAAATGCATCTTATCAAGTGGAGAGAAGTTGTAACAAAAACTAAGCATCTTAATGTAGGCTTAAGAACAAAAGAATGAGTTCTTTAAATAAACTAGGAATTAATTTGTCTTACACATCTGTCACTAAAGAAATTAAATTCCCCAGTCTCGCTGTAGAAAAGCAAAAGGTGTCAATGATTATTTTTGTGTAGATTTGGAAATAAGATACATTAATACCTTACAAACAAGATACTGTATTGGTGGTTGTACAGGATAATGAACAATGATCATGATAGATAGTTACTTTTAAAATTTGCACCTGAACAAATGTACCAAAGGGTACTAGTAATCACTGAGGACTGATATAAACAATTACATTTTTTAGAATTTTAAATAAAATTTTGATTATGGGACAAATTTCAGGGAGCTAGACAAAAGTTACTGTGTTAAACGAAAACAAATAAGTGGTGGGTTAAAAATTAGCAAACAGAAAGCAGCAATGGCTCCAATTTGCAAACATTTATTCACCCTAAGGTCTGATGCAGGACGGTACAGAATTGCACTTCCCTGTGCCATAATTCCACCATATTTTGCACTACTGAAAGAAACCAGAGAAAAATGGCAAACTGGTCCAATGACTATATAATGGATAAAGTGGATAAAAAAAATAATTCTGAATGTTCTGACTTTGGTGCAAATAATTCTCAAGCTTAAAGTATAAAGAAAAATGTCTGCATTTAACATACAGTCTACAGCATATGTCTGCAAAACTAAATAACCGCCTGTGTTTACATGAGATATATTATGTTCAGTTTGATTTGCATATCAGAGATCAGGCTGTAAATCTCTGATGATATTTATTTACAGTTGGATAATTGAAATTAATCCTGCCAAAATGACTTTGACAGTCCCGAATTTATGGTCTGAGAAAACAATCCCGGAACTGTTTGCTGAGCTATTAACATGGCTGGCTATATATTTTCAATCTGAGCTACATTGCTGAATAAAAACCTGTTCACAAATTATAAGTGTCTTCCATTCTTCCCCTATTTCGTATTCAATTTGCTTGCTATAATCATTAAGAAGTTTCACGTTTTCAAGTAACCTTGAAGATAGCAGATATGTCTATGCTTGCTGGTTTTGGGGTTTTTATTTTTCTAACCATGGCAGGTACGTTAGTTAACTTTCTCTCCCCGCACTCATGATGTTAGGCCAATTTCTTTTTAATTTCCTGTAAAAACTGCCAATTCTCCCAGCACAAAGCATCAAGAAGTTCCAGCACTGGAACTCAGACTCTCCCAGATCCTCCAGTAACTTGGATCATGGGTGCATCTCAGCATGTGTCTGTCTTCAGGGAAGAAGCATGGGTTCTTGGATTTTTGTTTATTTGCTTGTTTTCTGATTTGTGTTTTAAACTCAGATTGTATCTTTCAATAGAAAGTTGTCAAGGAGAACATTGTTAACTACAATGCTACCTCATATTATCCTCCTGGTAGGAATGCCCTTTGTGGCTAGATATATGACAGAAATTTCCAACATACACAAAAGAAAAATGCTTGTGAATAATATCTATATAAAAAAAGTAAGATTCAGCAGGTAGTTTCACCTTCTAATAAAACAAAATTCAAACAATTAGCAGACTGAATTTTCTTATCATTGGCAAAGAATTACATAATCTATTAAAACCGTTTGCAACCATTTCCTATTCAAGAGATGTTGCACCTTGTATTCTTCAGATTCCAATAATGCATTTAATGATTGTGAAAGTTGCACCCTGGCTTTTAGCGCTAAAAGATAGCAAACAGCTTCCCCACTTTCTTGATACCAAGTTTTCAGCCACAGAGAATTCTGTTGTAGGTATTTCAGAAGCTATGTTTATAGATAAAAATTAAGTTTCTAGTATATAAAAGCAGCTTATCGAAGTCTGGAAATAAAAAATGACTGCCAACCATTACAGAAATGTATGTATTTACATCCATAGCATTTATTTACAATAGATCTCTTTTAGAAAGGTGGCAACGATAGTCTTGCTATTCATCTTGCTTTCTTTCTCCAGCCTCCCTACAATATACTGCTTTCCAGGACCATTCAATCTGAAAGCAGGCATCCATCCAAATATGTAATATTAAGGAAGACAGACAGCTATCATTTATAAAATGTTAATTCCTTATTAGTGGAAAGAATAAATCACTAGATTAAGCAGAATTACTGTGATCACTGATTATTACCCTACCACAAGTATGTTATCTTGTGCTCTGTCCCCTGTTCAGAGCTTGTGTCAATTGGCAGACAAGCAGTCAACTGGAGAGAGAAGACTCTAAAGATGACAACTAGATAAGCACATATTATTGGAGGATGGGAAGGAAAAAAAATTCTAAGCATCAAAAACCCTTGTGGAAAGCCTGCTCCACCTTCTCATTTTGCTGCACACACCCAGACTGTGAAGGAGTTTACATATTTATACGGTGCCCAGCACAGCTGGCTTCATTTGTATCAGAGAACTCCAGGCACATAACAAATTTACAGGTGACACTCTGGGAAACATCTAGGATTAGTGTTGCCAAACTCAGCCAATTAGTTTGGCAATTAGTACCGCCAAACGAAAATACGCTGCAGGTTCTTTTGTATAGCATTTCTGTATATATGCATCAGCAAATTAACAACCCAGACTGGAAACTACCAGCCTGATTAACCTGCCAATAGCTTTCCCTTATTTCCACATACTCTGCACGGGTTGATTTTTCACTTGAATTAGTCAGCCTGGGCATAAGGATCAATTGCAGCTGAGTGTCCTGCAGAATTAGGTCTTCAGGCATTATGGCTCAAACCTGAAAGGCATGTCTTGTGATCATCAAATCCCTTTTTACAGAAGCTCTTCAAGAGCATCTTTTTTTTCCCCATTGTACTCATTTTATACTGAACTAAGTGCATACATCACATATCTTACAAATTGATCTAAACAGCACTCTATTGTCTTTTGGACTTAGGTAATGTAACGTAAACAAACACACAGGCTTTTATTGTGAACAGACTGAAAGCCTACCAGTGAGGACTCCAAGTGAGGCTTTTTTATTTCATACTCTGAAAACTCCTCTATTTTAAGTTTACTACACCACATTTTTATGCCACCTCCTGCTCCCTTTAGCCACTGAGATTTTTGCATGGCATAAGGTTTCAATAACTATATGCCAATAACTAGCCTTTCACACCATGGCTGTGCTCCTTACTCTCTTACTTTCAAATGCAAAATGCACATCTGATACACTGAAGGTAGAAATGAGAGTTGATAATGAGTATGAGTGGGAGGCATGGGTTGGTGATGAAGATTTGCTTTGATTCCTCTGACTACAAAAGCTTCCTCGGTAGAGAAGATATTTTAAAGTGTCTAAACAAAAGCTTTGTCAATGCAAATTCAAAACCATTCTGACATAAAATTAAAGCTATTCTTAGTATTATTTCTTAAAGGCCATGAATATGTCATAAAAGATGATCAAAGTATTAAATCCTACAACAGGTTAAGAAAAGAGGCCATGATTTCCAGTGTTTTCATTTCTAAGCCAAACACTGACCATTAATTCTTATTACTGATAGTAATGCTGAAAGCATCATCTGTTATCAGAACTGGCTGACAATTGCTGTTATAAAACCCACTTCTCAGTTGTCTCAAACTTTGCCAGACTTTAACTGCTTTGTCCATGATTTTATAAAAAATGAATATTTGTTTCAAGCTTTTGTTTTAAGTAGCTGCTCTCAGCTTAGCCAAAATAATTGAAAAAATTCAGGAAAGGATATGTTGCTTATCCCATTTTGAAAACAATGTTTTTATTATTTAATGCTTCCTCAATGCATGATTTGAAAGCAAGACTGAAAATCTGATACTGCCAGAGTTTCAGTTAGCTCTCAAAAAAATCTGGCTGAATTACAACATTTTGAAAAGTCTCAACTCATACATGTTTATCAGAGAAGTACTTCACTTTTTACAACAAACCCCTCAATGCTCCCGCTTCACCAAGCATACTCCTGAAATAGTTCTCTGTGTCTCAGTTGCAGGGCTCACTGCAATTGCAGCAGACTGGGAGGGATCTAGGCAAAAGGAATGAAATGAAGAAACTCTCCCTTGCTTTTTCAGTGAAGCTTCTTCACCTGCAGTGGCCAATAAGCTTGAAGGAGTATTTCACCTCATTCAAATGCAAAAGAAGAAGGTGAGAGGAAATGGAAAAATCAATTAGAATTGGATAATAAAGAATCAGGGAAAACACCCATGAGACTGCAGACTCGTCTGCGGACTGATGATATTCAGTTAAAAATCAGACCTAGTACAATAAGTACAGTGGTGTCAGTAACACTACTCCTAAGCCACTCAGGGGTCTAGAAGGTGTCCTGGTTTTGGCTGGGATAAAGTTAATTTTCTTCTTAGTAGCTGGTGCAATGCTGTGTCTTGGACAGGAACATGGCAAAGAAACAGTTTGGTGGGCAAAGAAAAAAAATCCATTCCTTTCCTTTAAGTTGTAAATTAAGCAAAATACGTTACCTCAAATATAACCAAAGAAAGTTGAAGAACTAATAATTAATTGGTCAGCAGGAATATACTTATATTATACAAACACCTTCATTAAATTCATTTGCCTGGATAATAAAGAAAATTAAGAGGTATATGTTGATTTATTAATCAGGAGCGACCTTGACAAAACATATATAATGAATAAAATAAATCTCGACTTGTCCAACCTTAAAGTGTGTTGTATACTCATGAGCTAGAAATAGTACACAGAAAACTTACTTAAATTTTTGTTCAGTTACTTATTTAAATTAAATATTGAAATTCCACAAAGCTCTGACCTTAAGAAAACTACCACCACAGAATAACAGATGTCAAATGAAAGCAAATACTTTTTTTGGCACTATCTTAAATTAAGTCCCTTCAGGCTCCCTTTTTAGCAATGCCTTTATCTAGCAAATCACATCAAAGCCTGTTTTTTGCACTACTCCCTTTAATTTATCTATGTTCTTAAAGTGAAGTCCACAACTTGATGCTAGACATCTCTCTCTCACTGGGCTAAAACATAAACCAGTGCTTATTAAGTAAAGCTATCAATCAGCTAATAAAGAATCTCCAGTAACTCCATACCTGTTAACATCCCATATTTTACTTGTCTTGTCCATGGAGGCAGAAGCCACAAAATCACCACATGAATGCCATGAGCAGTCCCATACAGCGTGGGCATGTCCTTCTAAAGTCAGAATGCATCCATGTTTTGAAAAGTCCCATATCCGCACTGTAGTATCCCTACTTGAAGTGACCAGCTGGGTACCACTGTTACAAGGAATGAAAAAGAGTAGCTTTTAGCAGGGCCATATATGATTTTTTTTCAAAGTACACAGAAAAATAATTTAACTATGTTTATAAAGTCAGGTTAAGTAGCAACTGTTGATTTTTCATTAAAATACACATGAACAAAAAATCATGTTTGAAAACATTCATATTTTTACAGTTTTCTGACATACCATATATGAAGCAGTCATGTATTAAATACACTATCAAAAGAAAAGAAAAGGGGATATGAAGTAGCTGTCTTCCATGGAAAAATAAATATGGGTTCTAAAAATTACATTCTTACTTTTTGTAGTCTGTTTATGAGTTTATCGGTAAAATAACTTAAACCCAGAGAACTGCTTTCAAAATAGAATAAAATGGCTTCAGGGAAGAATATTTTCTTATTCCCAAATCCATACCATTTTCTACATATAAATTATTATTTAAGCATCATAATTTTGTCTCTTCTGCTTCAGTATAAACACTAACACATTCACTACCTCTTGGGGTCATTGATATGTTATATTAATGAAAAATACAGAGTTCAACTCGGATTTTTTGGCCATATCTTCAGATATAAACTAGTATGGGTTTATTTCATTTAAAGCATAGACTTAGGGCTTCAGACTAAAAGTCATCTGGCTCAGTAATGTTATACAACAACTAGTAGGGAATCCTTAATAAAAAGAAAATAATAAGAAAAAGTACATAGAGTGATTCTCTTATTAAACACTGCAAGACCTAGCCTGTGGCTCAGGATTTCTTTCAGTCAGAAGTTTTGTGCTTAACAAGCATCCATGGAGGTTTTTTCCATCATTAACTTTTGAACATATACAAAGCTTTGGCACCCACAACCTCATGCCAATGAATTCCAAAATTTAATTATACATTGTGTGAAAAACTATTTTGGGGTCTTAAATACCTTACTTCATTTCATTTGATGCTTCTAATGCTGATATGGTGAGTAAAAGTAAACACTGACTATGTATTTGCCATCTCTAAACCAGCTGGAATTTTATAGGGCCCTAGCATATTTTACCGACAAAGCTGAAGACTCCTACTCTATTCTCATTCCTCATACAGACATCATTCTATCTCTGATCACATTACCATTTTTCTCATCATCTTTTGAGCTGAAACTGAAGAAACAGGTAACCAAGGAGGTTTACAATGGCACAGGAGTGTTTTTTTGTTTATTCTGTATTTTTTAAATGTGATTAGTATTTTTGGCACTACTACACAGAAATTTTCAGAAAACTGACCACAGCGGCTCCAAGATTTCTTTCCCAAGTACTAAAAATTAATTTAGAGCCATTCTCAATTTAGGTAAGTAGAGGTAAGTAAGTAAAAAAGGTAGAGTTAGGACAACTTTGCAGTTGAGTTTCATCTGCCACTTCACTGTCAGCTGTTGCGATTGGAATTCTTTTCTTGTAATTCTTCACATGCAAACTTAATTTTTTCTGCCCTGACTAAGCAAGCAAACTCATCCGCCTTATTCTCTTCCCCAGTTTCCAAGATCATCTTATTAAGTTAGGTCTCAGCACAGATCCCTTTAGGACTCAGTAATTTCTCCATTCTGAAAGTGACATTTTATTCCTATCTCTTTACCACTTTTTAAAAGAACAAGATAAATTTCCTTTTTATTCGGGACAGTTTTGCTTCTTTGAGAGTTTTTGTCAAATGACCTTAAGAAGAATTTACTGAAAATCCAAGTATACCACATTTACAAACCTCCCTTGATCAAATTCTCAGCAAGCCCTTCACAGAACACTAACAGATTTATGAGACTTCATTTCCAGAGCCATGCTGACACCTCTCACTATAAAAATGTATCCATGTATCCTGTAATTTTTTCTTAATATAATTTCTTCCATTTTCCCAGTATAAGTCAGATGAACTGTTCTACAGACCCTCTCTCCCAAACTCCTTTAGAATATTGAAAAAAGTTAATGCCGCCTTCTCAGATTATACCAGGAACAATGGAGGTTTTCTATTATGTTTACTAAAAAAGCTCAGGAAAAATGTTTCGGGATAACACACACAAAACCAGGCCAAAAATACTTTACCTTTGAGTTTTCAGATCAATTTCTATTGTTATCTTACTAACATCCATTAGAAGATCTTGCCTTTAAGATCCAATAAACTCTGCTTTTATCTGAATAATGGAAAATGTGCTAACACAGGTAGCAGAAATCCTTCTTCCGAATCTCTGGATATAAAAATGTGGGAACTGAAAACAGCCTAAGGGATGATCCTAAGCACTACTGTAAAACTTCATATTAAGAATATACTCAGAGATATTTAGTTCATGGCTGCAATGTAAAAAAAAATAATAAAAAAATAAAATTAAACAGTCTGGGAGGTGTGGTGTCCAACTTTTTTTTGTATATTCTTCCTTTTCTCCTTTTCCAATAGATGTCTACCAAATTGTTGCGTAAAAGCATCTACTAAGACAGCTTGAAATATGTGCATCATTTACCTGATAGATCTTAAGGGGAAACTTGCCATTATGAAATATCACCTGCCTAAACTTTTGGCTATTTTTAACACTTATGGCTTAGATTGCTATTTTTTGTGAAAATACATTATAATCCTCATTAAGGCAGTTACACCCCCATGCCTAAGACAAAGCCTTGAGAGATTAATCTCTCAAAAATTTTGATATAGCACAAGAATAATTCTGATGCTTTTTTCACATATATCACAGCATAAAGACTTGAAGCTTGAGTAAGGGTTCTGAGGAGACCCTAATTTTATCAAGTTTCTAGGAATAAATTTGCTTTTATTAATCAAATGCTTGTACTTTTAATAACTCAAGCTAGATCTCACTTCTGAAGACAGATAAAATTAGCAAAATGACAAATTATCATACCCGTTGTACATTTATGAAATAAGAGCTTAAAACAAATTCAGAAGCAGGTATAAAGTGGGACTGATGAAATCTATAATTGATTCAGAGGGTAGTATGCACTGCCACTGTTGCGAAGCACCAGAAGAGATTTACTGCTTATGCATTTTTTAATATATAATCCCCAAAATGCTACATGAAGAACTGATTCCTTGGGCTGAATTTTAAGAATACACCATCCAGGCAGTGATGAAAATCTTTCAGAAAACAGATATGAGCAGGAAGGTAGTTCAAATAGATTCAATTTGGCAATCTGTGGCAGGGGAAAGAGTTACAAATGAGGTTTAGCACTCCTTACAGATCAAAGGAGAAAAAAGCGGAGACTGAAAACAAAAGCATAGCTTGTGAAGGAGAAAGTTTAGAGGGACAGACTGACAGTGGAAGTAAGGGCAAAAATACTCAGGAGCAGAGGGACCCAATGCCCCAGGTCCCCTGCAACACAAGCTTCCTAATATTCCCTGGGCATAAAAAAAGCCACACTTCATTAAAGAAAGGGGAGTTGCATCAGCTGAGGATCTGCAATTATGCATGTATGAACTTAATGTCAGCATTTCTGGGAAGCACAAACTGCTGCTTATAAGAATGATGGCTGTCAGAGCTGTTTTAGCACCGGGCCTGCAGTCACAAAACCTTCACCACACACTAGTATTCAAACCCGACACACACATAATGCAAAAGAAAGTGCAGTGTCAAGCCTTCTTGCCACTTGTCAAGCCAAGTCAGGCAACTAAATCAAAATGATGCGTTTAGAAAAAAACTTATATCTTAACAGCTGATCAATAATGATATCCTTTTTCTGATTTGCAACATTTTTTGGTCCTGGGAGATAAAAGAAACACTCCAGATTCTGAGGTAATGTTTTGTTACCCAGAGCTGCAACGTTTTTTTACTGCCCCACTCCTCTATATGTATGATATAAGATTACCTGAGGGAAAAAATGTATCAGGAAAAGTAGATGTTTTTAATGATGTAGGCTGTCAGTTTAACAGTCTATGATACCCACATATCTCTACCACATGACCGATTAAAAAAAAAATAAATACTGATTTTTGTATTAAAAACATACAGAAATATAACATTAGATGATCAACCTTAATTATCAGCAGCTATATACATAATCTCCATTTGAATTTAAGACTGATCGCTAACAGAGAAAATGCCAAGTAATCCTGTGCAGGGTGTGTATCTTTCATTCAGAAGATAATAAAACACTTTAACTCTTTTTTACCAAACAAATCAAAGAATCAGACAACGTATTAGGAGACAAGAACAATGTGAATCCTATCTTTTTCTGTCACCTGAAACACATTCACATATATGCGAACAACTTTGCCAACTTTTAGAAATGTGTTGCTAGTATTTTTTTTTTTTTTAAAAGAAAGTAGCAGTACATTTGTGTATGGTGGTCTACAGCCTTGCTTGGTCTGGTTTAGGGGGTTTCTGTTTTGACTTTCTAGCAGACCAAAGCACTACAAGGGATGAAGTATGCCTGTATAGTTTAGAACAAAGTATTCGCCTATAAAAAACTTTCAGAAGTTCCAGGCACTGGACAGTCTATGATACTTGTAACCTGCATCATCTCTATGGATATATCTTTTTTGTTAATACTAAATATACATACAGTTCTACCTTCTAACTGATTTCAGATATTCCTAATTGATGCTATAAACCTGCCCTTCTGGAAACAATTACAGTGGAAAAAAGCTGTGGAAATGTTAATTCCACATTTCACAAAAGCAGATGAAGCATAAACTTCCCCACAAATCTTTCCTCCCTCATATTCTAAACACTCAGTTTTCATTATACATTCCTCCTTCTTCTAGTTTCACTGTTCTCACTACAGGATGACTCTCCATTAATACTTACTGACTTGTAGACATATCAATAATTTAGAGTCATTTTCAGCAACAACATGAGTTTTTGGCACAGAGTTATTCTACAAGATTTCAGGTGACTGAATAACTTTCTGGAACACCAGTCGAATTAAGGCAATAGCTACACTGAGAGCGTTGTCCTGTAAATGTATCAAACATAGTATCAACAAAGCAGCTTCAAATACAGCACCTCACTCAAATACTTTGGCACAATGGACTTAGATCTGAACCTCGAGCTGCTCCAGAGGGATTAGTCAGGTTACCTCTGAAGATGCTGTGGAATGTAGAGCTAGCAAGCTATTCTGCTTCTCAACATTAGCTGCCAAGCAGGACCACAGATGCCATCCTTCAAAATTTACAAGGATTGTCATTTTATATCAGCCAAAATAAATGAGAAAGCCATTCGAATCATTAGATCTAGCTGCATAGGACATCCTTCTTTTAACCCCTCATATCACTGACAGGAGAAATACCTCTTCATAATCACTGAGCATTCTTGGTCAGATTTATTCTGAATACTGGTGGAGAGAGAACATTTTGCTCTACGGTTTATTTGGTAAATAACAGTAAACTAGACTTCTCTGTCTAACATACCACATCCTAAGATTTAATCACAGGAATATTATTTTTAGCATTTGCCAGAGCCAGTACTGTGAATCAGACAACAATTTTGTTACTGTATTCTACAAGGCATTAAGTGAACATAACAACATCTGTGCTAATAGCATTTGTATGTGTTATTTATGTAGTGCTGCGGACATGCCTGGTGTTCTGAAGACAACCTAAGACATGGCTCCTTTCTTCAGACAATTACAGTCTAAAGCAAAGATTTTTACACACACCCATTACTGTCAAAAAATGGTTCTTAAAGCAACACACGGAAACAAACACACCTGTGTTCAAATTTTGTGTCCTAAAAGAGCTGCAGCAACAGGTAGCATCTGACTGGAACTTACCCTTACAACATAAGCATCAACAACTCAACAATGAATTTTAAACATACAATCTAAACCACTACAGGATTAACAGTCTTTTACCATGGCATTTGAAAAACACTTAACAATCAATATTCCAATTGCTTAATTGGAAAAATTATGTCTCTTTCATGCAATTATCCTAAAGCAAAATTATAAAAGCTACTATACTATTTGCAGTACCAGCGCAGGTAGACCCTAAGCAGTGCAAAGCCCAAGGGCAAAACTGCAAATACTGTTAAGATTACTTTAATTTTGCTGACATTTTACGCTAGGCCAAAGAGGAAAGATAAGAAAGGAAATGTCTGGAAAAGCACAGTTATTCCATGAAAAACAGAACTAATGAAGCCTGAATGCCTGTGGAAGTATATTTTGCCTCCTCACCCGATCATCTTAGATGTTGATTAAATAAATATATCAGGAATTGATCAACTCTTTAGACTTCTGCCTTCCATGTTTTGTCAGAATTAGTCTGCAGGTTAAATGTTACTGGAGAGCATGGGAAAGGGTTTAAGGAATGTGCACAGAAGCAGCATGGAAGGGGGGGGATACCTTCCTGAAAGCTTCATTTTCCTTGGAAACAAGGTTAAAGACAGTGATCCAGACAGTTACACTTAGGAAAGTATGCACCCACCAGTGGGGTCCCACCTTTGGTTATGAGAGCTGTATTTAAACACTGCCTTTCCATTTGATGCTGAAAACAATTTAAGGGATGAAAATGCTGTGCAGTCATTGTAACTCCTCTTTATCATCCTACTTCTCTGTGTGTCTTACCCCATCATTTTCTTTCACCAGGGAAAGTGAAAATTGGGCTGAGTTTGAAAAAGGTTGAGGTCAACATACTATTTACAAGTTCCCATGAAAAGTACTGAAAAGAAAACAGGTAATTTTTTCCACACCAGGCAGGAGACTTGCACAGTTCCTTGATAAAAGATCCAATTCTTTGTGGGTACAAAGGAAGATGGGACAAAGTTCTGGAAGAGGAATGCATCGAGGATTACATGGGAACTGCATGTGACTCAAGAAGCTTTGAAAGAAGTAGAGTCCAGGAGGGTGCTAAGACAGGACCTCACAAAAGCCTTTCCCATTCTTACCCATTCCTAGGCATCCCCTGGTATCCACTGCTGGGAAAAGAATGGTGGTCCAGAAGAATTTGGTATGTGCAGCCATCCTTATGGCCTTCGTCTGTATTTGAACAAAACACTCAGTAGCAAAGATTTTGTTTTTAATAGATTTTGTAACCTTGAAACAGACTTGAGATATAGTTCACTTTTTTGGGTACTGGAACTGTGAGATGCATTAATTATTTACAGTGACATTTCTTATTAAAACCCCTAGGTTTTTTGATATCTATGGTTCATTTTGGGTGTTGCTTTCATTATCCTCATGGACTATGTGTCTAAGATACATCTTATGTAGTAACTGTAATATGTCTCACCCTTCAGAATAATCTTAAGCCCAATTTTACTCCTGTTTTATTAATAGACATAAAATGTCATTTATACAGAAGGTGAATGCCAAAATACTCAGCAACAGAAATGCAAAAATGTCCTTTCTTTTCCTCAGTTCTCATCAAAGCTGAGAAGAAAAAGAAATAAATTTCAAAAACACAAAATCAATCAAAAAGTGGCATTCTATAAACAACTGAAGAAGTTTCAAAGCCAGGAAACACGGCAGTAACCAGCAGATGGTAGACGGTATACAGGTACATGACTTTTTGTCTGAAAATAAAAATGCAACAATCCAGCAAAAACCTGTGACACAAGGCTGGAAATCTTCAGAAAACTGTCAATGCATAGTATGCCAAGTGCATAACTCAAGGTAATTTTTCATTCTACATTACCTAATTGCTAGATCTTTTTATCATAATTCATACTTATATATTGACCCAAGACAGGGTAACTGTTTCCCTCTGCCATTCTACCTGGCTGACAGCTGGGAGTGACATCAAGGGGGAAAAAAAAAATAAAGCAGTGTTTTGGCATCATACCACTTGTTGCTGCTTCTAGTTATCTAGGCACCGTAAAAGTCGTAATCTTTTGTTTTAATGAAATTCACCTTCTTTATTAAAAAAACTTCCTTAAGGCTACATTACACTTCAAAAGTGACAGTTTCACATCCATGATAACTTAAATGTAACATGCTCCCACTACTGTAGAGTCCCAGAATGGTATATAAGAATTTTCAGACAACAAATTAGAAGTTATTTATAACCAAGTTTCAATCTAACAATTCATCTAGATTTTAAAGCATTTTATCTTTTTGAACTGAGTACTGATGACAGAAGCTGGCATATCCAACTATACACACAAAGAGAAATCCCGTTTTACCTGGTGCCTTTCCCGCTGCTCTTACCAGCTTGACTCTGTCCCCCTGCACAATTACTCATTTATTTCACAGCTTTTAGTTCTGCATTCTGGATCATTATGATGATTTTTTGTTATGTCCACATGGTAGCAGATTACTCCAATTCAGGTTACAATCTACACAAACCACAGTTAGGCCCACTACATTCAAATCCATTAGCTTGCTAAGATAAGCTTGGTACCCCCAGAAAAATATTGAGTGCATTATCATTCCCTGCAGGGTAGGCTTTTTAATGTTTAAAAAATGAGCTAGCTTCTTTCTGTGTCGTGTAATTAAAAGTGGTTAAATGAGATTTTAAAATAATTTAGGCACCTGGTAGAAGGCAGTTTTTAGTACATGTAAAATTGCCTTTTAAGAGGCTTTGGAAGCACACCAGGTAAGGAATAAAAATGAAAAGACAAAAGATAAAGCTAGTTACAATACTTGGAGATTAGATGTAGCAAAATGCACATCAGCAGGACAGCGGGCACTAGACAATGTTGGGCTCTATGCAAGATTTAAAGACCAATGAGTAATTGATTCCCTTTTTAACAAAAAAAAATTATTTTTTAATAAAAAAAGTATGTCTTTTCTAAAAGCTTTCTGCCAGTGCATGTCCAACATCCCACAACAAAAATCTACACCAGTTTATCAAGAAGTAGGAGTATACGCGGGCATCCTATTTGAAGCTGGGAGCTCGTAGGAGCCCAGCCAGTGAGACCTTCAACAATTATAAAGGCTGCTTATGCTGAAAGAAAACAGTGTTTCTGTGCCATTTTGCTTTAGGATATTGCCAAGTTATTTTCCTCCATTAACTTCATAAGAAGTAATTGTTTTACTTGAAATTAAATATAATGAGTAAATATTGCAAAACTACCATATTTTCCAGAAATGGTATCTGTACTGTGCCATTCCAAGGCTTTCCCTCAAACAATGCCAATGTAAGTTAGTCTTCCTTCTATTGCATTTTAAAACTAAATTAATATATTTAGCCCACATAAAATCATGCATCATACCAATCAATATCCATAACATAAATTAAACAGGGTGCTATTTCTGTGTGATACTTAATCTCAACACCCATCCCATCCATCATGGGTCGTTTCTCCTCCATTGGAATGATTCCAAAACCTCAAATTTTAATGAAGGGCTGTTGAAGTAGGGAAAAACGTAGTTTGGAACAAATTCAGATATATGAATTCCATGTACAGAACAGATTTAAGACCTATATTAACAATGATAATCCTGTGTCACAGTTCCTCTGAAATGCAAAGTTGTGGATCAGTCATTTCAAATCCATTATCATCCCCAAATGGTTGTCCAGTGATATCTAATCTCAATCAATAGCCAGTAATGAACCACAGCCATTAATCCCATTTGCATGTTTGCACAAAGCATCATTTTTAAGCTGCATATTTATATGCATAGAGGGTTCAGTGAGTGCATAGAGATTTCCTAGACTGTAGAAAGTTCTGCACTGGGATTTGAACATTTCCCCGTCACCGGGAAAATATTTAACTCGGACTGTGTAATGATCTCAACAGTGAAGCCCAAGAAAACACACAGGACAGTGCACTAGCCAAATGTTTGTATTTGGGGCAACTGATGATCTTACTGAGCCATGCCCTGGGGATACAAACATAACCAAAGGCAGGAAATTAGTTAATGGAGACAGTGATCAATAACAATTTGAAGTCTGAGAATGGAGGAGGAATGGAAATACTGAACATGAACAGAATTCTGGAATGGTACAGAAGAAAGCAACATATCAAAATCAATATGATCTTCTACCCTTTCACAGAAAGGCTTTGTATGAAAACAGAACTTCTATTCATGAGACCATGCAGTCTCACACCTGACAGCTCAAGAAAGGGGGAAAACCAAAAAAACCAAAAGCTTTAAAACAAACAACTCTCAAAAGTGTGGGCATATATACTGTGGCCTTCTTTCTTTCTGTTCCTCATTCATTTCATATATACATTACTCAAATGCAAAGAGTACAATTACAACCAGCTAAGACCATGGTTCCACATCCACATCCTCAGTGGTCAAACAAGTCCTGACCTTTCATTCACAGTTTGTCAGCTCCCCCTGCTACTTGTGCTACTGCAACCATTTCATACCTAAAGTTATCAAATTACTTCAACAATACAGCTTGAGGTAAAATACATAAGCTCAACAAATAAATGACAATACAATTAGTATTTCATCTATTTTTCATCCTGGATAGATCATTGTGACTAGGGTGCAGTTTCACATTGTGTTCCTCAGCCACACATTCCCCTTGTTAGCACTACATTAGCAGAAAATTAATCCTGCAGAAAAAATAGACATGAAGTTTCCTGGCAGTCACGTTCCCCAAACGGGCTCACTGCACACCAAAGCTGTCCATGTCCACGAACTGGAAGCAAGTGGCTGGAAACAGACCAAGGAAGAAAGGCTCAGGATCCTCCCCCTCCACAGCAGCTAGCCATGGCACTGGCACAGGCATAGCAAAAACCTGCAGCATCAGGCAACACAAGGATTGGAACCTCTGCCCAAGTATGTAACCAAATAAATCAGTCATACTGATAAAAAAGTCCCCTCATCTTCTAAAATATTTTTTTAAAGTATCAAAGCAATATTTACATGAAATCTAAGCCTCGTACCTTGAAAAGACACATACCAGTGCAATTCAGTTTTTGTAAAACACTCCAAATATTTTGGGTTTATTTCCAATTCAAGTATCTTACACATTGCCTCAATTGAATTGCCATTCTCTAACAAACTAATGTTTGTTATTTTAACAGCCACACTTTAAGAAATGCACATTTTAACAATATAACAAACATGGATATCCCCTTAGCTTCCTCACTAGAACCCTTGCAGCAGACTTGAGGGAAAAAACAATTGCCTTTATTGCACTGAAGAAAACACTAATGAACCAAGAATGTTGAAGGCGTCTAGATTATAATTGCACATAAAGAAACATAACACAAGAAATTCTATTAAGAGAGATGTTTTGACGTGTATAACAACTCTGAATAAAATGAGAGTAACATGTTCAGCAAAAGGGCAGGATCAGACCAGAGAACCTGAGACCAACCCAAGCGAGGAGGAGCTAGCTGTCTATAATTCCAACTCCCCATCCTCAAATAGGGATGCTGATGAACCTAGAAGAAAACCTAAACACCTCAAAAATTGAAGCCACCACAGCAAACAACGAGTTTCTCTCACAACCTATAGAAATGAAGATCAGCAAAACTGAATTGCTTCTGGTGACTCCCAGCCAGCAGCAGCTGTACCAGGACCAGCAGGAACTGAAAATCATGGTGACATGTACGAAAAGAGAAACCCAAGAACTCCTTGAAGAGCAGGCAAATTTCTGCGAAACTTTTGCATATTTGTGGCTTCACTGAAGCTGAACTAATAGGTTTAGAAGTATACCATTTTGTTAGTACTCGGCATATTCCTCCTCCCTTTCTCTATCAAAGTGGTTATCATATAGAAATTATTTTCTTTCTTTCAAGTAAACACCAGATCTAATCACCCACGTAGCTGATCAGAAAGTTTCCTCTTAATTTCTAAGTCAAAGCAATCACATCAAAATATTACTGAATTTGAATAACTGAATAATCTTTTGTCGTAAAGAGAAAGATTAAACTTGACACCTGGTTTTGTGAAACCGATAAAGATAATCACAATGCCTTTTCAACCAATGTGATTAAATCGGTTTAATGCTTGCAATATTAAATATGGCTGGTTTCAGGTCTAAAATTCAGATAACGATAGAATGTAGCATACAAGACAATCATTTAAGAATAATGATATAATTTCTGTGTAAGCAAAGCATTCAGTACATATAAAAACTATTTACTTTATAGACAAGCATAAAATTTAAATGACAATTATGAAGGTAAGATAGCTAAGTCATGATTTAAATAACACAATACAAAGACTAGCTATCTCTTTATTCCCATTGGGACTTCAAATATATCCAAGGTCACACTGTGGGTATGAAGATTGAGGTCTTTTTGAAAGAGGCTTTAAAGAATTTCATATCTGTGATGGAGGGTCAAAAAATTAAGTAGTAAACATGGCAGTTCAGCTGAAAAATAATAATAGAAAAAAAAAGAAAACAGAAAAAAGAGAAAATGACCAAGGTAAAGATTAGACAAAAGAAACCACAGAAGCCTGTAAGAACTCCCTAAGAAATTCTGCATTTGAATTAAATTGTTTGATTTGACCAAAATGGAATCTGCTATTAAAACTGTTTCAGCATCAAAACTAGAGCACAGACATACCAATACTTTGGCATCCCTTCTCGCTTTCTCAGGGAAGTTTCTTTGAAAAATTGTGGCTAAGGATTCAATTTAACTTGATAGAATGTGTGTGTGCGTGTGTGTAACACTGGCTGGATCCTCAACATCTAAGAAGAAAAAAACCCCCTTGGTAATTATACACATGCTAAATAGAAAAGTACAGAAGTATCATCCCATATATTACATAATTAAAAATAACAAGTAAAATCAAGGGGTATTGCTTTGTGAGGAAAATACTAGCCTTCCTCAAACATATAGCTGTACTATTTAACAACGTATTTAAGTAGAAAGTTACACAAACGAGGGTTTTGTGTTATCACCACTTCCATTTTCCAAGCTACTGACATTTTTGGCCAGTGACCCATGGCTGAGTCCTTCCCTCTGGCCCCTTGTCTCCTCCTCAGGAGCAAACCAGCCATGGGGGTTCACTGACTGCTGGAGCAGCAACAGCTCCAAGTGGAGTGAGCCAGAGAGAGCACTGCTTCTGGTGTTACACGTGGCGACGAGGCTGGTGGGGACTGAGCATCCTCCAGCAAGTGCAGAGAGCTGGTCAGGGGTTGATGTCACTGATGCTTCTCTGGGTATTTCTCTAGGTGTTTCTTAAGTCTGAGTAACATCCCTTTGAAGCAGATTGCCTCTGACTCTTCTTTGCCCTTTTATATCCACTTTAACTGTCCTTCCCAGCACAGCCTGCTTTCACTGAAAGCAAACTGCCAGATAGTCTTAAGTCTGAGGAACTCAGAAAAAACATGTTATTTGGTAGCTTGCTTGGAAGCTGGCATATGTGCATATAAATGCCCTGTGAAACGCAATTTACGCTTCAGAAGCCACATTCCTTTCCCCCTCCACCAAGACAAAGAGAAATGAAGTTTCTCACTATGTACCTACAGAAAAAGAAAACTAACATACAGGAGACAGGAAACATGCAAATAAATGAAGAAACCAACCACACTTTCCACAATGTTTACAACTGCAACTCCTTACAACACACAAGAAAAAAAAAAAAAAAGAAAAGAAAAAAAAAGAAAAAAAATAGAGAAAAACCCCAATTGGTGTAAGCATCCTGTCATAAATTTCTAAAATGCTAGACACTTCATTTCAGTTACAGCAATGCCTTGAAGGCTACAGCAAAGCACTTAACATACCACAACAGACTCCAGACACCTTTTGAACAGCTCCCACTGTACAAGAGCTTTTTAAAAATCTGAGCCATGCTTGCTAACCAATAGAAAATATCTAACAAGGCAATCAACAAAATGGCTGTGATGTAAAATCTTTGGTCTTCAAAATAATGTGTCATGGTTTATCTTAAATACTGGAAAGGTTTCCTACTATGTATTAGTTTTACACAAAAGCCTCAATAGGTTTTCAATCGCTGGTTTTGAAATTCAGTGTGTGTAAAGCCACCTATGAAACTAACTACAGAGCAGTTTCATCAAAGGGCAGCATTTTATTACAATACATTTTCTTCCTGTAATTAGTTTAAATACACATCTGAATTGCTCAATAGGAGGACTGCTTCTTCTGTCAGCCAGTTTCCTCCCTTTCCACTCTCCAACTGTCATCAGCATTTCTCCCTCCTGCTGTTTGCCGAGTTATTGTAATGGAGATATTATTAGTGAATCACTCTAACTTTGAGTGGTCAATATTTCCACCAACCAAGAAATAGAAGCCAAAGGTATTTTTCCATTAAAGCATGGTCATTCTGGATGAAAAGTGAAGCCTATTCAGTAACCACTATGGAACTGCACACCGTTTGCTTTTTAAAATCAATATAATGAAAGACTCTTAAGGTTCCCGATATAAAAGAAAGAAGTTGCATTTTGTCCTGCAAAGTATTTCTACTTTAGAGCAGATTTTCAGGACAGTTCTGGTAACTGAAAGATTTATTTTAAAATAGGAAAAGTGATGCAAAGTCCAAATTTCTACACTTAGAGCAGCTGTGACATCAACTTCAAAATGCATGCAATAGTTGCTGGGTTTTTTCTTCCTATTGACATGGAAAAGTACTTCTTTAAAGCAGAGGTAACATCCTTGCAGAACACTAATGGTCTAATCATTAATATTTCTATAGTCAAGCATTCCAGATGGCCTGTGGTCTGCCAATACAACTGTTTGAAAGACAGAAGATCAGAAGGATTGGGGTAAAGGAGATACCTGATGATTTGCAACAAAGAAAATCTCCAGAAGTTTGGACATCTGCTGTGTACCCTGGCCTGTGTAAGAAAATGCTCCTCAGCATGACAGGAGTCACAGAAAAAAGACAACTTCTGAACAACAAGACAGGATCTAAACACGTAGCAAAGTTATTTTCTAAAAGCACACTGCAGAACTATGCCTTTAAAGAAAAATAAAATGAGGTACAAACATTCCTTTTTCTTAAAACAGATACTCACTAAGGGTTAACCCAGACCTCTGAAATTATATAAAACGTATTATATATCTATACATCCCAAAAGCCCACAAAGAATAACCAACAGTTACACGTGCCAGAAGAGATTAGTACGGGTAGAAACATTTGGCTTGTGGGAGTGGGTGGAAGGGGAAAAATTTTAATCAAATCCATTACCTGGTTATTGATTTCTTTTTGCCAGGCTGATCCTGTAGAATACTTATAAAGCCTTTGACATTGAGATGTTTGGCCAAAGATATTGGATTAGACTAAGCAAAAGCTGAGTTTCTCATGTAATCTCTCATATTTCATTTATATGTGATTTATTCCTTTGTCCAGCAGAGGCTTTTTATTGATAAAAATAATGAGATTGAGAATCCCAAAGGAAATCTAATGCCCACCCACTCAAACTTGCTTGTGAAGTAAGAATACTAGGCTTTGGAGGCCTGAGAGAGAATGATGTTATGTGAAGACTGTTTCCTTGTATGAAAAGTATGAAGCTTGCCAAAGATTTTGAAATAAACTAAGCTACTTTTGAAATTAAAATTTTGCTATACTTGAAAATACCAAGTACACGGTTAATACTGTACACTGGGGAACTGACTGAAAGACTTCTGAAATAGTTTTTTCTTTGTAGAATAAATGAATGCAACCCTTTTTCTTTCAACTTCCTGTATTAGCTCAGTTTGATAAAGCATCTTAACAAATGTCTAATCTGCTAAATATGATGTGTTACATAAAGCCAGCTAGATGAGTGAAAATTAATCATGCCACCCAAAAGAAGTTTCTAACCATTGTCAAATTTAATAGGTAATCCGGTAACTAAAGGCTTTGTTGAACTATATAAGAATTCAAGATTCTTTAAGAAATTAAATCATTATGCCTTTTCAATACAAATGCTGTTCAAAAGTCCTATGTCAAATGTAGCAGACTATCTTGCATTTATTTAATAGCTATCAAAATTTATAAAAGGATAAATAAAAACCATCTGTTTCTGCAGTGAACCCTGAATTAGGTTTTAAAGTCTCTATTTCAAGGCACAAGTCAGAATATTTTTTTTCCACTGATAGCCAACAAAGTCCTTTGTGATTAACATGAGTCTTACAACTCTTTCTTATGTTAATGCTTAAAGTGGAGTTTGTGGCTTTTAAGTCTCAGTCTTCTTTAAGGTACAATGCGGAACTCAGCATTTATGACTCAAAAACTAGCAGAAAAAGTCTTCTGAAGCTGACTGTTTACGGACCTTTTATTAACAGTAATCTCAAAGATCCTTTCACTGAGAGGACCACAAGTCTTGTTGGCTCAGCGGCCAGACAGAAGGTGTGAATGCTGATATTTTTCTTCCTCCTGCTCACTGGCTCTCAGATGTACACAGCATTGCCTGACCAGTCACACCCTTTATTTGAACCAGCGTTTCTCTTATTGATGACCCCTGTGAAACCTCCTGGGGCAGTGAGGTTCCTTCCCTCCACCTCCATGTGTATCTACAAGCCATGGGCCATAAGTTACTTACAAAAGCTCGTTTTGTCTTGCTTCAGCTTCTTACTCTCAGGCTGGACGATGCAATTAATGATACTCCATAATTTAAAGAGCGACTGATCACAAAACCTTTTCAGCTTTTTTCCAAGGTTTCTCTGTACAGAAACCTCTGCTGTCCACAGTAAGCCCAGGAGTTCCCTGAATGGGCAGAACGCATCTCTGGGATGTGTTGCACTTGCTGCACGTCTGCAGACCACCTGGGCAGCAGATGCTCAGTACTCCTGACTTGCCTAAAAGCAGGGGACAAACTGGAAGTGTACTGCAGAGCAATACAATGCCTACACAGTGAGTTACCTGTGAGACCCAGGGCCTGTGTAGACAAGTTTGAGATTGGGCAGTAATCCTGTGAAAACACACGCAGCTCCACCACCACCAGAAAAAACAATCTGAAGCACAAAAAATGGGAGGGTGTCTGAAGACACTACAGCTGAAACTTTTTCATAGTGGAATTTGAAAGAGTCCCTGATGGAGTCAAGTTGTTGGCCTGTTTCTTGCTCAACATCTCAAAGAGCTTCCTTTGGTCCTCAGTGGGTTCACATGTATGATGTTAGCTTAGCGTGACTGGTGACCCAACCTGGGCAGATGCTCTAAGGGATGGGTGGTAACAAAACCCAATGCTTTAAAATAACTGACTCCAAACTTTTCTTCCTGTTGGCAGGCTTTTGAAGAGCCCTCAGTGTGTGTGTGAAGGTCTCCAATTAGAAAGAGCCTCCAGAAGCATAGTGAAACCACACAACGTAATGTTAAATTACAACTTGCATACAGACAAATGCTGCTGTATTCAACTAAAACTAACAAACGTTACCTTGTAGCAACTTTGTGTAGCTCCTGGAATCATAACTTACGCGGTAACTGTTTGATCTGGATGTCTCCCTAAATTCAGCAGATAACTACAGCATCAATACTTGAAAGTCAGTACATTAAACAAAACGGTGTAATTGATAATTCCTGTTTCTTCTCATAGAAATAAAAATTAATCTAAGACTAGCATTAGGAATTACTAAAGCATGAGGAGGAATATACTTGATGTCAGCAGAATTTCTGTAAATTATCCTTTTATCGTGACTGCAGAACCTAGTCACTCAATACGTCATCAAATGCTTTACAGTCGCTGAGGCTTCATGTGCCACGTACAGCTTCATTTATTTAAAAAATATTATTTGCAATATGTAACCAAAAAGCAGCCATTTATTTTTAGCATCAGATTGTATGACTCTCTTCATACCCTTTAGATGTTTCTCACCACACATTGATACACGAGGGTATTATAATTGGCAAGAAAGTTGGTGTGGATCGATACACCAGCATCCAGCAGTAATGCGACCCTCCTCAGCAGTTCAGTCTGTAGGAGGCCAAGAGCTGTAAAGGCAGGGGATGAAAAAGGGAGCATGCTCATTACTTGTAATTCACCTTGATGGTCAAAGAGCTACAGGGCTCTCAAACTACAGAAGTATGTCCACTGTGAAATTCTGAAATCGTACACGTAAGCTGCCAAGCTGTCAAGTCTGATTTCTGCTCCTCAGCGTTTCCCTCCTTCTCCAAGCACAAGTCCTCTGAGATGCAGTGTGCAATGAACAGTGTCAGATTCCATCTGTTACCTCTGATCATGATACCATCTTGAAATCCAGCCTACCTCTCCCTTTCTGTGAATGCCCTCCCTCCTGAATTTTACCCCTCTCTCCCATCACTCCTCAGAGGTTTCTCCACACCTTCCTCACATTCCTCAATTACTGTTCTGCTGGGCTTTGCAGTCTACCCTTTTTTCACATTGAAATCCATCTCTGGGTAGTTTCTTCACAAGCTCAAATGATGACACAATAAAAAAAATAAAATCATGTAAAAAAAAAAAACAAATCAGGGACTTATCAGAGCAAGAATTCATTTCAGTTTCTCAGTTTATTCTGCTCAGGAATTTACTTTTTTAAACCTTAAAAGTTTTTGTACGATGGGGAAATCAATTCCACTCTGACAGAGTCTTACTTCCACAATTTCATGTTTATCAGTCACTGCTCTTTAAAACTTTGAGAAAATATCACTGTCCTGGCCCCTTTGTCTCACTCAGGACTGTCAGCAACATTTTGGACGTAGACTCAAGAGGCCACCACAGTGCTCAGTCACCCACAGCACTGCAAATTTTAAGCCTGGAAGAGGTTCTGAGCATCCAATTTGATTTTCCAAATTCTATCCCATGTTCCCCATCATGAGCTCTAAGTTTTCACTAGAGACAGGGCACAGCTAAAGTCAAGAGCAGACTTCATAGCTTTTGGCTGTGTTGGTCAACGAAAGTTCAGCAGTGACTTTGTGCTGCTCAGCTTTATGCAGCTGGAAGAGACCTAGGTTTTATAGACAGGTGCTTAGAGCTTTCTGCAGACCAAATATTTATAAATGTTTCATTGTTGACCACCCATAACCCCCAGTTATTCAGGGAGCATTAAAATCACTGCCCCTCTATAGCCTTCTTGGAAGTCTTAGAGACAGAATTTCCCTAGAAGCTTCTTGTGTGAATTCAAGCCCATCTGGAGTTGCTGTTCCTGCCCCAACCCATTCAACCCTTTCCTGAGTCCTCACAATGATCCTCAACATATTTTGCTAATTCCTTCCACATTCTGTTTCTACAAGGTTGTCTTTCTCATCTACCCAGGCACAGATTTTCCTCAGGGTAACATCACCTTCAGCTTCCCGAGATACAATCTAGAGCTGCTGCTGTTCTTTCAGAACATGGATTGTTCTTTTAGCCCAACACCTCATCTTTCTCTTGCATCCCCTCACTGGCAGTTTTTTCTAGGATATCAGACATTAACTACCTCTATTTTCAAGATGTTTGATGCATGAATGTATTTATCCTATCTATTTTTTTCCCCTAATTACTAAGGAGACAGTACCCACACCTCTAGTTTTCCAATAACAGAACTTAAAGAAATTCCACACAGTTCCAGATAACTGCTGTGGTAATTTTTGGTGTAATAAACAAATCGATAACATTTTTTATTTCTTTTCTCAGTAACTATGAGAGTTGAAATAGCAACAGAAACAACACAAGCAATTCTGCTTCTGTCTCAAGCAAACAGGATATTACAAAGGAGCTGACAGGCAATTTTCAGTGCAAGTTTTAAATAGCTTTAAGAACCTACAGTTTGTACTTCTTTTCAATTTAGAAATTCGTTATATTCCACAGACTCAATGTTCACATGAAAAGGGCTACAGACATTTTACAAGAGTTGACTTGATTAATATTTATGAATATATTAAGGATATTACATATTAAACCAGTACACATGTGGGACAATAATACAATACTTTACTGTTCACCAGGATTTTATCGGACATTAGCAAACACCTCTGCTATGCTGCAGAGCTTAATTCTTTAGCCACCCAAGAAGATTAGTAAAGAGAAATAAATCTACTGCATGCCATGAAATATCTTAGTGTAATTAGAGTATGGTTCTTAAAGGTGCAGCATTAACATCCTCAACTTATTCTGGAAACTAGCAGAAAACGTAGATTTTTGTCTGCTATTCCAAACATTCAGGCCACCTGGTATCCACAGGTACACTACACAGCTCTTTTCCAGCTGTCCAAATTTTTAACATGAAGCCTGTGTGGGTGACTGTGGCAGGAGTCATTCTGACTCTCACACTCCTTTGAGCATATAAAAGGTAAGTTGGAAAATATTCATAAAATTTTCAACAGTGACAGGAATTTGTAACAGCTAATTCATCTGCAAAGTACTATGCAACCAGACCGGAGTAAAAATAGTGTTTGTTTTTGAAGTTTGACCAGTTGCCATCTGAGCTTCAAAAAGGAAGTACTCTTCTCCTCCTTCCTTCTAGCTGCTGCACTCTGTAGATGATGGGACCTGTTTGAAGTTTTACTTTTATTTAAAAAGCTTAAGGCAAAATTCTACTCTCAGATCTGCAGAGAGCATCACAACAGAGATGTTCTGCTTTCCTCACAGGCACAGAGCTAGTCTGCTCCCCTTCATCTATTCTCCTGGGAGCCACTGCCATGCAGGGACAACACATGGGGGCTAAGACCCTTTGTAGAGACCAAAGAGCACTGGGTGCATTGCAGAAAACGATACACCACGGGGCTCTGGAGCTTCAGCAAACCACACACTCTCATCTCACTCTACTTTGCTCAAGCATGAAGGAGATGTGTTTTTAAGCAAAAATAATTGTGGAATGAAGCACATAGTGAGATTCCTCTGTTCCCTCCATCCAACAACTCTTCAAAAACTCAGCTGCCTTTGCCCCCAAGACTCAATGGCATTATGATACTTAAGAATATTGTTGTACATCAGTACTGGGAAAGATTCAAATGACAATCCTCATCACGATTATGTGTTAATCAGCAGGTAAGGTCCAGAGACTAAAATATACCTTTACCCTTTTATTGTATACAGGCAAGCTCCTACTACCAACCCACATTCCCTCACTGCTTTTGGACAAGCTAGGGATACATAAACCCAACGGCACCTTTAACTTGAAAATTACAGATCTTCACAGCTACCAACAAGACTTGCGACTTTACCACGATTTACACAGTGGTAGCACAAGGACAACCATGAGAAAGACTCTTGTTCACATAATAGCACGCTGTGAGCGTGTAAAAATGGATTTCTAGGATTTTAAGTCATTCCTATGTACAGAAGCATCAGTTAAATTCACATCGTAGCTCTAGATTTGTTTCTCCTTAAATTATTAGTACACTCAGTGTCAGTGTGTGTATTATTCTGCTGCTGTCCAAAGATGATTTGAAAGTGTACTTGTGTCTGTGATTGTGCATGCACACACATCCTGTGACTACAAATAGAATATTTCTCAGACTAGTGCTGGAAACTGTTTTAAACACGATTTTACAGATGGAGAGAAGAAATACAGAGGAGAAATGATCTAATAGAGGACAAAAAGGAAAGAATGTAGAAGTGTGGGAGGTCTACCCAGGTTTCTGGATCACAATTTAATATCCCAGTGTCACCGAAATATTTTTCTTTTAAAATTTTGGTTGAATATCATTCTAAAATTTCAAAACAGGAATAAAACTAGATGCCACCTATGTTTGATTCCAGAAAAAAAATCTAGGAGAACTTTCCATTTTTATTTAACTGTTTTTACTTCCATAACACCTGATATATACAAGTCTGCTACTTAAAGGGGAAAAAAAAAAGGAAGAAAGAAAAAAAAAAGTATGATTAATTGTATTCTGTCACATTATATATATTTTATCCAGTAACGGAAGACAATATTTTAACAGCACTGCTTTTGAATCACTCCAGAGCATTCAGCAGGAGTCAATTTATACTGCAAGAGAATAATGATGTACCTCAACGCATTTTAATTTCAATAATTGAATGAGGAATAGGAAAGCCTATTGAAAGGACTGTATTCTGGTCAAAGACTAATGAGAAAATAGTTTTGAGTCTCTGAGTCAGCGGGTGTCATGGTAACAATGCATTATCGAAATCTGATTAGCATGCCCAGCAGCTTTATAAATGATAACATGCTCTTCTAATTGTATTTCCTTTTCTTTCCCTGTGATGAGTTTTATATTCATAACAAATAAGGGGTTTCAGCATTCTGTTTATCTGCAAGTTAGACTTAGGATGTCCAGCACGCTCACAAACTGTGCAACCTGTCATTCAGTGATAGAAAATTTTCCCACCATCTTAAAATAAGAAACTGTCTTCCACTTCTCTCCTCCTGTATTATATCTAATTATTTAAGTCAAATAATTTTATCTTCTTTCAAATATATAAAATTATTTCTAAGGGTATACACACAAAAAAGAGAATATTGTGAAACACAAACATCTTAAGAAAAAGCCTATGTTTCATAGGAGAAAGAGATGCCAGAAAAGAGCAAGTGGATGTTTGATACATCCCAGAAAGCATGAATTCATGTTCTTGAGGTTTCAAAAGGAGGGAGGGGATTTTCTTGTGTTTAGAGGATTATGTGTGCTTTTGCTAACTCATTACAATATCAGAAATCAGGAGGAACGATGAAATTAAATAGGATACTTTACCTTCTCTTGAAGGAAAGAGCTAATATTATTTCATAAAATAACCACAATGAAAATACAAGGTTGGAGGTTTAATAATGCTTTTTTTTTATAAGTGAACCTCAGGTGAGTAGCCTGGCAGACCTTTATTATATTAACAGTAAAGAACTCTATTACGACTGCAGCCCCACAAATCTGAAGCAAAATCTTTTTAACACATAGAGGCTCAGTCTTAACAAATGATGGGGGTTTTGTTGTTTGTTTGTTGGCGTTTTTTTTGAGAGTAAAATGGCATTCTAGTTTTTAACAGAATGACCAACAAGTCTACTTCATCTTTGACCTATTTCCATGAGCCTTGTAACACAAATATTTATTTCTTATTTTCAGTCTTCACTTTCATTTATTAATTCAGTTTCAATTCTGTATAAAGAGAAAGAAGGAAAGCTCATATTCTTGTTCCCTAGGTAAACTGAAATACTCTTAGTCATATGACAAATAATGCCTAATACAAGAAATAAATTTTCTGTATTATTAATAATAGAACTGTGTTTGTTATAGCGCACAAACATGGAGAAAATAAATACAGTGGGACCTAAAAAAAGCTTATTACTCCTTGTTACGTGCACTGGCACGTGGACAAAGTTTAAGATGTACAAAATACTAAAAGCAATCAATCTTAAGTCAACACACTGAAAGCCAGAGGAACATTTATCTACATGTTTGGAAATTCAGCAGAGAGTGCAGGGTTACACTGAGAATAGAAAGTCATCAAAGCAGGCCAGCGAACAAAGAAAGAGCAAACAAGTACTGCCCAGAAGGGATTAGTGCTAGTTCAGGGGACTGTTTGCACTAACCTTGGATGGAAGCAGCAGCCTGAAAGCCAATCAGTGTGACCTTCACCTGTCATGATGATGTTCCCATCAGGTAAAGCCCACATTTTCCAGAGGTGGTCATCACTGCCAGTGACTACAATGTCTTTTCGGGGATGTGAAACCAAGCTACAACAGAAAAGAAAGGCAGATTATATTTTGTATCAATTCCATTTTATGTGAAACACACAGCTGTGAGAATCATTTAACTCAGGGCAAGAGCTACAGAGGACTCTGATTCTGGATGGACTGAATAAGTAGTGATGCTTTCTATGCTCATAAGAATTTAAAATACATGCTATGTAGACGAGTTTCTGCTGCTACTGAAGAAAACAACAAAACACGACTGACTTCTGTGAAGTCAGGATTGTTTTCACGCTCTCTTGAAGTTCCAGTTGATTAAAACACTCAAGTATATTTTTGAATACTTTGTTAGATTATGTTCTTACAAATATGCAGGAGGGTAACATATGAGCCAGCCATACCAATGTGAATCACTTCTTCTCACACCCAAAATAACTTCAAAAGCATTGGCTTGTCAGCCTGCTGCCAATGGTCAAAGGGGAAAAGGACGAAAGGACACTGCCTGTTTTTTGGTTCAGGGTTGGTTGTTTGGGTTTTTTTCATTGTGCCCACAGGTCTAAAGCCTCTTACCAGTGAGAAATAATTCAAATGATTATTACAGTCCAGGAGCTACAGTCTTTGCCATCACTTTAGCACGTATTCACTATGATAGGTCATAAAATCCATTTCGATTCTATACTCAAAATGTGTTACATGTTTTCATTTTTTATTATGTAGCACACTGGGATGCAATGGAAATCATACACTTATCACACCCCTATACTGAAAACTTGGTTTATTTTTGATTCGGCAACTGCAGTGCAGCTTAAAATGGATCCAGGGAAGAAAATAAATCTGTTGGAAAGATAACGAGTAGTCTATTTCATATGGATTTGGTTATTTGATTTAAATTATTACAATGCTTTATTATTTGTTGAACATCAAAAAGTATCTAGGCATTGACTTAAATCCCAGGAGTAGATTATTTAAATAGATTACATCCGGAGTTAAGAATAAAAATGCAACAATGGGGAGAGGAATCATGAACTGTGTGTGCACCTATTTCAGTTGTGCATCAGAGCTGACAGTTTGCAGACAAAAATGCTTACTAAAATAGCATGAGAGTAGAAAGAGACAATGCTAAGCAGCCAAATGGGAAGAAAAGAGAGGTCTTAAAAAGCACACTATTATTAAAATCTCTTTTTTAATAGTACCTTTCTCCTGCACTCAAATTATTTCATAAAATTCCTAAACCAGAACCACAGCTTCTACTATATTGTGAAAAATAATACCCTCTATCAAATTACTGCTAAAAACATATTTATGTCAACTACTTTTTCATCAGAAACTGTATCTATTCCTGCAGTTTAAGGTACAGTCTAGGAAGATTCCTACAGATTCATCTGCTCAACCAAGGAGCCTGAGTTTTACTCATTCTCTAGTTTCTTAAAGAGAAAAAAAACCCACATTTTCTATCTTTCCCTAAAGAGAAACTTCCATTGCTTTTATAGGGAGAAAAGAGAAGGTGGGAATGATGCTATTTAAATTCTCCAGAGATGCACAGAGAGCAATTGTATCACTTAGATTGGCCACAACAGATATCTAGAAGAACATGAGGGAACAGAGATAAAAAGAGAGAATTAAAGGCTGAAAGAAGGCACACCAGTGGCCTGCAAATTACAGGATGAGAACAGCTGTCCCAGAATCCCTCTACTATCAGAGGCCTCTGACACACCAAAAATCCCATTACTGCTGTCTGCAGCACACAGCATCTTTATTCTGGGGACTGCTAAAAAGGAGACCAGACTCACAGATGGGTGAGTGGGCTAGTTACTATAAAGATAAATCCATCACAGGTGCTACACACATGCTTCTCTCAGCCTCTAAAACAGAAGAACATCCTCACTGGCACACACCTAGCTGTGCACTGCACAGAAGCGAGACCAGTGCAGGGGTATCTTTTACTTGCTAGTAACAAGGTCCTCAAGGTCCTAAGCACCTCTGGATGTAGCAAGGGAATGACAAGGGAAAGAGAAAGAGCCATGGATTCAGGAAGACTAGAGCTGGAGAAGAGGATGCCTGCTGCACAACCACTAACAGCACATGCCACCGGAGGAAGCTTAACCACTGATTCAGGCCTGTCTGTGATGCAGTTAAAAGGCTGGATTTTTCTGTTTTGGGAACAACTTTATTGTTGTGTTATTTGGACAAAACAAACAAGCAGTGTCATATGGATACAGCTTATATTTTTCTCTTAATCTATTTTCAGGTACTTCAGATATAACCACCAGTTTTTCCCTCCAGATGTTTATGCTATTAGTTGAGTGCATGCCTGTTGTGAAGACTTTACATCCATTCTCTCTCTTACATGCCTCCCAAATATCTGCCTTCTCAGTTCACAAGATGTCTTACACAGTCTAACTTAAATTGCCTTCAGTCCACCTTTCACTCAAAGTTAATCTACTGGCTTCCTCCAGATCCTGACTCTCTCTCAAACAGTCCTTACCCAGCTGGCTGGGCTGCAGCTGCCTGTGGATGTGAGCTGTGCTGTCACTCACCCTTGCCTCAGCTCTCAGGAACTTTTTTCCTGTCCTTAACCCTTCCAACACACTTTCAAGTCCAGCTTTTGAAATGCCCAAACTTCTTCAGTGACCAGACATTCCTAAAAAGCTTCGAGACAATCCATACAGTGAATTTCATATTGAACCAAGTATCTTGCTGCCAGTATGAAGGCTGAAAGTCTATTTTTCACAGGCTTTTCTCTTAATTGCAGAGCTCTTGTAAAATGCTGCTGCTGTCCGATGTTTTTTTTTTATCTTCATGCCATTTTTACAGGCATACCATGAACGCTATTTAATTAACAGCAAATTTGTGACATAACCACTGTTAGCTGCTTCTGAGAAAGGGAAGCCCATTCATCCAAAAGGCGGTCTATATGCATCATTAATTAGGCACCCTTGTCTTCATTTCTGGCAATCCAGCATTGTATGGATTTTTGCTTCATCTCTGTTCACAGGGTCTAATTATTTCCAGCACAGAAGACTTTGGGTAGATTGAAATGGAAATCAATAATGGTACATGTGTGATAGGAACATTAGTTTTCTCCTCCTCTTCCTTTGGGATAGAAGTGGGATCAGAGGAGACTTGGCTGAGGAAAAAAAAAACCCCAACAACAACAACAAACCAAAAAACTCTCACAGATTTGCTCCTGTCAAGTATATAAATATCCATTTTTAAGCAATCCATTCTGGCATAATAAGACATTCTCATCTCTTCAGCACTTGCCATGGCCCCCCGTAATTTTCTTTCAAAAGAATCATCAATTATTTTAATTTATTTTGACTGAACCACAAATAAAAATATGGTATCTTCAGATGCAAAATACTTTCAGTCTCAGCATGTACTACATTTGATCATTTCACACATATAAAAACAACCTTCAAGTTAAAAACTGTTAAATCATAAGCTGTCTGCATAGCCTTAACTGTGTGTTTGTTTTAATACAAACACTAACTACATTGCACCGAGGCAAGGGAGATTTCAGTTCGATGCGAAGGAAAACTTTCAGGCAATAATGTTTCTGAAACACTGGAACCAATAGACATCTGCATCATTAGCCTGTTCTTAAAGCTCTCGGCATACCTACCACACATTGTCGTGGTAGATTACTTCCATCACAGTAAGGAGAAAAGACTAGTTGGTGTCTTGAGGTTCCTTCAGGTCCTAAGGTAGCAATGTTCCTACTGAACCCTGGTTCATTCAATGCACAAAATAGACAGTGCTTATATGTGCAGGGCAATTATAAAACAATAAAAGCATCACCTCAAACCGCTGCTAAGGTGTAACAGCAGTTAAACCCAATCACACAGACAAAGGACAGTAAAGGCATACAAAACCTCCTGTAATTTTTAAACAGTTTTGGTGGCTAAAATATCTCACAAAATCACCACATATTCAGCCTTTTTTACTAGCTTCCTACAGATCTCAGGAGATTGCACGTATAGAAGGAGTCCAGAAATAAAAACCTAAATAGTCTCAAAATTAGGCACTCTGAGAATGAAGAATGAAGTATTAATGAACAACTAAAGTGACTTACCCAGCCTCACCCAATTGCTCTGTAGCAGAAATGAGAACAAAACCCGGTTTTCTATGGTTTCACATATAGGAGTTATACAGAAAAGTATGTTCTCAATACAGACAGCATTTAGCTGCCAAATTCTAATACAGCAATGTACTGAATATCACTTGTGATACGTAATTTTTAGAACGTCATGATCTGATCAAACTTATTTGCACTCCCAGATAATGGCAAAAGATATATTTAATGCCAGTAGTTGCTTTCAGACCAGAAAGCTCTTCTGCTACCTTTCTTGCTCCAAAATATAAGCAGCAGAGGTCCTCCAAGATCAGAAAAACAAAAAGAGAAAAAAAAAATTCTTGGTCACAGAAACATTTTAGCGAACATTTTCCAAGACAAAAATTCAGACTTACTCACAATACCTAGCAGAGGGAGTTTTGGCCTGAGCAGTTACGTTCAGGTGATGTTATATCAGGAAAACACGCAGTTAACCCCTTTGTTTGCAGTCTCCTTTGGCATATCTCTTACTTTACTCCTTATCTATGTAATGGCAGTCTGGTGGGGATGAGAATGAGGAAAACCTGCAGCAAACAGAAGCGTTTTGTGCTGGCTGTGCACAGGGAAGTGCCACAGCCGGGGCAGCCGCAGCGCCGGCTCCTGCGAGGTGAGGGGGGCTGTCCCGCGCCAGCACGGCTGGATCCGGCCGGACCCAGCTGCTTCCCACCTGCTCCGCGACAGGTCCACCATGGGATCTGGCGGAGCCCATCAGTGACGCTGGTGGCACCTCTAGGAAAACATATTACAGAAAGGGCAGAAAATGCTGGACAGAGAAAGGAGGGGGTAACAAAAAGAGTGAGAAACATTGAGGTCAGAGGAAACCTGCTCCAGCACCACGGAACCCCCGGCATCGCCTGCGGCTTGCCCAGGCTGCAGCAGAATTTCCTGACAGGAACTGTGGCTCACAGAGAGCCTACGGTGGCGCAGACTTTCCCTGAAGGACTGCAGCCGTGGGGAGAGCCCACACCAGGGCTGGGGAAAAGCGTGAGGAGGCAGGAGCAGCAGAGAGAAACGGCTGCATGCCAGCCATGCCCCGCTGCCCCTGTGGAAGGGCCGGGGGTCTGCAGCAAAGGAGTGAAGCGGAGCGAGGGGCAGGGGGGAAGGAAGGAAAGGTGCTGCTTTCATGTTTATCTTTGTTTCTCACTACCCGGATCTATTTTAACCAGCAATAACTGAAATTAATTTTCCCCAAGTCAAGTCTGTTTTGCCCACACAACAGTACTGGGCCTTTACCTTGAGCCACACACTTTCTTAGCTCATTTTCCCTCCTGCCCTGCTGAGGAGGGGGCGTGAGCGAGCAGCTGGGTGGGTGTTTGGCCCTCAGCCAAGATTAACCCACCAATAAGTGAAAACCAAACACATCACAAAAGCCTAATCAATCATTTTGTCCGCCACAACTTATCCTGGCATGACTTCCTTGAACAACATCTCTCTAATATAGTTATTTCTACCACCTTTCTATCTTGGCTTGAGGTACCCAGTCTCACCTGCCAGCATACTTCAGCAATAATTATAACCCTGACATTTAATTCAAGGTTTTATTATGCAACAGTAGCACAACTGAAAAGCTTTGCATTCTTTTTTGAGGTCTTTAAAATTTATCTTTTCATGACAAAATGGAAGAAGGACAAACGCTTTCAAAAGAGAAAATCAGAGCTAAAACAAACAAAAAAGGATAAAGCAAAAAACCCCCAAAACCACAAAAAGAACATAAGTAGGGGAAACTACTCAGAACACAAAGCTCATATCTTTTGTTTCATTTATGTAAATGCCCGCCTGGAAGTCAGTGATAGATCTCACTCAAAGCAATGTTTAAATATCTCTATCCTGTCTAGGGAAATTCCTGGCTGCTTCCCAAGCTCCTATGACTCAGGATTCAGGAGGGAGAAAATTTGCTAGGTTCTCAACATACCTAAAGTAAACCTTCTAGACTGTCCGGCAGATATTTGTACAGCTTAGAAAACAATTAGAAAATAGTCTTCCAGAAACTTCCGTATCTGTAAAAGGTCAAAAGACTTCATAATTTACAGCGCTAGCTTATGCATTTGTTCTATTCACCATGCACACAAAATCCTCAATCTTAGATGTATGGCAGTAGTAAACATATTTATTCTCGTGAAGAAGGGGAATCAATTCACACACTTTCTACCTTGCCAAAACCAGATCTCATCTCAACAAAAAGCAACTTCAGAAAGTGAACACTCCACACAGCATAGAATGCCTCAACAAATAATTGTACTAAACACATCCATATAACTCACAGATATACAGTTGTAGAGATAAAGTCCATTTTGTGATGCTCTGTCTTTGATCACTTTCTGTTTATCCACTCTGTGCGCAATTATCAAAACACATTAATTTGCATTAGCTGAGTGTTGTAACCTACCTACAATTTACTGTGTTAGATCTGATTATGTACATGCTGTGCCAATCTAAAATACTTTTCTTCCTTACAACAAAGTTTGGCCCTGCATCAAATCTTAGAAAAATTCAAAACTATCCTGTTAATCTGCCTGTGTTTTATTTAGGTCTCAGTCCTTTGAAGATGTATGCACATTCCTGAATTACACACTGTCAGGAGTCCTGATGATTTCACAGCATATTAACTCAAAAACATATATAATCCTTTTCAAGACAGAGTCTTTAATCAGATCAGAGAACAAGGATTTTCTAGAACCTATATAATAACATATAAATTGTTTATGTCATTATAGTCTCGTGTACTGTGAACCTCTGCAACCTAATATTAAGCCTTTTATATAGAATGCTTGTAAATAAGAACTGGCATGAATCTAAATTACTTCTTAGAGAATATTTACTTATTCCTTCCTTTTGCTTATAAGGTTCTTGAGAATTACTGCAAGCAAAAAACAATAATAAAAAAAGATCAATTTGTCTACAATGTCAGCTGTTACGCATTACAGAAACAGTGCGTTTATAAGCTGCCTTAAACCAAAGCAGCAGGTAACTAATAGGTCTCCACCTTACTCCACAGAGAAAGCCACTGTTTATTTGCAGAATCTGTGGGGGTTTTGGTTGATTTTTTAATTATTTTTTTTTGGTTTTTATTTAAATGGTCATACAGTTTAGATGATGACAAAGCTGTGAATAGAACAATAGACAGATCAATAGTTGGAAGTATTTTTTTTGGTAAGAATGAGGGTGCTTTTAAAAACCCCACAAACAACTAGGGAGTCACTGCCTGTGATTCCAGTAGCTCACAAGCTCTCATTTAATATGTATCTGAATCAAATTTTCAAGCTTAGTCAGCTTACTAGGTACCCAGCATACTTTATGGAGAAGTAATTAAGCCCAAAAGAGAGAGAGTAAGAGCTGCCACAAACAAGTGGATGCCATTAGAATGTTAAAACATTGACATCCCTCCCTAACATTTTTCCCCTGGAGTGAAAGCTGTAGTTCTGGGTCTGAAATTATTTATACCATGATTCATACTGCCCACCACCATGTAACTAATCTTTTACTATCACTTCCTTTATGAAATATGCTACATCACTTTCTTTTAGGGAAAGGCAGTCCCATATGACTATTAAATTACAGCATTCAAAACAGTTTTAAAACAGAATTAGCTTAGATGTGCAGCACCTTGAAACCAGTTCTGAACAAGATCACAGCTCATAGGACAACTCTCTAGAGCAGCAGGGAAGAGGCTATAGATAACCAGAGCTAGACAATTTGCAAACCTTGGCAAAGGAACAGCCCATATATTTTCAAACTGCACCTGTGGTTGTGAACCACTTCACAGGCAGAGAAGCAAAGGGAAAGGCAATGTAGGCAAACTTGCATAATTTTTTTTTCTATTCAATACATCATTGTTGCCCATTTTTTGACCTGTGCATTAGGTACTTGTTGGGTGCTGAGATAATAGCTTGTCCTCCTT